>NC_139831.1:29759003-30359003 GCF_963691815.1 Echiichthys vipera
TTCCAAAGCACTTGCTGTCAGTTGAAAGCCCAGTGTGTCTCATACAGATTAGCATCTGTGTGTCAGATAGTTTCATATCAATGTTTCTGCAGAAATGTACAATACCAAATAAATGTTATGCTAACCAGGCTGATAGAGGCCATCATACAAACTGTTTTCACATCCATTTTTATCAGAGGTGAACAAAAGTGAAAGGCCAACATTTGATTCTCTAACAGAAGGCCCTTATGTCAGGCATACTGCTCTAACTGTGATCTGATCATTATTTGCTGCATTTGCTTGTTCTAGTCTGCACCGTAAGTTCAAACAGTACAGTGAGCTGTAGCTTTTTAAATAGAGCCATGTTGGAGTTAATCTCGTTAGCCAGTGGGCTTGATGTTGCAGAGCATCTCTTTCAAAGGGGAAAACATCACATCAAGCAAACAGAGCCTCCGTCATTTGATTTGTGAGTCGAATGGACTGAGCTGCAGTGATTCACTTCTTCAGCGGCTCACTGCAAGGTGATTCAAGGAACATGAGTCCGGACAAAGCTCTCTGACTTTAATCCGGGTCCTCTTTCCACTCCCCACTCAGTGTTCAAGAGGTACTGTCAGCCTTGACCTAAATTATACCCCCCCTTCTCTCCCCCACAATCTTCTTCTCAGATTTCATCTCAGGCTCTACTAGGTTTTGTCTCTGAGAGGAGGAGCAGTTTGGAAAAAGCTGTCGGTTCCACACTGCCGTGCCACGAAGGTTATAAGGAGAGGAATACGAGCTAATGAAGCCATTGCCTTCTTTTTCTGAGCTCCACTTCCACTTGTTAACAAGACATGTTAGACCTCTGTAACCACTCTTTTCTCTCCTTACCATCTCTCCATTTTGGTTTTCATTTTAATCAGTCTTCATCAACTGCCTCCTATTTTCTCTCTTTCCCCCTCATGGCTTGCTGTAGTTTTCTCCTTTCTTCCATTCCTTCGACCCTCCCTGTCATCCCATATATGCATCTATCCCTGTTAATATGGTAACTGAAAAAGGCCTGAAGGTGACACCGTGACAGGCGAATCAAGCTCTTGTTGTTTGGCATCACTCACACCCGTCAGGGACTATAATATGATTTCAGAGGCCATTTGCATTCCATTTGTGGCCATCGAAAGTTATCAATCTGCCTCGTTTCCCTCAGCGATGTTGACTGACTACTGAAAGTCAGTCCCTGAAAAAGAAAAGAGCAGCACAGAAACTGAGCAATAGCATTCAGATTTAAACAGATGATCTGGAATGGAAATATACAATGTCTGAAGTACACTTTTGCAAATTAAAGGTTGAATATGCAGAATCTTAAAATAAATTAAAAGCTATATATATTTTTTTTTTAAATACACTGACGGGCATTTTTGAGGGGTTAGGGTTATTTTCTGTTGTTGCTACTACGATCTTCAGACACTAGATGTCCGTGTTCATTCTCCATATTCAACCTTTAAGTGTATTTAGTAAGCCATGTTTAATGAAGGCATGACAAATCTGTAGACTAATTGATGCAAATACAACATGTGAACATGTAATATGGAGATTATAATTTTCTCCTCGTATGTGTATCATCTTTCAGACCTTAACTCTTAATCCTACATCCACATGTCACAATTTTGGAATGCAGGAGAAGGAGCCAAACCGTACAAATGAAATTATTATCTTATTATCACAGATCTTAGAATTGGATAGAAACGACATGAAGCTGTTTGCCACGGTTATTTGACCAATACAAAACCAAATGGTAAAAAAATGGCATCAGTGGGGCTGGAAAGTGTGTTAAAGCTCGCTGGGAGAACAGTGGACTGATGCAGCTCGTGGGATGTTCCCCAGAGTTGAAGGGAGTGAGTTGGAGGGACAGTTTGACCCAGTGGCAGTGGGTTATTGGACCGTTAGACCCAGCCCGCTGTTTGGCTCATTCTCTGTGATCAATGCAGCGTGAAAACACTGCGGAACCAGCAATCAACCAACAGATGGCCACATGTAATGTTGCAAGTACTTTGCCACCTCTCTGACCGTTCCCCACAGTGTTTACTTGCTAATCTGAGGTGGAATGCAGAGCCAGCCCTATACATCTGGGGCCCCTAAGCAGAATAGATTTTGGGGCCCTGTCTCACAGAAGTGAAGCATTAAAAGAAACCGCTACCATATGCAATTATAACCCCAATGCATTTTATTTGTACCTCTAGCAACACGATGGACCGCAGTTCTTTTCCTGTTAATTAAATTCACTCACAGAAACGCTCAAAGGAAAGCTACCTTTGTGTGTTAAAAACATTTTAAAGGGCATCTACTCTTGATGTAGAAGATAAACAATAAACTTTAGGTTCTATTTGATTTTATATGTATTATTGTCTACTGTATTATCTACTTTACAGATTAACATAATAAATGGGCACAGTATATATGAATAACTACCCGTGTAAAGAGCAAAACAACTTCAATACAACACAAATCACAACTGAGCACAATACATGTAACTGCCCAAAGTCAAATAGCCATATTGAATGGTAATATATAATATAATGATTATCTCAGAGCGAACCATTTTTCTTTTTTTTAATTGTGCCTCAGCCAGTGGCCCAGTTGATGTTGTTGTATGATGCTTTTATATAGAATTTGATGCATTGCTGTAGAATAAATTATCCAACAATATAAATAAATATATAAATGAGTTAAAATGAGCTCAACCTTAAACATCTACTGCAAGAAAATGGAACACACACATTAATGCAGTAGGAATATTCATCCACAAACATCAGATATAATAGGAAAACATTAACTGTACTATATCCGTTTACTTTAATACTTTAACTACATTTACAGGATTATGCTGTTGACATACTTTTACTAAAATAACGTGTTAGTAAGTAATGGAGTATTTTCACAGTGTGGTATTAGCACTTTTACTTCAGTAAAGGATCTTCTAACTTTTTAGAAGGTTTTGCCAACTCCTCAGCAAGGAATGTAGTTATTGGCTGTCCTAGAAGTCGCCTAAGTTGCATAACTGGCCAAGTTCATGTCATTGTAATATATGCTGTAGGCGAGAGGAATAACATTGTGGAAGAGACAAGAAGTGAGTAAAAACCACCCTAATGTGTTTAGAACTACAAACTAACTTTCTTCTGTTGATTCTTGTTCTATTTATTTATTTTACCATTGAAATAGGCCATCACTTCTCAAAATAACTTCATGACTTTAATGCTTTGTCTAGACCCACATCAATCAATTAATTTTGTCCTGTATTGTTAGATGTTAGAATATCAACTCTAATCGAAAGACTGTTATGTTATTTACATCCTGCTCTGTAAACCAGGGCAGGATCAGTGGCTATGCACATGCGTGATTCATTTGCAGCCTGGTGGTGCAGTGGTGTGTGTCTCCTCTCTGCTCTGACTGCAGCTTGGACTGCTGCAGGAGGCTACTGTGAGACACACCGCCTGTGAGTGCTTTGGGACGGGGGAGGTGCTCACGGCAGCACAGCTGCTCGTTGAGGACAGTAACTGCAGAGTGACAGGTGCTTTCACTTCAGAGTCTCCAAACTCCACAAAAGTCTCCAATTTGTTGAACAAAGCTAAGATAGCTAGTGAGGAGAAGTAAATAGTAGCAGATAGTAGCAAAAAATGCAAGCATGACGTTTGACGATGACGTTTATTGTACCAGATGAAATATGTAGTTCAATGAGCGGTACCACATAAAACTAAATACTACGACAAAAAACCGACAGCGTAGTGTGACATTCTAGACCTGCAAAATTATCTCTTAAATTGGCAAACACCATGGCCCTCATTTATCAAACGAACGTACGGCAGAAAAACATGCGTACGGCCCTTTCCTGGCAAACGTCGGCATTTATCAATTTGGATGTGAGCGGGAGCTACGATCAAATCTCACGTCTGGTCTGAGATCGTGTATGCACATTTCAGCCTGTGTATTTGCGGTGCAGCGCAGCAAAATCTGACTGAAAATAATAAACAAACCTCAGCTGTCATTAAGCATAAGCAGTCACATATTAAGAACAGATCAAAACGGATTTTAAAACGAATAAAAAAAATAATAATTGTGGTTGGAGCAATTGATTGTACTCATGTGCGTATGAAGGCACCATCCATGAATGATTACGCATTCATCAATCGCAAAAACTACCACTTGATAAATGTACAGGTGATTTGTGATGCCAAGCTGTCGCTTTTAAACGTGGTGGCAAGGTGGGGACACACGATTCTTTTATATTTCAAAACAGCTCGGCTCCAGCCCCCCGCGACCCCGACATTGAATTAATAAATGAATGTGTTGGCGCGCGGCTGCAGCAAGACGCACTGCAGAGCCAAACTCATCTCCTCAGTAAGTGGCTACCCTCGATAAATTGCATTAAATCAAACAAGGTATCAGATGATTAACATCTTGGTATGGTTCTAGGTGACAAAGGTATTCTCTTACGGAATACCTAATAACCCTGCTGGCAAACCCCGCTACAGAGCAAGAGCGCCGGTGTTGTGCCGTATTCAGCACCCCTGCCGTGAAATGCACCCCCTCGCATTATAGGTGATATTCTGGATCAGAAGGCTGTTGTTTCCACCTATAGGAGTAGTTTATATACAGCTAACCCACAACGGTCAGAACATTGGTTACTTACAGTCTTTAAACTATTTTAAAGAGTTTAAAATCACAACTTGGATAATAGCGAACACAAAACAATACCTTGTTGTATGTTCTGTTGAAATATACTGCAGCCATAATTACTAAATGAATGAAATGGATCTTTTGAGCAATTTGAATGTATTTGACTCAGCGTTTCCTAATTATAATCCCAGTTTTTCTTGCAATTCATAGGTTCAAAAGTGTGTGCTTTTAATTGGGTTACCTGTATATAAACTACTCCTTTAGGTGGAAACAACAGCCTTCTGATCCAGAATATCACCTGGAATGCGAGGGGGTGCATGTCACGGCAGGGATGCTGAATACGGCACAAGACCTGTCCAACAGTGCGCACAGGCGCACACAGGATTTTATGGGCCCCTTTTATTCCACTCTTAAGACTGACAAAAAGCACATCTTTATTTTGCTCCATCTCGGATGTCAGGATGCCGAGCTGTGTGAATGAAAAGTTTCTTTTCTAACCTGCGTTCCTTCTCTCCGTGTTTGACCTCAGTGGGCGAGGCCTCCGAAACAGGAATATTTAAGGGCGTAACATGTTAATGACGATCGAATTCAGCTGCTGCATTTATCAAGGCCCACTCATTCGTACGCTGAGATTGGTCAGATACGAATGTTTCATAAATCACACGTGGGTCCTTTCCTACGACCAATTCTGCGCTCAGATCTGCGCCCGTTTTCACGCAAGATTGATAAATGAGGCCCCATGTGTGTAATTCACAGTAATTCAAATGAAATTAAAAAATAATTTCTCTCGCCCTGTTCACTACTATTTATACATATTCTTTCCCAAAATATGGTCCCATGGGGTCCACCGGAAAGGACGGGACTTCGCCTCTCCATGGACAGGAGGAATGAACACAAGAAATTTACAATACTAAACTAAACAATACTAGTATTAAAAAAAACACTACTCAATACTTGTTGTGATTCCATGGCAAAAAGAAAAAAAGTCCTTGGCAAACAAAATGGAAAGGTTTTTTTCTTTTTCCATTGTTGGTACGGAAAAAGTCACTCACTGACGATACGCAACTGTATATTGCCGTGTCTCCTGATGACACAGGGCCTATTGATGTCCTTTTTAACTGCATTTTAGATATCAAGACATGGATGGCAGGGAATTTCCTACAGCTCAACCAGGACAAAACAGAGATTTTAGTCATTGGTCCTGAGGGCTAGAAAGAGAAACTTTTACCAAAGTTAAAGAATTTTAAACTATCACAATTTGTAAAAAATCTGGGTGTGATTTTTGACTCTGAGCTCAGTTTTATTCCACACATCAAAAATATAACAAAAATAGGTTTTTACCATCTTAAGAACATAGCCAGAGTCTGCCTGTTTCTCTCTTAGGCCAGCAAGGAGGTGCTAATGCTTTTATCTCTTGTCGTTTAGACTACTGTAATGCCCTGCTCTCTGGCCTTCCCAAAAAGAGCATTTAGAATCTACAATTATTACAAAACTCAGCTGCACGAGTGCTGACAAGGACCAGAGGGCGGGAGCACATAGCACCAGTTTTAAAGTCGCTGCATTGGCTCCCGGTGCGTTTCAGGATTGATTTTAAACTTCTTCTACTAGTGTTTTAACGGTCTTGGGCCTTCTTACCTATCTGATTTGCTTTTACCTTATCGGCCGCCACGGACCCTGAGGTCCTCCGGCACCGGCCTTTTAACCATACCACAGGTAAATTCAAAAAAGCACAGGGAGGCGACTTTCAGTTGTTATGGGCCCCGACTGTGGAACAGCCTGCCGGAGAGCCTCAGGGTCGCGGAGACTGCTGAGGTTTTTAAAAATAGGCTTAAGACCCATTTTTTCAACCAGGCTTGTACTTGAAATCTTAACTCTTTTTGATTTCTTTTAGGCAGTGCTAATCCTTTTTTACTGTTTTAATCTCTGTGTTTTAGCCTTCATGCTTTTATTTTTTTTTATGGTCTCATGTCTTGTGCTCTTTTATGTTCTAGTTCCCGTTCTTAGCCTCTGTGCTGTTATGCTTTTATGTTTTAGTCCCTCATGTTTTAAGCCTCCAGATTTTAACAATTTTCTGTTTTAGGCAACAGTTTTTAATCTCCAGTGTTTCCTCAGGGGTCTACCAGATTGGGAGTTGTCTCTGTAGTGACAGCTAGTGTTCGTGTAGGTGTGAGTGTGTATGTGTGAATGTGTGTATGAACGTATACATATTTGTGTATGACTTATGACTGCTTCCTGCTTTGCTGCATTGTGGACGCTTTTCTGCTTGCTCTCGCCTTTGCTTGCATTTTTTCTTACTATCTGCTACTATTTACTTCACCTCAATAAGAAACAAAGAGCAACAGCTCCTAGATACTTACAAAACCAGTGGGATTATATTTCTTTTAGATAACAGAGGCATTTTTCAATATTTTTACGACTTCCTCAACGCTAGGCAGGGAGGCCTACCATTCAAGATAAGCCTGAGCTTGTGCTACAGTGCTAAAGGTAATCAGCAGAAGATGCCTCCCTTCTCTACGGAAGATTACCACAAACTACTACAGAAGATTTTGCTGTTGGAAACAAAAATTAATCGGTAAGAAGTATATATAGAAGTGAATAGATATTGTGACAACAATACCACTCTAGCACTGACTGAAAACAGTGGACAGGGGCATGCCAGAACCCAGCTAACTAGCAATGATGAAGCTACGAGGAAACGGGAGGTCCCTGTACAGGGTAATAAATCTACCAGCGATAATCTTCCCTGGAACACACTTGGTGCAAAGCCAAAGAGAAGACCACCTCCCTGCGACAAGGGAGAACGGATAACCGGGAGGACCCAGCGCCCCGATATCTCTGATCTGACCGGTTGGCCTGCGCTACCATCTCTATCCAGGCATAGCGCTTCATCAACTCCCCTGCCACGTAGGACACAGCAGCGGACAGCTGAGAAGAGGAAAAGTACCAAGAAACCTCCCCAGCAAACAGGTGTTCAACTAAAGAACAGGTTTGCTCCACTGTTGCCGGACAATGGATCCCCCTCTGATTGCCTGAATAACCCACCATCACCACGCAGAAGGGTAAGACCTGCTAACTTAAAACCACAGAGAAAGCTAACAAGTGGGCCTGAAAATCTGATTGTGGGTGACTTTTCTTTAAAAGATATGAAAAGCAATAATAGCACCAAAGTACTCTGCTTTCCGAAGGATATGGTGAATGACTTGGGAAAAAAAATCCTGGAAATTGTGGCTGCAAACCCAAATGTGAAAAATATCATTCTTCACATTGGTTTTAATGACATTGAAAAACAACAATCAAGGGAGCTGAGAGAGCACTTCAATAAACTCTTTGAAACAGTCAGCGCTGTGAATAGGTCTACCCCAGATCGGAAAAGGAGCTGAGAGATTCAGTCGACTTTACTTGCTGAATGAGTTGCTCTCCAGCGCTTTTCTTGCTCGTTCAATGCATTTTATTGACAATTTTAGCTTTTTATGGGACCGCAGGCATCTTTTTAAGGCAGACGGACTTTGTCTAAATAAGCTGGGAGTAAAGCTTTTCATGACCAACATGTCTTACTTCCTGCGTCATCCCACTATCATCACTGCCAAGGACAAGAGACAAGAGGAACCAACGAAAAAGACAGACACAACACAGCTTATCATGAATGTCGAAGGAGGACCACCATTGCAAAAGGAGAGTGCTGACCATGAGAGACACCGGAGCAAAGAGGAGACGTGTCCATCCCCCTCTTCCGCCCCCTTCATTTCGAATGCGCGTGAAGATCCCTCCCCCACACCCCCCAAGCCTCCATCCAGGTCTCCATCCTTCTCCCTCCCTCAAGTAAGCCTTTCTCCCCCCTTCTCCCCCTTGGAGTTCCGGGAGCTACCCCCACCCACTCCCCGCCCTACTTCTATTTTTACCCCCCTTGACCGACCTCAGCAATTCCCCCCTCAGCATCATCTCAGTGGCACCCCCTCCCACCCCCCCCCCCCTCCACGAAGGCGTGCTTCACAAACCCTCAGCCCTACTTCGCCCCTCTCACGTCAACCCCCTCTACGCCCTCAACATCCACCTTCAGTAGTTCGTTCCAGATCTGACGCTGCTCACTCCTCCTCCCCCTCTTGGCCACCCCCGCCCTGCCCTGACAGCAGTCCTGAATGTTACTGATACAGAAAAGGGTTCAGCAGTAGACCACATTATCAGCTGGGCCCAAGGCTGCCTACGTCAAAGCTTGGCACCTTCTACATTCCTGTTGTGACTACTGAGAGAGTGAACATTGGGAAACGTAGACACCCTCCTAACCTAAACAATCTCATTCCTATCCCCTCCAAATCAAAGTCAACATCGAAGCCTGTCAATAACACTATCAGGATGGGTCTGCTCAATGTTAGGTCTCTGAATAACAAATCATTTTTAGTCAACGATTTTATTACCACTTCCAAACTTGATTTTATGTTTTTAACTGAAACATGGCTGGAGCAATATAACAGTGCAAGCATTCTGATCGAGACAGTACCCCCCAACTATAACTTTATTGATGTATGTAGATCTGGGAAAAGGGGGGGAGGGATTGCTGCTATATTTAAAAACATCTTTCAGGGGAAACAGATGTCACTTGGTGATTTCACATCATTCGAATACCTGTGTGCTGTGTTGAAATGCTCTCCCAAAATTCTCCTGTTAATTATTTACAGGCCACCTAAATACTCAGCAAATTTTTTCGATGATTTTACCGAATTATTGTCTAGTATCTCCACTGACTTTGACTGACTAGTTATAACTGGTGACTTTAATTTTCATATTGACGATTTGAATGACAAGGGTGCAAAGGAACTTTTTACTATTTTAGATACATTTGAACTGTCTCAACATATTACTGCTGAGGTTTTTAAAAATAGGCTTAAGACCCATTTTTTCAACCAGGCTTGTACTTGAAATCTTAACTCTTTTTGATTTCTTTTAGGCAGTGCTAATCCTTTTTTACTGTTTTAATCTCTGTGTTTTAGCCTTCATGCTTTTATTTTTTTTTATGGTCTCATGTCTTGTGCTCTTTTATGTTCTAGTTCCCGTTCTTAGCCTCTGTGCTGTTATGCTTTTATGTTTTAGTCCCTCATGTTTTAAGCCTCCAGATTTTAACAATTTTCTGTTTTAGGCAACAGTTTTTAATCTCCAGTGTTTCCTCAGGGGTCTACCAGATTGGGAGTTGTCTCTGTAGTGACAGCTAGTGTTCGTGTAGGTGTGAGTGTGTATGTGTGAATGTGTGTATGAACGTATACATATTTGTGTATGACTTATGACTGCTTCCTGCTTTGCTGCATTGTGGACGCTTTTCTGCTTGCTCTCGCCTTTGCTTGCATTTTTTCTTACTATCTGCTACTATTTACTTCACCTCAATAAGAAACAAAGAGCAACAGCTCCTAGATACTTACAAAACCAGTGGGATTATATTTCTTTTAGATAACAGAGGCATTTTTCAATATTTTTACGACTTCCTCAACGCTAGGCAGGGAGGCCTACCATTCAAGATAAGCCTGAGCTTGTGCTACAGTGCTAAAGGTAATCAGCAGAAGATGCCTCCCTTCTCTACGGAAGATTACCACAAACTACTACAGAAGATTTTGCTGTTGGAAACAAAAATTAATCGGTAAGAAGTATATATAGAAGTGAATAGATATTGTGACAACAATACCACTCTAGCACTGACTGAAAACAGTGGACAGGGGCATGCCAGAACCCAGCTAACTAGCAATGATGAAGCTACGAGGAAACGGGAGGTCCCTGTACAGGGTAATAAATCTACCAGCGATAATCTTCCCTGGAACACACTTGGTGCAAAGCCAAAGAGAAGACCACCTCCCTGCGACAAGGGAGAACGGATAACCGGGAGGACCCAGCGCCCCGATATCTCTGATCTGACCGGTTGGCCTGCGCTACCATCTCTATCCAGGCATAGCGCTTCATCAACTCCCCTGCCACGTAGGACACAGCAGCGGACAGCTGAGAAGAGGAAAAGTACCAAGAAACCTCCCCAGCAAACAGGTGTTCAACTAAAGAACAGGTTTGCTCCACTGTTGCCGGACAATGGATCCCCCTCTGATTGCCTGAATAACCCACCATCACCACGCAGAAGGGTAAGACCTGCTAACTTAAAACCACAGAGAAAGCTAACAAGTGGGCCTGAAAATCTGATTGTGGGTGACTTTTCTTTAAAAGATATGAAAAGCAATAATAGCACCAAAGTACTCTGCTTTCCGAAGGATATGGTGAATGACTTGGGAAAAAAAATCCTGGAAATTGTGGCTGCAAACCCAAATGTGAAAAATATCATTCTTCACATTGGTTTTAATGACATTGAAAAACAACAATCAAGGGAGCTGAGAGAGCACTTCAATAAACTCTTTGAAACAGTCAGCGCTGTGAATAGGTCTACCCCAGATCGGAAAAGGAGCTGAGAGATTCAGTCGACTTTACTTGCTGAATGAGTTGCTCTCCAGCGCTTTTCTTGCTCGTTCAATGCATTTTATTGACAATTTTAGCTTTTTATGGGACCGCAGGCATCTTTTTAAGGCAGACGGACTTTGTCTAAATAAGCTGGGAGTAAAGCTTTTCATGACCAACATGTCTTACTTCCTGCGTCATCCATCTATCATCACTGCCAAGGACAAGAGACAAGAGGAACCAACGAAAAAGACAGACACAACACAGCCTATCATGAATGTCGAAGGAGGACCACCATTGCAAAAGGAGAGTGCTGACCATGAGAGACACCGGAGCAAAGAGGAGACGTGTCCATCCCCCTCTTCCGCCCCCTTCATTTCGAATGCGCGTGAAGATCCCTCCCCCACACCCCCCAAGCCTCCATCCAGGTCTCCATCCTTCTCCCTCCCTCAAGTAAGCCTTTCTCCCCCCTTCTCCCCCTTGGAGTTCCGGGAGCTACCCCCACCCACTCCCCGCCCTACTTCTATTTTTACCCCCCTTGACCGACCTCAGCAATTCCCCCCTCAGCATCATCTCAGTGGCACCCCCTCCCACCCCCCCCCCCTCCACGAAGGCGTGCTTCACAAACCCTCAGCCCTACTTCGCCCCTCTCACGTCAACCCCCTCTACGCCCTCAACATCCACCTTCAGTAGTTCGTTCCAGATCTGACGCTGCTCACTCCTCCTCCCCCTCTTGGCCACCCCCGCCCTGCCCTGACAGCAGTCCTGAATGTTACTGATACAGAAAAGGGTTCAGCAGTAGACCACATTATCAGCTGGGCCCAAGGCTGCCTACGTCAAAGCTTGGCACCTTCTACATTCCTGTTGTGACTACTGAGAGAGTGAACATTGGGAAACGTAGACACCCTCCTAACCTAAACAATCTCATTCCTATCCCCTCCAAATCAAAGTCAACATCGAAGCCTGTCAATAACACTATCAGGATGGGTCTGCTCAATGTTAGGTCTCTGAATAACAAATCATTTTTAGTCAACGATTTTATTACCACTTCCAAACTTGATTTTATGTTTTTAACTGAAACATGGCTGGAGCAATATAACAGTGCAAGCATTCTGATCGAGACAGTACCCCCCAACTATAACTTTATTGATGTATGTAGATCTGGGAAAAGGGGGGGAGGGATTGCTGCTATATTTAAAAACATCTTTCAGGGGAAACAGATGTCACTTGGTGATTTCACATCATTCGAATACCTGTGTGCTGTGTTGAAATGCTCTCCCAAAATTCTCCTGTTAATTATTTACAGGCCACCTAAATACTCAGCAAATTTTTTCGATGATTTTACCGAATTATTGTCTAGTATCTCCACTGACTTTGACTGACTAGTTATAACTGGTGACTTTAATTTTCATATTGACGATTTGAATGACAAGGGTGCAAAGGAACTTTTTACTATTTTAGATACATTTGAACTGTCTCAACATATGAAAGAGGCTACTCATTGTAAAGGACACACCCTGGACCTGATTATCACAAAAGGTCTCAATGTTTCTGATGTTCTTGTGACTGATCTTTCATTGTCTGATCACTTCTGTGTTTTCTTTAATATTTCTATAATTCCGGAGACACAAACAGAATCAAAGAATTTTTAAAAAGCGCTACATCAATGAACATGCTAATGTACCCTTTAAAAATGCCATCTCCTCGCTACCACCTCTAAACCCATGCCATGCTGATGATCTTGTAAACAACTTTAATTCCAAAATTGTGGATATCATAGATGTCATTGCACCTGTTACAGTTAAAACGATTTCTGGTAAGCCAAAGGCACCCTGGAGAAAAGCTGCTGTTGTCAGCCCAGAGAAGAGAGTGCCGGAAGGCTGAACGAATCTGGCGAAATACAAAACTTTATATTCACCATGACATTTATAAAGAGAGGCTCCAGGCCTACAATTTAGTCTTAAAAAGCGCTAGAGAAACATTCTTCTCCAATATCATAAACAGCAACACTAATAAGGCCAAAGCCCTATTTGCAACTGTCGACAGACTGACCAACCCCCCAACACAAATACCAGCCGAACTCCATTCCACACAGAAATGCAATGAGTTTGCATTCTTTTATACTGATAAAATTGAAGGCATCAGATGTGCCATCAATATCTCAAACAAAAAAGTTGGATCACCACCCCGTTTAGGCCAAACTAATACAGCAACGATGGCAAGCTTTAATGCCATAGACTCTAAAACTCTAGTGGAAACAGTGACCGATCTAAAGCCAACCACCTGCTGTCTTGATGCTTTACCTACTAACTTCTTTAAGAATGTTTTTGACTGCCTATCAACAGACGTATTGCAAATAGTTAATAACTCTATTCAATCGGGTAATTTCCCAAAGGCCTAAAAAATTGTAGTCATTAAACCTCTTCTAAAAAAGCGGAGCCTAGATGCCTCTATTATCAACAACTACAGACCAATTTCAAATCTACCATTCATAAGTAAAATAATTGAGAAAGTTGAACTCCAACAACTAAATCCCTTCTTGGCTTCTACTGGCTGCCACAACAACCTCCAGTCAGGATTTCGACCTTTTCATAGCACCGAGACGGCCCATATTAAAGTTATAAATGACATCCGTCTTAACACAGACTCTGGCAGTATTAATGCTATTGGACCTTGTCGACCACTCAATACTTTTGGACAGGTTGGAAAACTGGGTGGGGCTCTCAGGCACAGTCTTAAACTGGTTCAAGTCATATCTACAAGATAGGAACTATTTTGTTTCCATTGGCGACTTTGTATCAGAACAAACCAACGTAACGTGTGGAGTCCCCCAAGGTTCAATCTTGGGCCGACTTTATTTAACATCTGTATGCTCCCACTAGGACGAATCATGCAAAATAATAACATTGACCACCATTGCTATGCCGATGACACCCAAATCTATGTAGCGCTATCACCAAATGACTATCGCCCCATAGATCTACTGTGCCAGTGCATTGAGCAAGTCAAACACTGGATGTGCCAAAATTTCCTTTAACTAAATGAGGATAAAACTGAGATAATTGTTTTTGGTGCTAAGAAAGAAAGGTTTAAAGTCATCCAACACCTTCAATCACTGTCCCTGAAAACCTCAAATCAAGCCAGAAATCTTGGGGTTATTATGGATTCTGATTTACATTTCGACAGTCACATCAAATCAGTAACAAAATCGGCCTACTATCACCTTAAAAATGTAACAAGACTTAGAGGGCTCATGTCAGCTCAAGACTTAGAAAAACTTGACCAGAAAATGTGAGCACATTACACCAATTCTTAAATCATTACACTGGCTTCCTGTACATCAGAGAATTGATTTCAAAATCCTCCTGCTCACATATAAATCACTACATGGTCTAGGGCCGAGGTATATCACTGATATGCTCCCACTACAAAAGCCTTCTAGATCGCTAAGATCCTCTGAGACCAATCTGTTAGTGGTCCGCAGAGTAAACTCAAATCAAGGGAAAGCATCTTTCAGTCATTATGCAACAAACAGCTGGAATAAACTTCCTGAAGATTGAAGAATTAAAAATCAATGAGTAAAGTATCATAATCATGTGTTAGCGTGTGTATTAGTAATGATTAATGTGAGTGTGATAATAAGACGCAATAAGTATAATCATTTAAGAATGTGATAGTATGTGCCTCTACTATTATTTTACCAGGCTCAAGCTTTTCTGCTTTCTCCAAAAGCACACAAACTTTTGGCAGTCAGTCAAGGTCACAAAGACAATGAACTAGCCAGCTTGCACACATGCACCTGGCAAAACTAGTTGAGGTTAGACCAAGGGAGGATGAGTGCTGTGGTTTTTCACAGATAAAGAAGACGAGTCATGCCAAACAGATGAAACCCCGAAGGGCGGGGGTTGAAGATGGAGGAGCAGCGGCTGCTTCTGAAATAAACATATGCACGCACAAGCGGACACATAACCACGCCTTTGTAACAAGTTTATATGCTGGAGCAGATAGAATAGAGATCAGGAACTTCTTGCCTCTGATCTCGGGTACTGTGTTGCACACAGTTACTCTAGATAGAGAATAAAACATTTCTCCAGACGTCTGTTACATCCGATGTCCCTCCTGCTAATAAATGCCTGCTGGTGCACTAAACTACCAACGACTCTGCTGACTCCAGAAAGCCTACTGTAGAATTTGAGTTACGCAATATATACTCTGTGAGGTCCTTCTGATTTGACTAACGTATTGTGTGTAAAATTCCTACAAGATGTAAGACTGTCACCCACTCTGACCACTTTTAAAACTAGACTGAAAACTTTTATGTTCACCATAGCTTTCAGCTAAATCTTTGCACTTTTAATGTCAATATGTTTTTATTCTCTTTGTCTCTCTGTAATGCATTTTAATTCATGACATGTTGTGCTGTGAAGCACTTTGAGTCTGCCTTGTGTATGAAAAGTGCTATACAAATAAAGCTGCCTATGTCTCTGTGCATGACTGTGGGGTCGGGAGGGTTTGGTTCTTTTAACTTTCTTCTCCTGATTTTATTTGATGTTTCTCTTTTTCTGTACATCTCTGTAAGGCACTTTGCAATACTTTTCTGTATGAAAAGCGGTATATACATAAAGGTTGATTTGATTTGATTTGATGGTATTAAAAAGTATTGAAGACACTTTTTTCCCCAAACTATGTTAATTGTTCCGCCATGAGTTGCATTAGCTGTCATCCTATCCTCCTGAGTGGATCACTGCCTGCAAGAGTAAAACACTAGATCATATAATTCTACACTGGGAATTATGTGCTTTATATTCCAATGTAGGTGATGGTATCTGACATAAATCATATCATCTTTGTGTTCTAAGTGTGTGACTTTATGTCCCATATAATGAGCCCTAGCCAGGACTTTCTCCGCCCCTGCGTCCTTTGCCACCATGTGTGTCCTTGATTAGCCGATCTCTCTCTCGTAAAACAACTGACTCTCTTCGTTTAGGAGACGCTTAAACAAGCCTTGCCTCCAGAGGAGATCCTTAACACTCTTTCTCAATTACAGGATGGGGATGGAGTTAGGAAGCAAACCATTAAAACCAGCCAGACAGTGGCAGGCCTGGGCAGAACGACTTGTTAGGGGACAGTGTTGTAATGAGGAGCGTTTAAGGCTTAGGCGAGGCGGCCTTTAAAAAGACCAGACACAAGAAATACTGTTAAAAGGATCTTTACTGGATGTCAAGGCCTCTCCCTTTCTTTCTTTATATAGACACATGCTCCACTAAAATTGTCCTTTGTGCTGTTAGGGGGTGCAGGCAGGCCTGAACAGCTTCATTTAGCTGTGTGCTGTACTGATTATTAGCTTGTCTCCTCACTACCTATTAGAGAGCAGAGCAGAGGAGAAAATAGAGGGAGATGAACACGCTGCATACCGTATATTTCATATTACCATACTTCATATTTAAAGGGTTGCTAGTGGTTTTGCATTTGCTGGCAAATTTCTATTTGAAATTTCCATTTCTATGCACATCAGTACCTCGAAAATGGTCTTTTCTCGGTTAAGGGAATAATAAGATTAGTGAAGTTCCGCCCGTTTACATGAGCGGGAAGAATGGGAAAATGAAGAGAGTAACTCGACCTCCGGTACAGTAGGTGGCGCTCCGCCAACATATAGCTGGTATGAATACTGCTTTATTTTCTGGTTCACCTTTGTCAAAACCACAATGGGGGGAAATGGCCGACTTATGGATCGAATTACAACAGAAACAGGTCTAATCTGAGTGATGTTACTTACCAGGGCAAAGTCCTCCCTCGCCTTACAGGTAATGCTTTATTGCTGTTGTTTTTTTCAAGTTGTTTTTTGCTTCCGGGTTTATTCTATTTCCAGGTCAAGGGCCACTGACAGTATTAGTTGCATGGTAAGTTATAACCGACGGAGCATGCGCAGACGCAAAACCAGATGGCAATTGTAAGCCATAGGCCCCTACTGACCCCAGTTGTCTCACTGTCTGGGCATGTACATAACTGGTTAAAACACAATAGATATCAACTTAAATTAGGGCCCTGCATCCACTTATCACAATTATAACTAATTCTCACACAGTGGACTTCTGACTGTGGGATATTCACATTTTTAGCATTTAGTGAATGTATTTCAGAGTTAAATTTTTCAAAATTTTCAGTCAACTGTATCTCTTTACCCCCAATGACCGTGTATGATTTTGGTGCTCTGAACTATATTTTATTCTTATTTCAGATTATTTCACCTAAGAACTGTTAAATTGAAAGATATTAAAGTAAAATAAATAAAAGATGCAGTCATAAAACTTTACAGGTTTGTAGTTGAGATCAAAAAGAATTCACAAGGTTTGTGATGAAGGACAGGTTCTTCGTTTTCTTCATGCTAAACGGATTTGGGGTTTAAAATTCAATGAAGTTTCTTTATTATAGGGGTTCAGTGAAGGCGGGCCATTTTTGCTCTTAGGACAAGTGGAGTATACATAGTGTTCAAGCTGCAGTCGGCAAGTCTGGTAGATTGAGTTGACTCAACTTTGAATGTTTACAACTCTCAGGCCCCTCCCCCTCTACCACTGAGCTCCTCCCCTCCCTCCCATCGAGTGCTCGTGCACCAGATTCCTGTGAACACACCTGTGTCTTCTCTCATCGATAAACAGTATGGAGTACATGCTTCACTGAGGTAGGCTGGCTACCTTACCCATAGATAGCAACTTCTAACTTCAGTTAGAATATGCCTATCTTGAGGCATGTGCCTGTGATATTGTAACATGCGCGAGCAGGGAGGGGGGATCTGTGGCATGTGCACAAACTGTGACTCAGAGTAACAGAATCTTTTTTTCTAAAACAGGATAAATTATGTTGTTCTGTCAGATTATAGTGTCGTCTTCAGTGAATGATCTAACAAATGTTGCAGACTTCACGTTTAAGACTACACAAGGGGTAAGAAGTTTTCAGAAAATGATAAAATAGTATAACTATTAGCCCTCTGGTACAATGACACATCTGAAAAAAGTCACATTGGGTTATGGCCCTGCTGAGGACATGATGCTGCATGGTTTCCTCATTGCTCAGACCGCCATAGTGTCACTCTGTTTAGAAGAGCAACAAGATGAATAAAAGTTAAGAGACAATACATTCTGACAGAAGAGATGCCGCAAGGGGCTGCCGCTCTGCTAAGCACCGACTCTGTTTGTTTACAGATGTTATACTAATGTCTCAGATTGAATATGGCAATAATTTATTGATGTTAAAAGAGGATTTTAAAGTTTCATCTTATCTGAGGACAGGAGGAGATGTGAGCGGACGGGAGGAGAGTTGGGAGGGGGTGAAGCAGTAATTGTGTATGACCTGCTAAGTGTTATATCAGGTGAAAGGAGTCGTTTTAGGTGAGCTGATGGTACAAACACACACACTAATAACATTCTAGCAGCAAATGGAAAGATATCCTTTCAGCACTTCTTTTCTAAAAATTCTTTCTGCATTACAACTTTACTACTTTTACACTTCACAGGTGATTCAGTTTTTTGGCTTGAACACATATTTTATTAAGAAGGGACATGATTCATACACAGGCTTAATGTTCCATTGCGTCCAAAACATTTGCTGCCTGTGAAAAAAATCCTTGATGAGCTTTGTGATGCACAAAGCTAAAAAAAAATGCTTCTGATGAAGTAAATGAAGAGAGTATGTGTTGCTGAATTTAAAACACAAATGTATAGAGGAATACGTGGTAATAATAATATACTCAATCAACAAATCTGGAACTCAAGATTAAAGGTTGAATATGTAGAATTTTTATTAAAAGCTATATTTAAATAATAATAATAATACACCTAAATTTTTTGTTGTTGTGACTACGATCTTGAGACACTAGATGGCGGTGTTCTGCTCATTCTACATATTCAACCTTCACGCACAGTGCAAGAAATATGTTGTGCTAGTTTTTCGCTTTAGTATATTCAGATTTTCTTTTTTAAATGTAGGCTATACATTTCAATTCTTCTCAGTATTTAAAGGTTATCTGTGCAACTTTTAGAAAACCCTTGTGATTACAGACACCGAGGGCCATTATTAAACTGCAGTTAGCATCTGGTCGCTTGCGTGATTGATCAGCACCCATTGATGCATTAAGAAGAATACAGTGTTTAAGATGGAGCACCGTTCATTCCTGTAAAAGCTGCTCAGTGGTGCATGAAGCCAAAAAAGTGGGCCCATAGCGCAGGCGCGCTAGGGAATTATCCCAGCCGAGCCGGCTTCTTCTGATTTAAGACTCCACTAACTTGAATGCAGATGAGATGATTTAATTGTGCAGTGCTTCTAGACTTTCAAAATGTTATCAGGGCAAATGGAAAAAGTATTTTTGAGCCCAATGGCATCATGTGACTGACAAAGAAGTTTAAATTCCAACATTTGGCCACTATGTCAACTTGGCTTCAAAGTGGGGCACACTTCCTGGGCATCTGGCAACATCATGTTGACTACTGTACAATTAATTACAATCATATTTAGAGAAACGCTAGTTTGCTGTTTGCAGATTACTCGATCAGCCAACATCACAAAGCAACCGACAGATTCATGCCACACAGCAAGTCTTAGCTTAGAATACAGTGATCTGATGTTAGCTACATTGCACGGATCTGGCGTTGATTGCTTTGTAAATGAAAGCCAGCTTGATCAGCCCCTGGAGTCTGGGGTCCGTTTCACAAAGCAGGTTTAGTGAAAACTCTGAGTCTGTTAACCCTGAAATGAGGGAAACTCTGAGTTTTCCGTTTCACAAAGGGAGGTAACTCAAACCAGAGAAAGAGGGGTAACTCTAGCCTGTTTCACCTAACCTGGTCGGGACCAGGTTTTTCTCAGCAAACCTCGAGTTTCTCTCTGTCTCCGCCCTCTTTCCGCCACGCACGGTATTTGATTTCCTCATTCATTCAGTCTGCAGGCGAGTTTTGGCGTAGTATAGTTCTGTCGTCTGTTTTTTCAGAAAATCATTGCAAAAATCAGACATTAGAAGTTATATTAGGTGGCGACTATTTCCACTACCATGGCATGTCCTTTTGATAATGATCCCGTGGATGAAGGTGCAGCAATACTGCGCAGAGAATTAAATATTCGTCGGGAGATGATTATCAGACCGCGCATAGACACCTTGCATTTCCAGCGGTACCGTAGTTCGTTTCATGTCACAGTCCATCATTTACATACACAACCTCATCCGTCCTTACATTTCCAACATTAACAACAGAAGTCATGCTCTCACATCCCAGCAGATATTGTGTGTTGCGCTGCGTTTTTTGCAAATGGGAGTTTTTTTTATACAACATATAAAACAGCCACTTACGGTAATATTTACTTTATAATGTAAAACATGCTCAAAATGAGGTATCACAGTGAGATTGTGCCGATGTTTTACCTGTTTGAACAATGTTTTTATGTTTCATCTTAAGCTGCTGCCAAGTGCGCTTCTCCCCCGTGGGAATGCTCCTATGTAGGAGATTAAGCCTACTTTGTTATGGCTAAAATATATCAGTCGCTGAATTAATTATGAATTAACTCGACTCGTTAAAATTTTGGATTTAATTTACCTCGAAGTAAGGGCACCACACCAAATTAAGACAGGATGTTTATTAAACTTTGGTGAAGGTTTAATACCTGTTAGTTATTTAAGTAATTGATTGTTCAATTTTATCAGTCTCGTCTTGAACGCGTTAATTCGTACCACAGCCTTTATCAGTGACCAACACTTTCTGCACAGAACGGAAGACTCTCACACGACATAAGGTTATAAACATTTATTTGACTACCTAACAAAGAGAATATAATACAGTATAGTGCGAAATTGAATAGACAAGTGAAAAAGGTTAAATGTGGATATAAGAAGCTTGAGGCTCGAGGGGGGCTTGTTTAGAATATCACTGGCGGATACAAAAACTTGCTCTAATTAGCCTGCCAACAGAACTCGGATCAGAATCTAACTGTCACCAACGTTTAACCAAGAGTTGCATTAAAAGGCCAACCTTACTTTGCCGTTGATGTTACAGTCGCCCTGGCGTCTTACAGTACCGATGCAGTTTTCCGTGGGTCCGCGTCCCGTTGTTTGGCGGACCTCGGCTCGGTTCGTAGACTGGGTCAGCTGTGTGGTTGGACTGGCGGCTCTCGTCGAGTCCCGTCGTGGCCTGGACTTGGTGCTTCAGGTGGCTGCCTCTGAAGTGGTTTGTGGGTTGACAAAAGTTCTGACTGGTTCTGTGGGGCTGGAGTCGCGAGTTCGATGCAATTTGCCGGCCGGACAAAAAGGCAAAGACAGCACGAGGGGTTTAACTATACTTATAAAAGATAAAAAAAACGTGTTGTAGAAAACTTAAAAAGGTCACGCGATAAAAATAGATTAACAAACGAAAATACTTTAGTAAGAAACTAAATATAAAGTACGTCTCTTGCTAACTTTGGGTTAACAAAGGAACGAACAGCAGGAGGGGAGCAGAGGGGGTCAGAGGTGCAGAGGTGCAAGAGAAAGTTGCAGAGTGAGTGAGTGGACAAGAGAGATGACAAGAGAGAGGACAAGAGAGAGTTTGGACACCCCTGTTTGTTCCTTTATCTCACAGTTGAAAGAAGAGGTGGGGTCTTGGGTTAACCCATCCCTTTGGCTCTGAACGAATCAACTGCTTTTTACGCCGGAATTCTAATTCTGAGATTTAACCATCTTTGGTTGATTTTCCATTATTAAGCTTTCTGATATCCAACTTAACCAAATCTTTAGGTAGACAGTTTTAACAGATACAGATACTACACATCACACTCTCCTGGATATAGTGACAGGCCTATTATTAAAACACAAATTATTTCAGGAATTAGACAGAGACTTTGCACTTCTGAAACCACATAAACATAATCACAACAAGATACAAATAATGCATATACTGTTACACACTTGCAAAAATGTCTTTGAACAGCCAGTTGCGATGAAACATCGAACTTTAGCTGTTTTTCCAAACATCTACACAAAGTTCTGTTTTTATTAATGAAAAGTCCATCTGTCTCACAGAGACAGCTCCTCCAGTGCGGTCAGATTTGACGTTGATTTAGGTTAACGGGGTCCTGAGACCTGGAGTTCCAGGTTTTATTACCCTAGGAGGGTCCGAGGTTGTAAACCACACTTTATCTCTTATCGAAACAAGCATACCAATGTCTTATCTACCGTTGTCTTCCTACGACGCTAAGCAGACAACCAGACACAAAAACTCCTTGAACAGCACTTTGCCATGAGGTCCTACACCTAAATGAAATCAACTAATAAACTACCACTCAAGCAGTTCCCCCTGTGATATTACTGTGATTGCAACAGGACTACATTTAAACGTACGCACTGACCCGAGCAGAAATGTTCTCCCACACCGTCTCCCTCTCTTTAGCTGCTACAGCGTTGTTACACGTAACAGTGAAAAACCTGCTCAAATTCACTGTATGAGCACATTAATATTTCCAATTCCAGTAGTAGCGTAGCCCTCCTCTTCCCCATTGCCATGGTGACTCGTCAGTCAGGGCTCCATTGATGCTGTCTTTTTATACTTGTGGTGCACGTGCTTAACTCCAGGTCAAACTACTCCGAGTTGATCAAACTAACGCAAATCAGCTGTTCTGGAACCGAAAACTCAGAGTTTCCTATCCCGGAGTAGATCAACTCAGAGTTCAGGGTTAGACTCAGAGTTTGATGAACCTGCTTTGTGAAACGGACCCCTGGATGCATCAGTTGCAGTGTACTTCCATGTCAGCTTGCTGGCATAGCTGGCAATTCACCTGCCTCAGCAAGCAAGCTAATGTTAAAATTAACCAGCTAAGCACAGTATATTTCATGAAAGTGTTTCATTTTCATTTCATTTTTATTATTTTGATGATTATTATTATGATGATTATGATGATGATGATGATGATGATGATTATTATTATTATTATTATTATTTTATTATTACCCCCACAACACAGAGCCGCACATGCTATGCGTCTGATGCACACACTTTGCAGCAGCCGGCAGCTCCCAGATCCCCAGTGAGCATAAACTCCAGCACCAGATCATTGAACTATAGTTGCTGCAGTCTCAACCTATAGGTCCATCTCCAGACTGATGCTGCAAAACAGAAACACAGCATATGTGAACTCGGTTGGTTCCAGGGGAGCTGAAGAAAGGCAAGGGACATAAAAGTTATATACAAGTCAGTCCAGAGGCTCTTATAGGCAACCAAGAATGTCAGGGAAGGTCTCATTTTTGATTGGTCAGCTGTGCATGACAGCAGTAATACCTATAATTTCTGTGTTTTTTTTTACTTTACTACTTTATGCTATCACTGATTTTATTACTTTTTATGGATAAATTATGCATTGTTATGCTCTGGGTTGTTTGAACTCCTCATGTCCAATTAATATTATAAATGAAAAGAAGAGACAATCATTTATTTTCATATTATCTTGAGATGAGAGTTCTTATTTTGAATGTCTTTTGTTTTACCTTCAAAAACGTACTTTGAATAAAGTAGAAGATATGCTGTTGAAAGGCTACGAAAAAAGCTATTGAGTAGACCTTGAATTAAGATTTTTTCAGTCAAAGTTAAAATATTTGATGTAATTACTTCACTAGATACAGAGTATGAATGGTATGCTGGCTAATATAGTTATGTTCTTTATACAGTACTTTCATTAATAAAATCTAAGCAACAGAACTTTGTGCAGAAGTTTGGAAAACAGTTAAAGTTCGATGTTTCATCGCAACTGGCTGTTCAAAGACATTTTTCAAGTGTGTAACAGTATATGCATTATTTGTATCTTGTTGTGATTATGTTTATGTGGTTTCAGAAGTGCAAAGTCTCTGTCTAATTCCTGAAATAATTTGTGTTTTAATAATAAGCCTGTCACTATATTCAGGAGAGTGTGATGATGTGTAGTATCTGTATCTGTTAAAACTTTCTGCCTAAAGATTTTGGTTAAATTGGATATCAGAAAGCTTAATAATTGAAAATCAACCAAAGATTTAATAAAATCAGAATTAGAATTCCGGCATAAAAAGCAGTTGAAGGGATGGGTTGAACCCCGAGACACCCCCCCTTTGCTGAGTTGAAAAGGAAGAGACTCCTGTCACCTCAACCCTCTCTCTACTCTTCACCTCTCTTGACCTCCTCTCCTGCATCTCTACCTTTTCGCACCTCTGACCACCCCTCCTGCTGTTCGTTCCTTTGTTAACCCAAAGTTAGCAAGAGACGTACTTAATATTTTGTTTCTTACTAAAGTATTTTCGTTTGTTAATCTATTTTTATCGCGTTACCTTTTTTAAGTTTTCTACAACACGTTTAATCTTTTATAAGTATAGTTAAACCCCTCGTGCTGTCTTTGCCTTTTTGTCCAGCCGGCAAATTGCATCGAACTCGCGACTCCAGCCCCACAGAACCGGTCAGAACTTTTGTCAACCCACAAACCATTTCCAGAGGCAAGCCACCTGAAGTACCGAATCCAGGCCGAGGTCCACCAAACACCGGGACGCGGACCCACGGAAACCTGCACCGGTACTGTAAGACGCCAGGGTGACTGTAACATCAACGGCAAAGTAAGGTTGGCCTTTTAATGCAACTCTTGGTTAAACGTTGGTGACAGTTAGATTCTGATCCGAGTTCGTTGGCAGGCTAATTAGAGCAAGTTTTTGTATCCGCCAGTGATATTCTAAACAAGCCCCCCTCGAGCCTCAAGCTTCTTATATCCACATTTAACCTTTTTTCACTTGTCTATTCAATGTCGCACTATACTGTATTATATTCTCTTTCTTAGGTAGTCAAATGAATGTTTATAACCTTACGTCGTTGTGAGAGTCTTCCGTTCTGTGCAGAAAGTGTTGGTCACTGATAAGGCTGTGGTACGAATTAACGCGTTCAAGACGAGACTGATGAAATTTAACAATCAATTACTTAAATAACTAACAGGTATTAAACCTTCATCAAAGTTGAATAAACATCCTGTCTTAATTTGGTGTGGTGCCCTTACTTCGAGGTAAAATAAATCCTAAATTTTAACGAGTCGAGTTATTTCATAATTAATTCAGCGACTACGATATTCTAGCCATAACAAAAGTAGGCTTACTCTCCTACACTCACCTAAATGACCTAATTTTAAACCCAATCTCTAATCCCAAATCGCCTTTAAACTCAAATTACTTACTTACTTACTTACTTTATCCTTATTTTATTCAGAAGTAATTTTTAATGCATAACATCTCTATCTTCCCCTGTGAGAACATTTGGTCGTCAAAAAGATCAACAACAACAACACACATGCCTCTCTTGTCATTTATAGAAAGCACTCGGGGGCGTTTCCAGTGAGTGGCAACAGATTAGTCACACCTGATCCTCTAAGAACTCAGGTGTGGTCTAATCAAAATGGCCCCTGGCTCCAACATGCTCCAGAACAGCCAACCCAGGCAGGACAAGGAATCTTTGCATCTCTACTGGACCGATCCTCTCGCGGATATTTTTCTGTCTCTGTGCGATGAAGGTGTTGTGAGTATTTATAGAAACACACACTGCTGAACTCCACTCTGTGATTTGAAGCTTTCTGGGCCAATTTTCTAATCTGCTCTTTGTCAGCATTTTGATTTAACCCTCAGATCCAGGACATGTTTAGGCGGCTGTTTGCTAATTAATACAGACTCTCTGGTGGCAGATAACACAGCGTGTCATTCATACAGACAGTCACCAGAGCTTTCATCTTCAAGTATAAAACATTAGATGAAATTGAGCAAAGAGTATGCTTCCACTGAACTAATTTCTAATTTCTTAGAGTGTCTAGTTAAGGGCCTCGCTATGCACTTCGTTAGTGAAGTGTGAGGGGAATGGAGTGGGATTTTCTTTTTGCCTTTTATTGAGTTAATAACACAAACAGATGATCAGTTCTGGATGACACTGCCATGGAGTGGCTGTGAGTTGAAAAGCCAACCTCAATGAGCAGATTGTCTGCCACGGCTCTTTTTTCTCCTCACATTACTGGGACACAGTTAAAGATCTAATGGCTCACTTATTTAGTAAACCTATAAACCATTACTGCTGTGTGTGTGAGGGTTATCTGATAACACTTACTATGATGACCAGTTTACAACACAGCATGAAAATGTTTGTGTAACAACAGCAGCTGCAATAAAGCTAGTCTGGATTGCTAACCAGGCAAATCGACAGTGGCGACATTGAATGTCAATTAGTTTGTGGTGATTATATCAAAATAAAATACCACCATATGGACAAGAAAATCAGGTCCAGTGCCTGGGTAGAGTGGCAGGAGGGTGTCATCCCTATGTTCCCCGCTCGGGGAACATGCTGGGGAAAAGGGTCCGATGTTCCCCGGTCACATAAGCCTCTGCCTTCGTGGATTTAATTCAGCATTTTGTTAGGGTTAGGGTTACGGTTAGAGGGTAGTGTTAGGGTCTAAATAGGCCTATTTACCAGGGAATTCGGCACTGATTGTGGAAAAAATAGTCATAGGACCCTTTCTGTGAAAAGCGGGAAACATCGGACCCTTTTTTTTTTTAAAAAGGTCAGCTGTTCCCCGGTCACAAACAAAGTGGACATAGGATCTTTTTTGGGAAAAGCAGGGGACATCCTATGTTGCGTGGTCACATACAAAGTGGGGAATATAGGACCTGGGGACCATAGGACCCTGAAAACATAAGACTCAGGGAACATAGGACCCTGGGAACATAGGACCCTGGGAAAATAGGACCCAGGGAACCCAGAATTTCGTCTCTCCAGTTAGACATTTTCATCTTTGTGTAAATCATCCTTCTTCTTTACCTTTTGGAAGTTTGTTTTCTTCCAGTGCTAGCTGCAGCGTCTTAAAAACGTCATCAATGCACACTCTCCATTAATACACCGGAGAATAAGGCTCGTTCACACGTGCTCAATCGGAGATTAACAGTAATTGTACTAGGGAGCTAGAAGGGTAAACTTTATTTCAGGTTTGCAGTGCATGTGTGAAAAGAGCTAAAGTCTGTTTACAAGAGTTATTACTGAAAACACAGAGCAATGCTGTTTCATTGTCCTGTTACTTAGTGATGGATAAATACATACATACATACATACATGATACAAACGGACGACAACTATGTCAGCTTCATCTTGCACTTTAAGTAATTCTTTGTCAATAATCTTGTAACAAACAATGACAACGTTGTTTGAAGAATGAAGTTATATTATTTAATTTCATACTTGTTGACACTGACAGTTTAATAGACCCTTCTGTTTCCTGTAAAAAAAACTTTTGAGGAGTTTAGAGGAAAAATAACCCACTCTTTGTGTGTTCCCCCCATTCTCTCCTAACTCATGGTGATGGGACAAGTTAGCCTGGATCAGCAGGGCTCCCTCCATTCAGCAGGTATGTCCTCTTTCCACTGTGACCAGCATCTGCTCAGCCAAAGGTTGCCATTACCATCCCAGCCAACAGCAGCAGTGTCAGGGCCAAGCCCTGCCAGAGCTTCCTTCAGTGGCCTGGCTCTGGGCAGGAGAGGCTGCTGTAAGGACCTCTACCTGGAACAAAACCTGCCTAAATACTTCTGCTCTGTGTAATTAACTAAAGAGTCAATAAAGTTGAATTTAGTCTAAGGTCTCAACCATCCAAAATGGCTTCAATGCTGTCATGTTGTAGATTTCCAAGGGCTGTGGAAGTTTTTTCAAAAAAAAATACCAAGGTTTAAAGTTTAACAAAACTATCTTAAAGAGAAAATATACTTGGATTAAAGGAATTGCAACATAGAAACTGGCAAAAAAGTCCATCACGCTTTAGATTACACACCACAAAATACAGCATTACTTGTTGTAACCCACTGGCTATCTGTTTGATGACAGTTTAGCCTCTGGGGGCAACCGCTAATATTTCGGGCTTTCTGGTGAAGCTGGCAGCCATTGTTTACAGCCCAAATTAGAGACGCAAGAATGGAGTTGGAGTTGAGAGATGGCGTCTCTATAAACATGTGCATATGAATGCCGATAAATAATAAGGAAAAGCTAAATTGCCGTGTGACTATAGCGAAGGGGTTACGTGATTGAATGACGGACGATGTGTTTCACCTCTTTTGATCACAACACAGACTGGTTACCATGCAACCAATTCTGTCAATACTATGTGGACTACACACGGAAACCAGGTGGCTTTCACCATGTTGTCCCATTGCCTACAGATTGTACAATCCTATGCAAAATCTGTTTGTAGAGATTAGGATGTATGGGTACCGCACTGGTACACTGTTAGTACCAAAAACTGTGGAATTGCGAGGAATTATTTGGAAGATTACATAGTATTTTGCAGGCTGATGGTTTGTGCTTTAATATTGTGACTGTGAAGGCAATATTTTGATTTACATAATTTTCGTACTGATGAAAAAATTCATTTATTGGAGGTTTTCTTTTCATGTGCTACCTCTACATGTGTGATGCATGTACTATACGATGTGAAAATTACTCAATGATATCAGTTATGAATGTTTGCTGTAAGTACATAACCATCTATTTCCACAGCTAATGGTGTGTCTAACTGTTCATCCTTTGTAGCTGCACATTAGGTCACAAGTTTACCAAAACCGTTATCCTCTGGAGCCCATGTACTGTACATCAGATACCTAATGTCAGCCGGAAACAATTCTAAGAATTTGTGCACAGTGGTAAGTCAGTGCCAGGAATATATTGGATGGGAAAAAATATATTACATCTTTAGTAAAACATTTAAATCTAAGGGCAGTAGTACTCAAATATGCAGTTTGACTGACATCCATTTATACACATTTTGTATTATTTCCTCTGGGTACAAAGAGGATGAAGTTATGTGAGCTGCCTTTCTGATGACATAGAAACTAGGGGTGTCTAGATACATGGTATGCAATACGATACAAAAACGATAAAGTTATCCATGTAGCGCTTCGATGCAGTTTGATATAGCACTACTTGGATACGATATAATTTAGTTTAACTTAATTTAAAGTATTGCCATGATGTGTCATATATTTCATATGTCCAAAATGGCTCACTGGCCATGGTTGTGATGAAATGATAACAATTAATTTGACCTGTCGTTTGCCTTTTATCTGGAATGATGATCATTTGTTTTGTGACTCTCTTCAAAGCTGATAAGCTAGCTCCTGATTAGTGACTGTACGCTTGCACAGCTGCACTCTGCTCTGAAAAGAAAAGCTTCTCAGGTGTATCGGTTTATAACATGACATCAGGATTTTTGTCAGGTTTGAGTTGGAGTTGTGTATCGATGTAGCTGTATTTAAGACCCATGTATCTACTTCTGACAGGATCATCTTTACAGCCCTAGCAGAAACTAAATGAGCACCGTAAGCCAAACCCATTGCTAAGAGGTGCATGCAATTAAAGTGAAATTCGGGCGTAAAATCGTCCCAGGGTCTTGTTCGGCAAAAACACTCATCAAATATACCATTGAGACAATTTTTGTGTAACAACTATTAACAAAGATATCCCGTAAAGTCGCTAACAGCCAATTGCAGTTAACACTGATTAGCTTGGGGCAGCAAGGTGAACTCATTAAAACATCTTTTTTAACCACTTACTGCTCAAAATAACACCAAACCTCCTTCTTTTTGGATGCATTTGGTAATCCACTTGAATGGACTTTACTATGAGAGGAGCTGGTACAGGGGCCAGTAGGTAAGTCTTTCAAACGGTAATTTAATAAACTCTGGGTTTACTAACTACATTGTTGGTGCTTTGGTTAATGTGTAAGGACTATAATACTAATGCAGAGGTTTGGGGTAATCATAAGCAGTATTAGTGGTTGGGTGGGAAAAAGCCCCTGGGATGATTTTACGCCAGAATTTCACTTTAAGCATGCAGCCATTTGCAGCAGGGTAGATCATACTGGAAAGTTTAGTGAGTACATAATGTAGAATGTAAAACATTAGATTCAGTACTGTAAAGTACACCAGTGGTGGTCGGTAGGAGCAGGTTGCTTCAGGGACCTGGAAAGTTCAAAAGGACCAAGGCCCATCTCAACAGCTCACTCAGCCTTACACCGTTTCATTGCTCTGATTGGTTATACTGTAGATTTGTGTAATTGCCTCAAGAGGCTTTTTGCTCTGCAACGTTGATAACCCCCTTTTCAATCCAAAATGAACAGAGGTTCCAGACTAATACACATTTGCGACTTAGTCCGGCGATGCCAGGCTACACCACAGAGACCTCAGCATAAGATCACATAAACAGGTACAGAGCCTGTCAGAGTATACTTCTTTGTTGGACACCATCCAGTTAGTTGAACATCAGCACCACTTTCATTTAGTGGGCTCTATATTCATAACTCCAACAAAAACAAAACAGAAAACTTGGCTAAAATGCTAGATTTTGTTGTTATGAGACTATTTGTTCTCTAGCATTATTTATCATTATTCAGTTTCAGCTCTATTTCTCAGGCCTGCATTGTTTTCCCCTCCAGGCTTCCCACCAAACCCACTCCTACTACAACTACTGATCCTCACCCCCACCTTTTTGCCACTCCCGTCGATGAGCTGAGAAGTGGAGCTAAATGCACTTGACCTTGGCAGACCAGCGGGGGCCACCCTGGCATCTAAGAGTTTGGCAGGGATTATGGTCTTTGGGTGAAGATCACTATGGCATGTTCAAAAAGGAGAAGAGGCTGCCAAGATAAAGGAGCAGAGGCCTTGGTTGTTTATTTGGGGCTCTGATACATGCATCCACACACAGACATGTTAATACACTCAGTTTCTAAAAGAATTTAACACCAAGACAAAAAATAAAACTAATAACAGAACTAGAAACCTTACAATTGGATCCCATGAGCCACAATGCTAATGGCCTCTTCCATAATTCTGGCCATCTAGCTTAGACCAAACAAGCAAGTCCACAAGACCACAAGTTACTTAGACTAACTGGTTTCAACATATCGATAAGTGTGGACTTTACATCCTAATTTACACACAGGTGCAGCAGCAGAACATTTATTTTCAGATTCATGCTGGGCAGACAGCCATCTTAGGTTTCTTTGAGCTAAAATTAATTTAAAAAAATTAGCCAACTAGAGACCTATATCTGTCCTTCCCTTCCTCTCTTAGAGACATAATAATGAGGATTTAGAATGAATCATAGCACTGGTAAAAATTACTAACGACATTCTAATAGCTTCAGCCAAAGGACTAGTCTCTGTGCTTGTTTTACTAGATCTTAGTGCTGCCTTCAACACTATTGTCCATCATATCCACTAATATCAATTACAAAGCTCCGCTCCTGTGGAACCAACTCCCAAGTGTTGTTCGGGAGGCAGATACCGTCTCCATATTTAAGAATAGACTTGAAACTTTCCTCTTTGATAAAGCTTATAGTTAGGGCTGATTAGCCATTAGACTAGGTCAAGTCTAACTACTACTGTTCCTGTGATAGTTGTATCACCTCTCTATCTGTATCATTCATGTTCCATTAATGCATATTATTAATTCACTTTCTTCTCCGAAGTTGTTGTGCTTTCTCGACTTGCAGGTCTCTGTTGATTGTGGTGGTCCTGCGTGACGCTTTCTGCTGCTATTAATACTATTACTCAAATATATTATTAGTTTTATCAATTATAAAATTCATAGCCATAAAAACATTATCAGTCGTATTTCTTCTAGTATCGTAGATATTATTATTACTACTCGTATTATTGATCATATTTACCATTATTAATCATATTTCTATCACCTTAGCTGAAATTGTTTCTACTATTAAAATCACTTATGTATATTAACTGCCATGACTTGTTAGTCATATTCACATTACTAGTATTATAAGTATTATTAATTTTGTGATGGCTTGCAACCTTGGGACTGTCTGTCTTTGTGTCTGTTTGTTTCTCTCTCCGCAAACCTGTAAATCAGTCTCTAAGTCAGACAGATTTTGAGGGTCCACAGGATGACAATGGCAGAAAAACGTTCCCCTCCTAGCACTTGTTCAATGGAGGGGAGCAGTAGTTTGCCGGGAGAAAAACAGCCATTTGGATCCACTTGCAGGGGCAGCAGTAATGACGGCAGACATTGGCAGGGGGGCAGTGAAACTCATTAGAGTCATTAGTTTCAACTCATTTCTGTGTCAAGTCTCCTTTGCCATAATGGCTAAGAGGGGGGCGGGGGACAGGGTGGAGGGAGTGGGTGTTAGGGGGGATGAGTTGGGTATGGTGGGGAGGGTGTAGGTCTCTAACAGCCATTAGCATCAGGGCGTGATGGATGCGGCTGGCTGGGGTGCCACCGAGGCAGAATGTGCACAGTCAGCAGCCCAACTTCCTTTTCACTTTCCTTCATCCTTTCTTCCCCTCCCTTTTCTCTTCTTATTTCTAACTGGCTCGGAAAAGCCCAAAGCATGAGAATGGATGTTAGAGAACAACAAAAAAAAAAAAAAACAGAAGCAAAGAAAAAAAACAGAAGCAAAGGAAAAAATGTCAGCGCTCCAAGAAGTGTGAAAAGGTTCTCTTGATATAAGCTCATTACAAAAGGTCAAAGTCAGTGTGAATTGGGCAGCGACATTAGTAGGTCATCTTTTTAGACTCATATTCCACTACAGGGACTTCAAAAGAGAAGCCAGGGCTCTGTGGCTATTAGCTAAAGCAGCATTTGTGCTACCACTGAATACTGTATTGAGATCTCAGGGAGCCTCTTTAAGAGTGCTTTCACAGTTGGTTTACAGCAGTCTTTTCAAGCGCTGCCGCACTTTTCCTCTCAAGGTGCACACACACCACTTGTTCAGACAAGATCAGACTCTGCAGTGCTCGCTCCTTTAAATCAGTTCATTCAGCAAGGTGAGTCTGGCGCTAACTGATCCAGATCACACCTGAAGGAACAGGTTTGTGAAGAGTGGGAAATCCATACAATATACTACAGTATAGTGTATGAGAAAGGCTGCGCAAATCTAACCAACCGAAGATGCTTTTGCCGTATTTTACACACAGACTTCAAAAAGAAATTTGAGCTTTGCCTGCTGTCATTACAGGAGTTAAACATATATTGAGGGGCGCCTGGTGGCTCAGTGGTAAGAGCTGGCGCCCCATGTACAGGTGTTAAAAGTCCCCATCGCAGCAGGTTGGATTCCCATCTAAGGCCCTTTGCTGCATGTCGCCCCATCTCTCTCCCCTGTTTCCTGTCACTCTTCCAGCTGTCCTATCAAACAAGGCATGAAAAAGCCAAAAATAAATAACGAGATCCACAAGTTCTCATCATTCCTGAGTGAAAATGCATCATTATTGTTTAAATCCATTCAGGGATGACCAGGAAGTTCTATTTTTTCAACAGGAAAATACTACAGTATGGTTAAAAAATGTTAGTGTTTCAGTGGATGTTTTACCTGTGTTTTCCATCTGCATTTAAACAGTTTACTGAGTTAATTGGACAGGCTGTCCTCATTTACTGGTTTTACATATACCTATGAAAAGTAATGCACTCTAATTTGTATGTAATCCATATATTTATTACTGTAGGAATTACATCTGGAGCACAGAAGGAAATCAGTTGACGTTGAATAAGAGCCCTAGAATCAACTTAGGTGGCTGGGTCCCAAAACAAAGGACTTTCACCTGGACCGTTGTTCATATCCCAGAAGTCCTAATCCAAACCACAACCTGTTTTCTAATCTTAACTAAGTTGTTTTGGTGCCTAAAAGTAACTGTCATGGTTATTTACCAGTTGCTGTTTCACGGCATTAGTCATATTTTGTAACATCTCATACAAACCCGTTGATAGTACGTTGAATTGGAAGGTTGACTGCAGTGTGAAAAGTGACAAGAGAGTCCCAGAAGTGTTATCAAGCCATGAACCCCCCAACCCCAGGGTTATTCACAGACACAACAATACGATGCCAAAATTCTAATATACAACGCCTCAAATAAGTTGGAGTTCGGACCCACTGTAAAATAAAAATGTCCTGAGAACTTTGATGGAGCTTAAGGCTTATCCGAAGGATGGCATTCCAGCAGATTTTAGGGCTCTTATTCAACATCACCTGATTTCTTTCTTTGCTGTTATAAATATGTGGATTACATACAAATTACAGAAAGAGAGAAAGAATGCCTTTATTTGTCCTCAAATTTTTTCGCTCTGATATTATATTATTTATGTTACACACATATGCACAAACAGGACCTATATACATGCAATTAATGGAGAGATGATAGAGTGAGGGGGCTGCCAATGAATCCGCGCCCCGAGCAGTTGAGTCTTGCTAACAGCACCTCAGCAGTGCCCAGGAGATGAACTGGCACCTCTGAAGCCACCAGTCCACACTCCATTCATGGTCCACACAGGGACACGAACCGGCGACCCAAAGGTCCCCAGTCGAGTCCCCCATGGACTGAGCTACTGCCGCCCAGTCCATTACTTTTCATAGGTATATGTAACAAACAGTGAGAGAGGACAAACTGGGTGGTGATTGTTTGAGCACACAACAATTAGAATGTAAATTCACTTAAGCGGCCCCCTGCTGGTGCAGCGGTAATGATGCCGCACAAGGCCATCACTGTTTCTGGGGCACAGTGGAAAAAGGGAAATGAGAGGCAACTGTAGTGTATGTTCCTCCACCTCCTCCCTCATATCCACCTTGATGTTCTTTGGAGATTCAGCCCCAGAAGAAGAACTTGTTTAGTGTCAAACTTTTATCCATATCCCCTGTTAAAACAGCAGCCATATATTTCACACAAAAGCTGTGGTCTACCTCAAAATTCAGGATGCTAAGATGAAGGTAGAGATCTTTGTATGCTGCTGTATTTAACCCCATCTGACCCCACAGCCTCACTGCAGCATCAATTAAAGTGATTGCTTTTGTCAATTGTTCCTCCGGTTGTTTATGCCATTAAGTCAGATTGCAGCCATCATAATTCATCCCTGAGGTCGTAAAGTCCTCACACAGGCATAAAATCCCACAGAGAAAAACACAAAGCTGCATGAATTACTAAATGCAAAAGTCTAAAGGCTCTCCCGCATTTCTTTTGTTTGCTCCTCCACTCTGAATGTGGCCTGCAGTACAGGGCTGTGGCAGTACTGTACACTCTCAGTGGGCAGCAGACTTTAACAGACAGCTCCTGTTTTCTTCTCATCTTTCTTTGTTTTCAAGCTGTTCCTCACACTGGGATCACATGCTTTTAGTCTTTGCGCGCTCCTCCGTCTCTGCCCCCCATCCGCATCCCATCAAACTCCATCACCAGCTCTTCTCTTTCTCCAGCTTTCTATGTTTGGCTTTCAGTCTATTTTCCTTCTCTAGCTTTCTCTTCCCTCTGTTTGTTTTACAAACGACTTCCAAGTGGATTTGCCTGGCTGATTATGTTAGAGAAGCCACAAGCCAGGATAAATACATTTTATTGTATGATGTATTCCTCCCCAAGACTTATTTAATGAAGGCTGGGACACACTAGGTGCGTTTCCACTATGGTCGACTACCCTGAATGAGGCTGGTCCATCTCGTCAAAAACGCCCCTAATTTGCATATGAGTCGCTCAGGAGGCCGTTTGACCTAGTAGAAAATGGCGCTGTTGGAGAGCACCAATTTACCGTCGTACAGACGCCACAACAACACAGTAAAGTAGAGAACCGGCACAGAAAATGATCTGTACACAGATTCTGGATTGAACTCTGGTCCTTTGCTGCACACTCCATATCCTTCCCTCTCTCTCTCTCTCTCTCTCTCTCTCTCTCTCTCTCTCTCTCTCTCTCTCTCTCTCTCTCTCGCCCATTTACACATAAATGCCCACACACACACACACCGTACTGCAGTTGGGCGTACAGCGCCTCAAATCTTAAAGGTGGAGTGTTTTCTTTCATGTGACTTACGTACATAAGTTGACATTGTGAATCATATGGGCCACCTTAAATCAAACTACAACTATTCTGTATTTCTCACTTGGAGAAAGAACGCTGCTGTATCACTGATCAGCTGATCACCGGCAATCCAAACCCATTCAGAGTGATACGTCACCTCCAGAGTCTCCCAAATCCCTCTCAGGGCGCACTCACACTGTTCATCCGTACCGTGCCCAAACAGGTTTTACGGGTAAAGCCTAGTTCGTTTGACCAGTGCGAGTGCACTCGCACCGCACCTAGCTGCGGCCAGCTTGCCAGCCACGGACTGCTTGGGAGAGGTGGGCTTTTGTAAAGCACATCTGCACATGTACGAGCAGGAGCGTGCGCACGTGTACGAGCACGAGGCCTACGGTGGCTCTGACATCATTTTATGTGCGCCTGTTGGGACATAGAAAAAAGGAGGGACCATGCACAGACATTTAAAACAATGCCGGCGAAAGGTTCACGTTGGTGTTATGGGGAGGTGGAGTGTTTACTGCAGATTTGGTTGGATGGAAATATTCAAAAACAGTCGGACAAGACGCACACAAACTCTGAGGTCTATGAAAAGAATTGTAAACAAAGCGACACATCGCGATGACGTCGATCAATGCGTGAGATGTGTTACGGTACGTGTTACGGTACGCTTGAATTGAGGGTGGCCGATATATATTATTTGTAAGATAATGAAATGTTGCAATTTTTAGGCATGGTTCTGCAACAATGCTTTTTTGTATCTTTGTCCCATATTTCCAGATACTACACATGCCTGACAACTTTACTCAATGTGAAACAAAACCAAAACGGTATAATCAGAGGTTAAGGGAAGAGCAAACCTAAAGCAAAAGGCTTCCATGCATTTCTGTGTGCCAGTGTAAGCAACCTGGTAAATACAGCTTGCAGTTTCTCCCTTAGTCTTAATGTTCAGTCCAGCCAGCTCCAGGTTGTCAAACCAGCCATGGATTTTCAAAGTTGTTCAGCTCACACAGGAACTTCAGCAGTCTTGGAGGAATGTGTTGCCATTTGGTGTCCCTTATCTTAGCCTTTGACCCTCAAAGAAATAGATTTTCTTTTAGCTATACCAGTAATCACTGAATGAAAATGATCTACAGGATAATATATACGGTATATGTTTATGTATATTTGAGAATTTACCCATTACAGTATTGAATTTACTTAAATAATTGAAATACTCTTTCCACCACTTTGACAGCCAAGTAACCACAGTTAGGCTGCAGACGCACATACAATTAAAGAGGGAAATTGAATCGAGGCAAAATAGGCAGTGAACAGGAGCCAAATCAGGGTTTTACACTAACTTTTTTTGCGCATAGCACTGTGACTACAGAGGTTGAATATTTCAAAGCACAGGCCAAACAATTGAAGTACAAGTATAAAATTATTCACCGCTGCCATACCGTGGGGCGGCCTGAAAGCCTGCCATCCGAGTCCCCTCTCATACATGAGCTGGCTATATTATGCCCGACAACTGACTTAGCTAAGCGCTAAAGCCACAAGCAGTCATTCAGTCACAGCCTCGCCTAACACCGTCGTTCCAGTTTCATCCAAATCCAAAATCTGCATGCACTTTAGACAGGCCAGCGTGAATCATGGCCTCTCCTCTTCAACTTTCGCACTTAGCAGCGGTTCTTGATCCTACAATGCAATGCACATTTAAAAAATATGGCTTAAACACCTGTGAAAATTAATACAGAAAATTTGCTCATAAATATGGTACCTTGTACCCTATATTTACAGGTTTTTCTTACAGTATATGTACATTGAGAGCTACAATACAGGAGTCAAATTGTGTACATGCTTGGCTATTAAACCTTTAACTTCATAACATGTTCTATTTAAGAGTATATCATGACGCTTTGTCTTCCTCTCGCTCTTATTCCACTGAAGCATGTGTTGATGGAGGCTAATGTCTGTGATTCAGCCAGCATTATCCCTGATATCAGCTGATTAGTCCCAACAGTGTGGCAGCGGTCTCTTTGTAACACCACATGATTCTCTCTCGGCAAAACATGAAGATGCAAAGCTGTCTCTGCAGCTTATGTCACCAACAATGGGCCTTTTTTTTGCTTCTCTAAATGAGGTCACTGTTAATTTGTGGCAGTCATGTAGTAGTGTGCTGGTAACACAGAGACACTAACGCTGCTGTGTGTGAAAGTACTAATTTGCACTTTACATGGCTGTGTGTGTGTGTGTGTTTGTGTGTGTGTGTGTGTGTGTTTGTGTTTGCTCATGTTCCCAGGGCTTTGTAATGTGTACAATACTGATGATTCTTTGTTTGAGTTTTTTCTCTTTATATTTTTTACATTACAGCACATGATGTGTTTATCATCTCTGAAATTTTTCTGAGGGTATGAGCTCATTTAACAAAAGGCGCCTTAAATTATTTTATTTTGGTTCAGACCAAAACCCACCCACCCCCCAGCCCTACTTCCTGCTCCTCGAATCTCCAGCTACAGAGAGCTAAATTATGTTTGACACTTAAATAATTACAGAAAGGAAACTTTTTAAATATCCCATAAGATTTTAAAGCTTGATCCCAAACGATGATAGAAACAAAGAAAGGGCAACACTTACATAGCAACATTGACATTACATTACATAAAAATACATTCCATTTAAGTGTATTCAAACAACAAAGGATCATCCCAAATTGGTAATGCAACAAATGGCTGAAAGGCAAGTGTTTTTATTTTATTTTGGAAATGAGTAATAAGTAAGTGTTTGTTGAGATGTAGTCTGGAACCCTAACAAAGCTTTGGGTTTGACTTGGGTTTGGAGGTAGGAAGGAGTGGTTCCCTTAATTTCCCTGAAGGCCAACATCAGAGTTTTAATCTGGATGAGAGGGGGGCCAGTGTAGTGAACAGTGGAAAACAGTCATCGACACCTCCACGTCCCACCTAGCACACTAAGCTCTCATGTTCCCAGGAACACCGTGACATATAACCAAGCTAGTGTCCCACTATCACGTACATGGTTTATTTAAAGATAAATTTTGCAGGAGAAGCACAAGACAAAGTTCAATATAATCCACATAGAATAAAAAAGTACATTTTAAATTCATAACATCATCAGGACCTCGTATAGTCCATCATCCCTATGTTCCCCGGGTCTTATGTTCCCCGGTTGCATACGCCTTTGCCTTCACTGATTTAATTCAGCATTTTGTTAGGTTTAGAGGTTACGGTTAGGGTTAGGGGATACAGTTATGGTCTTTAAAAGGCCTTTTTGCCTTGGAATTCAGAACTGATTGTGGAAAAAATAACAGGTCGGATCCTTTTATGGACTTATGGACAGGTAACTTTAGAAGCAGCAGTTGAAATGTTTTGGCTTCCTGCACCACTGAGCAACTTTCATAGGAATGTGTCCAGTTCTTTCCATACACTATCTGCTTTTAACTGCATTGATACAGTAGACATCTCCACCAGCTATTTCCTGTGGATGGTTACCTATATGCTGCAGGGCCTGTTGGAAGCTGTCCAGTTTAGGAGGAGGAATTGATACTTTTCTGCTTTCCAAACCCCTACCCGTCTATCTGTCTCTGTGTCAGTGCGTCTCTGGGGAAATGAGGCCCTTTGCTGACACACCTCTCTCCCTCTCCCCCTCTCTCTCACACACACTCAGACCCACTTCCTTTCTCTTTCTGTATATCACTCTTGTTCTTACCATCCCTCCATCCATCTCCCTGCCTTTCTTCCCTCAGTCTCAGGTGTATTTGAGGCCAGAGCAGTCGCTGTCGCATCAGGAGTCATCCAGTGTAACAGAATGACGAGCATCACAAAGGCTCAGGCCTGCTCAACCAGTCACACTTCCACACACCCACAAACATAGAGAAACAACCATGTGGAATTTTTTCTTTTCTCTTCTGTCACCAGCCCATCCTAAAGGTTACTGCACTATACATAATAAATGCAAAGCTCTTCTGTCTTTGTTTTTATACCATACAACCTGTATGAAGAATTCCTCCATTTGAGTTGGTGAGGATTTCACTGAATTTGTACTGCAACACAATGTAGACCCTATGACATAAATATGAATTCCAGCTGTGAGTGGGACAAGAATGGGGCGATGTTCAACGTTGACTGCTTAATCCCACTCACCACAACATGACATGATAGTTTATGATACTAACAGCATTGATAATTATACCAACCAGTGCTGTCAATTCTTAAATATGAAGTCAAAGCTGACTGTGACAGCTGACAGGCAGCTAACATTACTGGCTGTCTCTATGGAGTTTCCATAAAGGGCTTATATTAGCTAATACTAGCAGTGTCCATGAAGCACCATGAAGGGCTAAAATTAGCTAACATGAGCTGTCTACATGAAGCTCCATAAAGGGCTAACATTAGCTATGCCCATTCAGCTCCCATAAAGAGCCAACATTAGCTAACATTAGTTAACATGAGCTGTCTACACGAAGCTCCATAAAGGGCTAACATTAGCTGTGTCCATGCAGCTCCCATAAAGACTTAACATTAGCTAACATTAACTGTCTCCATGAAGCTCCAGTAAAGGGCTAGCATTAGCTAACATGAGCTGTCTACATGAAGCTCCATAAAGGGCCAACAATAGCTTACATGAGCTGTCTACATGAAGCTCCAGTAAAGGGCTACAATAAGCTAACATGAGCTGTCTCCATGAAGCTCCATAAAGGGCTAATATTAGCTGTGCCTTTGCAGCTCCCATAAAGAGCTATGATTAGCTAACAATAGATAGGCTAACAATAACTGTCTCCATGAAGCTCCAGTAAAGGGCTAACATTAGCTGTCTTCATGAAGCTCCAGTAAGGGGCTAACATTAGCTAACATTAGCTGTCTCCATGAATCTCCAGTAAAGGGCTAACATTAGCTAACACGAGCTGTCTACATGAAGCTCCATAAAGGGCTACTATTAGCTAACATGAGCTGTCTACATGAAGCTAGAGTAAAGGGCTAACATTAGCTAACATGAACTGTCTATATGAAGCTCAAGTAAAGGGCTAACATTAGCTAACATGAGCTGTCTCCATGAAGCTCCAGTAAAGGGCTAACATTAGCTCACATAAGCTGTCTACATCAAGCTCCATAAAGGGCTAGGCCTACTATTAGCTAACATGAGCTGTCTACATGAAGCTCAAGCAAAGGGCTAACATTAGCTAACATGAACTGTCTACATGAAGCTCAAGTAAAGGGCTAACATTAGCTAACATGAGCTGTCTACATGAAGCTCCAGTAAAGGGCAAACATTAGCTAACATTAGCTGTCTAGATGAAGCTCCAGTAAAGGGCTAGCTAGATGTTTGCCTGAATGGAAAAACCTCCCACCATGTTACTGATGCTGACCCTTGGATAAACACAGCAGAGTTTACCTTTAAACATAATCCCCTAGACCAACCAGAGAAGCAAGCCAATAAAATGCAAACGGAAAAATAAATAAATATAAAAGTCAAGGGTTTTTTCCTCTGAATAAATATAAAAACGAAAATGAAAAAACATGTGTTTCATATTGTTTGAATCAGTTTGAATCAAATGTCAGCGAGGCTGATTTTATGTCTGCTCTTTAAAACAAAGGTTACTGTGACCAATAAAAGGAAAAAAAATTTCAGTGAATTAAAAAAAAAAAGCAATGGGATGCCTTTATCGGGATACGTTGTTTTTTGATTTTCAGTGTTTCAGAGTTTTAGCTTATGGTGCACAGATTTCCCAGCAGACCACGGCGTAATGTGATACGGGCTCACTGAACAGCAGCAACAACTACAGCAGCTCAACTGATGATGTCTGTTGCAGCCCCCTTTTGTGTGTTGGATGACAGTGTATTAATTAATAAATTAGATGTCAAAAATGGCATGTTTAAATGTGAGTAAATTCCAAATGTGTAAGACAGGTGTGTGAAAGTATGTTTATCGCAGGCTTGTACTGCAGCGTATGATCTGTGCGTTGTGTCAGAGTGAGAGAAGGTGAGAGTCTCACCTTTGTCAGGCAGCCACCAGTAAACAATTGCAGGCTTTGTCTTTCTCATCAGCTCCTGTGATTTTTTTTCACCTCATTTATTCTTCACAACTGCAGAAATAATACTTTCACTTATTTTTATAGTTCTTTAATGAGCACTGTTGGGAGGTTCCTGAGGCCTATAAAATTACCAACAAATTATTTTATAATTGTCAAATAAAGAACCTTGAACCCCAAAGTGTAATTTCGGCGTAAAATCATCCCAGTGTTCTTTTTCAGCAAATACACTCATCAAATAAGCCATCAAGACAGTTTTTTTTCGTGTAACAACTATTAACGGAAAAATCCAGGAGAGTCACTAACAAGCAAATGTGGCTTACACTGATTAGCTCGGGGCAGTTAGGTGAAGACATTAAAACGTCTTTTTAACCACTAAAACTGCTAAAAATAACAGCAAACCTCTGCAGTAGCATGATAAGAATCCTTACACATAAACCAAAGCACCAAGAACATAGTTAGTGAACCCAGAGTTTATTAAAATAGTGTTTTGAAAGACTTACCAACTGGCCCCTGTCCCAGCTCCTCTCATAGTAAAGTCCATTCAAGTCAATTACAAAATGCATCCAAAAGGAAGAAGCCCATCCGGCTGTTAGTAACTCTATGAAATTTCTCCGTTAATAGTTTATACACACAAAAAATTGTCTCGATGGCTTATTTGATGAGTGTATTTGCCGAGAGACCCTGGGATGATTTTATGTCCCCAAATTACACTTTAAAGGCACTGTAGTTGATATGCAGAGCATTAATATAGCAGCAAACAAGTATTTTGATAAAGATATATTGGATAATGGCGTCCTAAGCAGAGAATTCAGTCATTCTCCCTCTGTGTGTGTTGTAATCTGAGTTTGTGTAGTGGTTGTTGTGAAAAAACGTTCCAGCCCACTTTTGGTGGGGCCTTTCTGTGTGGAGTTTGCATTCCTGCCTGCAGCTCCATATTGAATGGTCAGCTAAAATATCTGCAGACAAACATCTCAAACTATTCCTTTAATGAGTAAGTAAACTTTTTCTGTGTAACTGACTGCGCTGAAATGTAACTTTTAAAATTACAATTTTTTTACTTGCACCATTTTGTGTATTTGGCGTTCTTTGGCAGCCGGATAAACAAGTTTTTGGTCAGCTGAAAGTGAGATTGAAAAAAAAAATCTAATGTGACATGATCATATTCAGGGTCATCCTGAAGAAAACATAAAGAGTCGTTTTTGTATGACTTTTATAAATGTTACAATGTAAAATGAACCATTTGTCCCTTTGATTTTCTCCTAAACTGTACAGAAAAATAATTTCAAATTTAAAATGGTCAGGGTCATCATGAACAGGATTGTATTAAACATTTTAGAAAACCCCTGAAAGAAACCATGAATTTAATTTATGATCATTAAAAATGAGAACATTTTCAATGTGTTACAACTGTATTAGAGCTGACTTTATCTGAACATGGGGCATAATAGCCTGTGAAAAGTGAGTCTCACGGCCAGTGTGTTAAAGTTGGCAGTAGTGATGTCCAAATGAAGCTTCATGAACCATTTTCATTATTTTCTGAGTTGGCTGGAGCTTTATGTTCAACAAAGTGTTTAAAACACACTGAATCACCATTCATTGAGCCCTTTTTCTTTAAACCAAGAGCTCCATCTAGTGGACTCAACAAATACAACTAATGCTTCATGAAGCTTCACTTTGACATGACTAATAACATCTAGGGCACAGCAGTTGGGTGTACTACGAAGCTTGATTAGTGGGTTAGCGAGGTATGTTGAGCTCAAAGCCTGGGTCAGATGTGACACGAAAGTCGCTCTCTTTTAGTGTCACTGTATCACCATGGTAACTTATGCTTTTAACCAAACCTGGTCGGGAGGAGGTTTTCAGCTCAGACTCAGAGCTAAGACCTAGACTTTCGGGTTGGATCGACCACTTAAAGCTAAGTGCAGCTTTCTAAACTTCCTTTATGAGAGACAAAGATTCTAATCAGAGGGTTTTCTATATTTGATCGTTCTTGTTGGACCTTATGTTGGCAATGAAAAACGGTGTGCCGTTTTTGTGTTTTTCAATCAGCATCTCTCTATTGGGATTGATGGTGAACAATTCTGCATTTGTCAGTTGTTTTGAGACAACATGCAGAATCTTTTCACTGACAGATTTACACAATCTGCTGTTGTTTTTCCAGCACACCTTTATAATGATCATAATGATCTGCTCCTCTTGAGTGAAATATGCTGCCCTTAATCTAAGGGTGAGTCAAATGACACGATACACTGGCTTGACAAGTAAACCCTCATGTGAGCTTCGTGGTACTGTTTAACTCTGATTGCGAGTTTTGTATTTGTCAATCGAGGTTATCCAAAGAAACCCAGGGGCTGTTCAGCGCGCTTCGTAGTACACCCCTCTAGACTTGAAAACTGAATCGTCATCATTTTGTATTTCCAGCTGTTTATTGTTGCTCTTCGATGAAGCTGAGGGAAAGAATGGTCAAAATTAGAGCAGCAAAACACTGACTCCTACATTTCCGATAATGCAACCAATAATATATATTTTTATAAAAATATTTTGAGAACATAAAACCATTTTGAGAACAATGTGTTACAATTGTATTTGAGCTGACTTTATCACTCACACAAGTAGGATGAAATCACAAAAGGTATGATGTCAGCCTACCTAACTGATAAGATCGATGTTGGTGTCTGCATAATCATTTATAAACGTCTCTGTTTCTGTCCGGACCAACACACAACCTCAGAGTTTTCAAACTAAAACAGCCTCAGCAGCATTTACAAATGTCTCTGTTTTAGGGGCAATGTGGATGTCAGGTGTAAACTTGGCAAGAAATGTGTGTTTTAAAATAAAAATGTAGTAGTGTGGATGTAGCCTTAGTGTCTTCTTCATTATTGGAGTGGATTAAGGCCCCACTCTCTCAATGGCTGGAAGGAGGATTTGTTGCAGCACCATCAGTGGTCGTAAGTTCTTTAAAGCTCATTACTGCCTGTCTTTAAAGACATCGACTCACTTCCAATTTGATATTTGTAACAGAGTGAAAGATGCTCCTGTCATTGGTTCCCATTAGATTGCTATTTAAGTGTAAAAGAAAAAGATTTTTGAAAAAAGGACGGGAGGCGAGATAAAGTTGCTGCAGATGTAATATGGGACTGAATTACAGCAAGTCAGGGGCTTCATTTTTCTTTGACACTATTTGATCAAACAGTGTCTCTCTGAAGCCCAGACTATACCCAAAGAGACTCTGACTGCTCTTTTCTTTTCTGTCTGTGTTTTTTTTCTGAAACAAACCTTGACTATGTCACACATTCATCACTCCATCTCTGCCAGGGGAGGGTCTGCCTGTCCAACACTTTGGTAAGGAGTAAAATATCTCCACAACTACTAGTAGGATAACTGTGACATTTAGTTTGGATATTTATGACATTTCAAAGGATGATTCTGTCAATATTCTGGATGTTTGTGCAGACTCAAACCAACAATGAATTATGTGTGTATCACAGCCTGATATACAGTATTTTCTTCCTCTGTACCATAGAGCTCCATTAAAAACACACCAGTGAGCCGCACTGTTAATCTGGTCGATGCTCCTTCATTTGCAAAAATACACACACTGTAGTTTATTTTGATCCGATCACACATATACATCCTGCTGCCCCACAGTACTTACTGGAGCAATAAATGTGGATTAATCCACCACTAAAAATAGTCCCCAACAAATGCACTATTTCCTCCTTGAGAAGAGGCCGGTTTCACAGCTTCAAGGGTCTGTCTGTGGCCGCACTAGGGTGGGCGATATGGCCAAAATATCATATCATATCATGATTTAACAGTAAAATCATTATTTTATCATGGTTTTTCTATATTTATTATTAATAAATTTGCAATTTACTGAACAGTGCAACCAAAGTGTTTCCTATGTAAAAATAGGCTATAGCCCTAAAAGAGAAAATATATGCAAAGTACCTTTTTGAATATTTTGAATCAGTTTGTGCAATTTTGCCAACTTGTACCAAGCACAATGGAAATTTACTAAAAGGCTACCTAAAGCTACCTGTTGCCTCTGCCGGCATGGGTGTGGCTGGTAGTGATGTCCAAATGAAGCTTCATGAAGCATCAGTTGTATTTGTTGAGTCCACTAGATGGAGCTCTTGTTTTAAAGGAAAGGGCTCAATGAATGGTGATTCAGTGTGTTTTCAACCCTTTGTTGAACAGAGAGCTCCATCTAGGGGACTAATGAAAAAGGTTCATGAAGCTTCATTTCGACATCACTAGTGGCTGGACTCCTTGTTCTACACTGTGGTGTGCTGGGGGGGCAGCATATCCAAGAAGGACATCTCCAGACTGGATAAACTGATCAGGCAGGCCGGCTCTGTGGTCGGCATGAAACTGGACTCACTGGTGACGGTGGCAGAGAGGAGGTCACTGGACAAACTGCTGGACATTATGGACAATGCCAGCCACCCCCTGCACACCGTCATCAGCACCCAGAGGAGCCTGTTCAGTGGAAGGCTGCTCCTGCCCAAGTGTAGGTTCAAGAACTCCTTTGTCCCTCTGGCCATAGTAATACATATTTTATCTTATACATTTTCTCTACATTTAAATTCCATTAATTTTTTTTACCTGTATTCTTAAATCTACTTCATATATAAATAACTAAGAATTTATTGTTTACTATTTTTTTTTTTTTTTTTGCAGTTCTAAGACTCACTTTTTTAAAACACTGCACAGAATTCTCTGTATTCAGCCCGATTTTCCTAAGTAAAATCTCTTGCCTACCATCCACTCTGACTCCCCACATGGGCAAACCATATGCTGTATAATAACGGTGGACTTACAGTGGAGATCAAAATTAGAGAACAGCTAATAAATACTATTTTACAGAATACTGTTAGTTTTTCTATTGTCCAGAATTATATAGAATATCATCTGTGTCCATACCACTGCTGTACTATCATGGTTTTTTTTTTAAATAACCAAGGCACCTCAACAAAAAACGTTTTTTTTGTGAAAAAAACAGTGAGGCAAATTAGTGAACAGTAACCGTTGTGTTAGAAGAGAAGATTTCAAAAATGTTTTCTTCTATAGGATTCAGTAGTCATCACTTCTACTCTTCTATAGAATTCATCACTAGTTTCTCACACTGCTCTGGTTTGATCTTGGTCTATTCTTCTTCAGTCTCTGACACAGTTCACTAAGTGTAGTGGGTTTCTTAGACATTACTTTGTTGCCAAGGATTTTCCACAGATTCTCTAAGGGGGTTAGATCTGGACTCTGGGCTGGCCATTACATTGTTTCAATATTCTCAGCTTCAAGGAACTGCTTCACCTGTTTTGCAGTCCTCAGTCTTTCCCCAGTCCTACCACGAAAATAGATGGACCCAAGAAATTCAACATATTCTCATCACTGAAGTGAACTCTGGTCCAATTCTCCTCTGTGGACACAACATGCTCCTCAGCAAAGGCAAGTCTAGCCTTTTATTCTTTCTACTGATGAGAAGTTTGGTCACTGCAGAGTTTCAGTCCAAAAAGTCTTAAACGATGAGACACTGTGTGCAGAGACAGATCCTTGTCCTGTTCAGTACTGAACAGGAAACCAACTCCAGGTGCAGTGTTGAACTGATTCCCCATTGAGAGTCTTCTCATAATCCTGTCCTCTCGTGCACTTGTTTTATGTGGACGAGCGGCCTTTTTGAGGGATTTAAATGAATCTGTGTCCTTCTAAATCACAGACTGTGGACACCCAACCTCTCTGTGATGGCTGAGAAGGTCATCCCTTTGGCCTTCATCTGGACAACCTGCTGTCTCAGGGTTTCAGTCTCCTTAGAGCAGTTGCCATTTAGCAAAGAAACCAGGAGAGCTTCAGATAAACAGGATGTGTCCAACAAAAAATAAATTGTCACCTGGTGCCAGATTAACACCAATAACTGGGAGGGATCTGAAAGTGTTCTCTAAATGTGTTCAATGTTTTTTTTCACAAAATAAAGGTTTTTAGTAAAGTGCCTAGTTTATTTAAAAAACATGTTAGTACAGCGGATACTCAATTGTGTGTACACAGTGTTGTTATAGTCACTTTTTATCTTCATTCTAAATTACTGCCCTGTCTCCAGCAACACTATTATATGTATGTATATATATATATATATATATATATATATATATATATATATATATATATATATATATGTATATGTATATCTCCACCTTACCTTCACTGTTTTTCCGTTTCACTGTGGAAACACAAACAGCAATGTGCCAAGTTGACTTTTAGTTTTTAATTTCGTTTTTCTGGAACTATTATTTTTGGTCGAACATGTTATAAAGTTGTGATTCCTGATCTTTCTGGAAAAGAGCAGTAGTTTGGATAACTTTCCCTGGAGGACTAAATGCTAAGTAAAACAGACTTAATGACAAAAGCAGGTGTATTCAAAGTGTCTGAGGGAGGGCTGTGTATGGGAAATCAACAGTCTCACAGTCAAAATCATTGACGCTATTAGCTTAGCAGCAGCAGGTCATTTACAGCACTCACCTGCTCTCCCAACAATGAAACCTGGGTCTCGATTTGTGCGTGCGTGTGTGTGTGTGTGTGTGTGTGTGTGTGTGTGTGTGTGTGTGTGTGTGTGTGTGTGTGTGCGTGCATGTGCGTGCGTGTGTAAAAGTCTTCTATCAATGCAAAAAGAGAAAGAGGCAAAAAATTCAACCGAGCAAACAAAAGTGAGGGCGACAGACCGAGTGAGGAAAGCGTAATCAAGCCTATGACTATAAAGGAGCTGAGAGAGTTTGATGGATAAATAGTGCAATAGTGAGCAAAAAGGGTTAGAGAAGGCCGGGCATCAGGACAGATATGACAGCTGCTTGAGACTCGATCGATTGACAAATAAAATGACAGAGGCCTGTCTCTGTCCCTCATCAGGCATTGTATCCCTGCTATGGACAGCTTGATAGAAAAAGACAATGGCAGAGTGATGGGGAATGAATAACCTGTTTTGTAGAGAAAGGCACATATAGAGGGAGCGTGCGTATCTGGAAGTTGAAGAAAGAACAAGTCCTAAGCTCCTTTCACACATGCCTGACCTGAAATTATCTAGACATTTATCTGTCCGAGTCAGTCAGTCAGTCAGGTATTAAACGGAGAATCTGAGAAACTCCTGGAGCTTCATGTGTGAAAGAGTAATTCCAGGCTATCTCCTGATGTGATTCTGCAGACATTGTTTAGGGTTCATATGTGAAAACAGCTTTAAAGTGTGTTCTCATGGGCAGGTAAATAGGCCAAGACAGAGGGGACAGATCTGAGAACTGGACAGGCACAACAACAAACAAAAACACACAGTTTTCTGTACAGGCCAATTGCAGTGGCTAGTGCTGCCATGCACTGGCCAGATATCTGTTGGGGAATGGATGGGGTTGGCGAAGCCATCAAGTGAAATATTTCACATATCCAATGATCTGCGCCAGATCTGCTTCTATTCCCCAGCAGAGAGACCAGGCAGGGAGGATTTCCAATCAGCCACCAGGAAGCTACTAAGGGCACTTTTTCCTGGAAATAATACAAACTACATGACTAAATACAGCAGGGCTATTCAATTCATTTGAATTGGGGCCGGTTGACGAAAATGATCCAAATGAGGGGCCAGAAAAAAATGAACATCACATTAACAGTGTAGGTGCAACCGGCGCCCAAAGATGATTGTTCATTTTCTGGATTAACTCGAACTGTCAGTTTGATTAAAAGTAGAACCCAACAAAGACCTCAAAATGCCTTCACCCCCACAACAGGTCACACCCAGGTGTGAATCCTCCAAGGCACCCAAACTGTTCATTGGCTGAATTGACCCCCAGGTGATGACATCATCCGGGCCTATATAAAGTGAAGCACACAATCTCTCGCTCTCTTTCTACTGAATCTTTCTACTGGATCTTTTCTACCGGATGATCCTCCTACTCTTCTCCATCTCTACGCGATCACTCAACTCCAGGAGACCAGCTTCCAGCTGTTCCCTCGGCCCTGGACCTGGCCTATGGCTTGGGATCACCACAAAGGTTAACCAACCGGTTATCCTCAACTGAGCACAGCACAGAGCGATCCGAATCCTCTTTTGCCTAAGAGCCACAAATAAGACAAGAACCTCTTCACCACGGAGCTTCCTTTCTTCACCCAGCCACTGGCATCATGCAACGCAAAACATCTCCCATCTCATGGACTGGTAATTAATCACCAACTGGGCATTACTACATGTTATAGGACTTTATGAACGGCTAGAAATCATTGTAACTTTGTCATAAGAACTGAGAGATCAGGCTTCCGGCCTTTGTGTAACAAAGAGAATGTTCACACCTTCTTCGAGCCCCCACCTCTTCTCTTTGTCTCTCTCTCTCACACACACACACACACACACACGCACACACACATACACACATACACACAAACATACGTTTGCTGTTAGCTTTAGTTAGTTTATTGTGTTTTGTTTGTTGCATTTATTAATTTGTTAATAAATGTTTGTGTTTACCATATGTCTGATTATTTAATATTACACAAAGATGAATGAGCCAGCTTCTACTAAGAAAAGAACTTCTTAAATCCTTCAACTAATTAAACTATTATATTTATCGGTGTTTAACCCTTAATTAGTAGTTTAATATATTACATGAGACTTTAATATTAGTTATCACTCCGTCTATGACGGTGGTGCCCCGAGGAACTCTGGTTTGACTAGAGTCATTTTTATTATTATCTTTGATAATTATTGGTGATAACTAATATTTCCTTGATTAACGGTAAGTTTATTGAGAATACTCAATCTCATAATCTGAACGTGAGTCAAGGCACTATATTTGATTGGTTCTCCGCGTGACGTTTTTAATAAATTGAAGTTATTAATTTTTAGTAATTTTTCTTTATTAATTTTCCTCATCAAATATTTCATTTGATAGTCACTATTGATCCAATTAAACCCAAAGTACCTACATTGGTGCCCCGTGTGAGGCTTAGTTATGTTGGCTTGGCAATAATTCATAATTGTGTGATATTAATATTCGTCATATTTTTGGACATTTTACAATTTTTGGATTTTTCATCCAAAATTTTCCAAAAGTCGTTCCATTTAACCCCACTTGTCTTCCACAGGAGTAGACATCCAGCTGTACTTACAAACAAGTACAAAGTGGTGTTATTTGATTAATTCCAAATTTAGCTAAAGTGATTTGAGAATATTGATAACCTCTGTAAGCCTGATAGTTACCCTTAATATTTTGCTATTGCTGCTAGCTATTGAAGTTTGGTTTAGCATTTGAATATCACATATTCAATGCAATCTAATGAGTCTTGTCATAAGTTGTTGCTAAATTAAGTGCTCCTTCCCATTTACTCATAGCGTGCCCCCGGCCCTATGAACCCGAGAGTTTGAACTGTTGGAACTGCCTTGCATTTCAACCTGAGTGGAGATAGATAGAGCCACAGTGTGCTACCAGCCCCTGTGAAATAAAGTTAAATGCCCAGCTGTTTCTTCCATGTGTCTCAGCTTGAGTAGTACTTTATAGATATTATTCCCTGACTGACTGCCCTGCATCTCAGTTAGTGTAAATTCTGGTCCCAGAACCACATGGTGCTGTAGTTGCCCCTCCCCGCGCAGGAAGCAAGCTACCCACAAAGTGTAGATCAGAGGAACTGTTGTTTTAGGCTAGTGTACTACCCAATTTACATCACAAGGTGTCTGCCAAGCAACACCAGAGCCAAAACAATTGCATTGTTGTACTAGACAACAAGTTTAATCTCACCTTCCATTTTAAAACAATGGAGAACCCAAGTGTAGAGAATTTAATTTCTTCCCTAGCACAGAGCCTTAAACCTGGCTACCCTGAGTTCATTAACACATTGAACTTAAGTGAGTGCAGTAAAGAAATAGACTCCCTTCTCAGCGACACATCTAAAGGGTCAGTGTTGAAATGTTTGCTCCTGAACTTCCATCGGCAAATTAACATTGTCTGTCAGAGCAAAACAGCATTAGAAAAGGAGATAGAATCCCTTAAAGCTCAAAATGCTAATCTCATCAGTGAAGTTCAGATAGCAAATCACAAAGTCCTGCGTTATTTAGAAGATTTGCACTCAGCAGAGTCACAACTCTTCTCCCACAAAAAGGAATTGTTAGGGCTTAGATCAGAAACTCTTGCTCCACCAAAGTCGTTCAGCCTTGCTGATTCTGGCTTTTCAAATTCAAATTCCTCCCTCAATGAGAGATTAACGCCCTCTCCAGAGCCGACCAGGGAAGTTCAGTCCTGCTCTACCTCCTCACAGCATCCCTTTGAGAGTGATGACAGAGCTAGCATAGTCTTGCCTTCACAAACGGTGACCTCACAATGTCCCCGCCTTGAAGAGCTTGAGCTTCTAGCTAAAGATATGGACGTGTTTGATCCAGACAACTGCGATCATAACATTGAGGACCATTTTAGGGAATTAGATCAAAATCTAATTGACCTGCCCAATGCAACACAGAGAGAAAAAGTTAAACTTGTGTGGAAAACCAGCTCAAAAGCTGTCCGCAAAGTTATACAGTCTCAACCTGCCAGAGTCAGAAATGACTACAATGAGCTCCGTCATGCACTGACAGAAGAATTTGCTTCTACTGCAGACGAAATCGCTTCTTTGGTTGCAGCTAGTCAAATAAAACATTCCCGTCAAGAGAGTCCCAGAGACTACTTTAGACGTTTGAGACATGTATACTTTCAAGGAAAGAATGCACCAGGCTTAGAAGAGAACCCAACCTTTAAGTCCCTGTACTTGCAGAATCTTCATCCTTGTATACGTACGCATGTTATTCTTGAGACAAGAAAAGATAACCTCTCTCTTAACGAGGTTAGGAAAATAGCACAGGTGGCTTGGGAAACTGTTGTCAATTGCAAAGCAAGGGAAACAACATCTGCTTCCAGCAGCTCAAACACCGTGAGGTCAACCAGACCTTCTGTCTCAGAACCCCATCCTCAGAACAGATCGAAAGGGGGGGACAAAACACAGCATAGGGACGCAGAGCGTAAACGCCATGTCCGCCAGCTGCCACGGGATAGTCATGCCCAGAGCAGGAGCTGTAGAAGGCCATACTCTGAGATCCTGGCCCAGCATAATGACCTGCCAAACCACTGCTCAGATGATGACCACAGCATCTCTGACCGCAGTTCAGAACCCGACAGTGACAGCGCCTCTGAGTGTCTTTCTGTACACGGCTACAGGCAGCGTTACAGCCCTGAGCCACGAGTTAAGAAGAACTTCAAACAACAGAGCTCCAGAGTCCGCTCCTCTCGGTTCTGTAGGTAACAGTCCTTCTGCACTGATAGTAAGATTAATGCAAGCTCAGCAGCCTTACTTTTCTTACAGTTAAATTGGTTAACTTTGATTTGTTAGCAGCCGCAGCAAACTCAATAAGACCCAAATTGTAATTGGACTTAACACCTTGTACAAACTTTGCAAATACTTTTGGATCAACTCCTTGTATTTTGTAATAAGCTCACTGGTAAACACTAGTTTAGGACACATCTCATGATTGAAGCACCAGTCATACAACTGTCCTCATGCAACTGACAGCTGCATCTCATCTGTATCTCACCCCAAGTCATTTACATAACTAACACTTCTGTTCTCACTAACCTGAAGAGTAGCTGAGAAACAATGTTTATTATGTATTTCGTATAGTGCCATTGTCATGTTTAGATTTAGTTTTGTAGCTTTTGTTCTTGCCTAGTCGAGATATTAGTAGTGTTTAGCCAATTCCCAGTTGGTGAAATAACTGCCCAAAACGTTGCAAACACTAAATGAACTGACAAATGAACTCTGTACATCTATGGACTGTGAAAGATGCCCTTAAAACCGCACATCGGGTGCAGTCTCAAGGACATCGGGGGGATATGTAGGTGCAACCGGCGCCCAAAGATGATTGTTCATTTTCTGGATTAACTCGAACTGTCAGTTTGATTAAAAGTAGAACCCAACAAAGACCTCAAAATGCCTTCACCCCCACAACAGGTCACACCCAGGTGTGAATCCTCCAAGGCACCCAAACTGTTCATTGGCTGAATTGACCCCCAGGTGATGACATCATCCGGGCCTATATAAAGTGAAGCACACAATCTCTCGCTCTCTTTCTACTGAATCTTTCTACTGGATCTTTTCTACCGGATGATCCTCCTACTCTTCTCCATCTCTACGCGATCACTCAACTCCAGGAGACCAGCTTCCAGCTGTTCCCTCGGCCCTGGACCTGGCCTATGGCTTGGGATCACCACAAAGGTTAACCAACCGGTTATCCTCAACTGAGCACAGCACAGAGCGATCCGAATCCTCTTTTGCCTAAGAGCCACAAATAAGACAAGAACCTCTTCACCACGGAGCTTCCTTTCTTCACCCAGCCACTGGCATCATGCAACGCAAAACATCTCCCATCTCATGGACTGGTAATTAATCACCAACTGGGCATTACTACATGTTATAGGACTTTATGAACGGCTAGAAATCATTGTAACTTTGTCATAAGAACTGAGAGATCAGGCTTCCGGCCTTTGTGTAACAAAGAGAATGTTCACACCTTCTTCGAGCCCCCACCTCTTCTCTTTGTCTCTCTCTCTCACACACACACACACACACACACGCACACACACATACACACATACACACAAACATACGTTTGCTGTTAGCTTTAGTTAGTTTATTGTGTTTTGTTTGTTGCATTTATTAATTTGTTAATAAATGTTTGTGTTTACCATATGTCTGATTATTTAATATTACACAAAGATGAATGAGCCAGCTTCTACTAAGAAAAGAACTTCTTAAATCCTTCAACTAATTAAACTATTATATTTATCGGTGTTTAACCCTTAATTAGTAGTTTAATATATTACATGAGACTTTAATATTAGTTATCACTCCGTCTATGACGGTGGTGCCCCGAGGAACTCTGGTTTGACTAGAGTCATTTTTATTATTATCTTTGATAATTATTGGTGATAACTAATATTTCCTTGATTAACGGTAAGTTTATTGAGAATACTCAATCTCATAATCTGAACGTGAGTCAAGGCACTATATTTGATTGGTTCTCCGCGTGACGTTTTTAATAAATTGAAGTTATTAATTTTTAGTAATTTTTCTTTATTAATTTTCCTCATCAAATATTTCATTTGATAGTCACTATTGATCCAATTAAACCCAAAGTACCTACAACAGATATTGTAAACCAATACAGGGACATAGGAGTACATGTATTGTCTTTATTTCATCAATGTAAATAGTAAAGGTCTCAAAAGTGCATCAGCATATCAACTGATCAAAACAAGTAATGATAGGCCAACTCAAGGCAACAACCTTGTCAAAAACAATCCTTATTAAATGAACAAATCCATTAACCAGAGGTTTTCACTCAATTATTGGACTAAAGTACAAGTTTGAGGCTCTTGTTTTTTACTTGAGTATTTTATTTTCATGCTACGTTATACTTCCACTCCACTACAAATCAGTGGAAATATTTTTACTCCACTGCATTTATCTGATTATTTCAGTTACTAGTTACTTTACCAGGCTTACGAACACATATGAAACAATAGTTTATTCATCAAAAACTGGACTCACAATTTCCTAGCTTGGGATCAATAAAGTATTTCTATTCTATTCTATTCTAAAAATTAACTTAATGTAAATGCACAGTATTTTTTAACGTTCAGGGGGAAAGTAGTGCTGAAGGTAGCATGACATTGCAGTGTTGATTTAACCACGGATTTAACCAGACTGAAACAAGTGCAAAAAAGACAACAGAGCGGAGCTTGGCGAGCTGTTGTCAAGAGAATTCAGAAACCCACAAAGAAGAGTGTAGCAGTAGCGCTGAGGCCGCGCACCTACAGGGAGTGCGTGGAGCAAGATTCGAGATTTGAGAGAGGACAGCGGCCGTGAATTACTTTTTCACATAGGCTTCTACTCAAAGGGCCAGTAAATATTCCCTTGCGAGCCAGATCCGGCCCGGGGGCTGCCAATTAAATAGCCCTGACATACAGGCTGCAGAGAAACTTGATTCATTATTTTCCAAAAGAACAATGGCATTGAGCAAATTTATCATAACACTGTCTTATTTCTTTGCCTTTTTAAGTCTCCTTACCACTACTGACAGACATTTTGGTGAATAAATCTGCACCGCACTAATCGTTCTTTCTATATGGAAACAAATAAGACAAAAAAATTAAAATTATTTGATCATCACCGCAATATGCTTAATACTAGGGATGCTCGATATTGGCTTTTCTGCCGATATCCGATATTCCGATATTGTCCAACCCTTAATTTCCGATATCGATATCACCCGATACCGATATATGCAGCTTTTTTACACCAAAATTCATCACATATCACCTATTATGGAATTAACACATTATGCCTAATCTTATTGTGATGCCCCACTGGATGCATACATAAATGCAACACGGCTTTTCAAATGTAAACACAGTCTGTACAAAATAAGTTATTGAAAAAAGTGCCATTAATTTATTTGTTTGTGTTTTTAGAGAGAATATTTTGCCTCAAACAACACTACAGACATTATCAAAACCAAGAAGATGCATATCTTCAGTCCAGAGTAGTAAACAAACTTAGTCCTCTTTTTCCAGACTGAGTAACGACAGAGCCGTAACTTGGCAAATAATACAATCAATTAATTAGCAGTAAAGCTCAAAATGCTAACCTGCGTTGGATCTAACGGATACAGCACCAGAAATTAGCTTCTCGACGTGACTGTAAACAATGCTGTGCAATTCGGGTAAGCACTGGTCTGAGAAATACTTGCGACTGGGCATGGCATAACGGGGCTCGAGGAACTCCACACGTTTGGTGAATCCGGCATCTTGAACGATAGAAAAAGTTTTTTTCTCGGTGTCGGCTGTTGCTTCTTTTCATCACTTTGCTGCACAGATGTAGCGTTTAACTCTGCATGATTCTTCTTGAGGTGGGTGATCAAATGTGATGTATTAAAGGAAGACGCCTTGTTTCCTCCTCTCATAACTAACGCCTTGCAGTCATTGCAAAGCGCACATATACTGTTAGTAGGTAACACTTGGAAATACTTCCAAACTACGGACATCTCATGCACCGGGAGAGCTGAAGCTTGTTAGCCACGGTTAGCAACCTACGAGTGAAGCGTGTTGTTGTTGTTATACGTCATCAAGCACGCGCCTGTAAACGGCCCGTGTTGCATTCAGGTACACTCGGAAATGCTGAAGCCTACAGAACTAACATCGGTTGTAAAAACCCGATACCGATAATTCCCGATATTACATTTTTAACTCAATATCGGCCGATAATATCGGTGGGCCGATGTTATCGGACATCCCTACTTAATACCATTCTCAAGACATTCATTTCCATTAAATCTCCTTCGCAACGTTGTTTTTCCTTCAGTGTTTACAGACCGATAAGGCTTACAGCACTGGAGAAACTCTCAAGGTTGCAGACTTGAAGCTCCATAGACTGGTCTTATCAAAAAGAAACAGGTCTGTCGGGATGATGAATGAGCTTTTACACTTGGTGAAGTACTTTTGGGTATACAGTATGTCTTGGTTAGTGAGTGAACCAAAATATTCAATCTCCCTCTCCCTCTCTCTCTCTCATCTTCAACTGCTTATACGGGGTCGGGTCATGGGGGCAGCAGCTCTAGAAGGGGACCCCAAACTACCCTTTCCCAGGCCACATCAACCAGCTCTAACTGGGGGATCCCGAGGCGTTCCCAGGCTAGTGTGGAGATATAATCTCTCCACTTAGTCCTGGGTCTTCCCTGAGGCCTCCTCCCAGCTGGACGTGCCTGGAACGCCTCCCTAGGGAGGCGCCCAAGGAGCATCCTTACTAGATGCCCGAACCGACTCAACTGGCTCCTTCTAACACAAAGGAGCAGCAGCTCTACTCCGAGTTCCTCACGGATGGCTGAACTTCTCACCCTATCTCTAAGGGAGACTCCAGCCACCCTCCTGAGGAAACCCATTTCGGCAGCTTGTACCCGCGACCTCGTTCTGTGGTCATGATCCAACTTTCATGACCATAGGTGAGGGTAGGAACGAAGATTAACCAGTAGATCGAGAGCTTTGCCTTCTGGCTCAGCTCTCTTTTCGTCGGTGCTGTAGAGCATCTGCAACACCGCTCCCGCTGCTCCGATTCTCCGGCCAAACTCACGCTCCATCGTCCCCTCACTCGTGAACAAGATCCTGAGGTACTTGAACTCCTTCACTTAGGGTAAGGACTCATTCCCTACCCGGATTGAGCAATCCACCGGTTTCCTGCTGGGAGCCATGGCCTCAGATTTAGAGGTGCTGATCTTCATCCCAGCCGTTTCACACTCGGCTGCGAAACCGATCCAGTGATTGCTGAAGGTCACTGACCGACGATGCCATCAGGAAAGACGAGATCCTCAGCCCACCGAACTGCAACCCCTCCCCACCACGACTATGCCTCGATATCCTGCCGATGAAAATTACAAACAGGATTGGTGACAAAGTGCACCCCTGGCAGAGGCCAACCCCCACCGGGAACGAATCCGACTTACTGCCGAAGATCCGGACAAAGCTCTCGCTTTGGGTGTACAGAGATTGGATGGCCCACAGAAGTGACCCCCTCACCCCTGAGGGACAAGTACCCTAAAGTCCGGGTCTCGGTCCGGGAGGACAGTGTGAGTCCGCCCTAAGAAGCTGTCCCCTAAGTTTGTCGGCCCTTTTGTCATTGAGAGAGTGATAAACCCGGTGGCCATCTGCCTCAAGCTGCCCCGCACTCTCCGGGTCCATCCCACTTTTCACGTTTCCCGCATTAAGCCTGTTCTCATCAGCCCTCTGCTCCCACCCCCCCCCCCTCCCCCACCCCCTCCTTGGGTCATCGATAACGAGCCTGCCTATACTGTACGTCGGATTCTGGATTCTCGTTTCCGGGGTCGTGGCTGCCAGTATCTGGTCGATTGGGAGGGGTATGGACCTGAGGAGAGGTGCTGGGTCCCACGGCGCCAGATTCTGGATGGTACGCTGGTGAGTTCCACCGTCTGCATCCTGGGAAGCCAGGTGGGGCGCCCAGAGGCGCCCGTCGGAAGGGGGGTACTGTCACGAATCCCCGGCCATGAGGTCTGTTTGGGTGTTTTTGTTATGTCTTGTGGTGTTTGTCACTTTCCTGACAGTGCTCGGGGGCGTGTCCTTCTTTGACTGCTCACACACCTGGCTGAGGTCACCCACACACCTGCTCCTCATCAATCCCCTGCAGTACTTAAGGAGCAGCCACACATGCAGTGAACGCCGGATCGTTGTGAAGTATTGTGTATGCTACCGCATTTTCCAGCCACTTTTTCGTCGTTGCTACTGTTGGTTGTCTGTCTGCCTCAGCCTGCTGGAGCTGCCCTCTTACAATCCGTGTCTGCAACTAACCGTGTCTCTCTGCCTCAGGAATCATTCCAGGAAGTCAGCCCGGGAGCCCAGTCCGCTTAACCCCGCCGCCTGTGAGCCAGTCACTCTCTGGACCTTCCACACCTCTGGGATCAAAAACCTCGCCTGCCAGCTTCTCTGTTCTTCACCACCTCACGCTTTATCTAATAAACTGTTCAAGCACTGCCTTTTGTCCGATCTGCTTCTGGGTCCTCCTCAGAACCCTGACAACTATAGGATGAACCCTCCTTTCCAGCACCTTGGAGTAGACTTAACCAGGGAGGCTGAGTAGTGTGATACCCCTGTAATTGGCACACACCCTCTGGTCCCTCTTTTTAAATAGGGTAACCACCACCCGGGTCTGCCACTCCCTTGGCTCTGTCCCAGACTTCCACGCAATGTTGAAGAGACATGTCAACCAAGACAGCCCCTCCAAAATCAAAGCTTTCAGCATTTCTGGACGAATCTCATCAATCCCTGGGGCTTTGCCACTGTGGAGTTGTTTGACTACCTCAGTGACATCTGCCAGATATATTGACAATGATTCCCCATCAGCCTCCAGCTCTGTCTCTACAAAAGAGGGCGTGTTAGTTGGAATAAGGAGTTCCTTAAAATGCACCTTCCACCGCCCGATTACCTCATCAGCTGAGGTCACCAGCGCTGTAAACAGCTTGGACGGTTCCCTGTTTCCCCCCCTGAGGTGTCAAATGGTTTTCCAGAAGCACCTTGGTGCCTCCCGAAAGTCCTTCTCCATGACTTCTCTGAACTCCTCCCACACCCACTGCTTTGCCTCTACCACAGCTGAGGCTGCAGCCCTTCTGGCCCGTCGATACCTTGCAACTGCCTCCGGCGTCTTATGGGATAACATATCCCGGATGGCCTCCTTCAGAATCTTCCCCCATCCTCTGACCCAACTCATCACCAGATGGTGATCAGTTGACTGCTCTGCCCCTCTCTTCACTCGAGTGTCGAAAACATACGGCCTCAGATCAGATGATACGATCCCCCAGTTAGAGCTGGTTAATGTGGCCCGGGACAGGGAAGTTTGTGGTCCCCTGCTAGAGCTGCTGCTCCTGCGACCCGATCCCGGATAAGCGGTTGAAGATGAGTGAGTGAGTAAGCGAGTGCTTACATACCCATCTTTGGGATAGAAAGAACCCTAAAAAAAAACCCAGCACAACACAGCTCCCCTTTTAACAGCAACTATCTTACAGCTGCAGCATTCATTGGCTATTTTGTTGTAAAGTATATAAATAAAGAATAATACACTTGAAACTTTAGTGAGGTGGGTAAAATCCAGTTTGTGTTTTGACTGTCTACTGTATTTGTGTTAATTGTGTTCAATTTTCATTGTGTGGCGATGCACTTCTTATTGCAGAATTATTTAGAAAGTCAGCACTACAGAAACACTGAAACTGGTTGTAAAGTTCTCTAACTTTCAAAATAATCCTCACCATTAGCGTCACCGGTGGCTGCAGTCAGCATCCTGTTGCTCACTCTTGTTAAACTCGAACAAGTATCAGACAAAACAGTGAAACTGATTATAAATGACCGGCATCATGTCGATATGATGCTGGAAAATTAATCACAATGGTATTTACAATAACACTAGCTTGCTGTTTGCAAATCTCTCCATTAGCCAATGCTACAAATTGAATTAACAGCAGAGTCTGGATTAATTAGCTGATGTTAACCACTCAAGGCAATATACTATATCAGCTAGCTAACAATTCTTATGCATTAGCAGGCAAGCTGATATTAGCAGCTATAAGCACGATACTGTATATTTCACGGAACTGTTTTATCAGCGGCGGGGTAAAAAGGGATTTGTTGTACCACAACACAGCACCGCCATGTTTTAATATTGCAACCAAGTGTCAGTAGGGTGCGGGCGCTGGAGTCACGGGATCGAAGTGACGTCCACACCAGACAAATTCAGGTAAAAAATGAACACTTGAACAATCATCAGCGTGATAAAAACTACCTTCATTGACAGAAATCATCTTTGGGAAACATTTATTTGAGGTGTACTTTGTGTTTTAGTGTGGTCCATGGAACCTATCAGGCTGTTAAGTCGTGACGTAACACTCTTTCAAATAATGATTTCTGGGTCCAAGCCGGTCCAAGCCTCGTATTTCTACAACTGAGTTTTATAAAAAAGGACTTTTACCTCTTATCGATGAAAAAGTTATCTAACTGACGAAAGAGGTGATCCTAATTGTTCACATGTTCGGCTGTTGTCTGTTTTGTTTCAACGGAGCATTTGGACCCAGAAAACGTATTTTGAAAGGGTGTTATGCCAGACTAAACAGCCATATACTGCAACCAGCCACCTGGGAGCGATCAGGGAGGTTTGGCTTCTCTTTTCGGGAGCTGTCAAACCATCAATGGTTGCATACAGTCTATAATTTGTACATATGCAAGGATTTCTAATTTCAAAAAGAAAAAAAATGCAAAGCACTGGTATGGTCCTTTAAGCAGGATCTGTTTTCCATGTGAATAACCACCTTGGAGAGCTCAGGTGTCCTCTCTGACTCTCCCTGGTTAGCTCTCGGGCATCCTGTTCCAGTCCTGTGATTTGATTCCCCTTCTCTTCCGCCTGGCTTCAAATTGCATTACTACAGGCCCCGCGTGCAGAGCCGCAATAGGATATCAATACTGATTGCCAGCCATAATTACAATGTAATGTTTGAAAGAAACAGAATCTGAATGAGACATTATCAATATTTATGCTATTGCTGATATCATAAGCTCCTTATTTTACGGTCACAGGGAAACATTATGCAGAGTTATGGAATATGATAAAAGAATAAGTGAAGCTCAAAGTGCTGACCTTACAGTCGTCCTTTCTTTTGCAGCTGCTGATAAAAGATAAAACATAGGAGCTGCGCAAATATGCTATTTAGAATGCACAGAGGTAACAAAGAGAGACTGCTTTGTTCAGCGGTGCTGGTGATGTGAGTAAAATAGAGGACTTATTGATCTAAACATTCTTCACTCTGTAAAGAATTTTTCTAGAAACCTGAAAATATATTTGATTTAAAAAATAAAAAAGACCAGTCCTTAAAATTTGATAAATTGTCTTTGAATACACACTTCACATGATTTGTTTTAATCTCAACCCAAAATCCTCACTTACTATTTTGTTATATTTTATTTTAATTGCATAACTCTCTGTAATAATGCTGTTATTCCCATCACTGGTTTTAACAGCAGGACAGTCCAGTGTCTGTGGTTAGTTCACTGTCTGTAATAACAGCAGGACAGTTAAATGTCTGTGGTTAGTTCACTGTCTGTAATAACAGCAGGACAGTGCAGTATCTGTCTAAATTTCTAAATTCAATTCATCAGGTAAAGATAACGTTGTCTGTAGGTACCTGTGTTATTCATCAGATAATGATAGAATAAAAGATACAATCTGAAGTGAAATCATGTTGACTTAAATGGCACAATAATAGGCTTTATTCATATATTATATCATATTATATCATATTTACTAAATTGATCAATATAATCTGATGAAAGAAAATGGACATTTGACGCAGCAATGAAAAAATTGAATGAATAAATTGTGGCCAGTGGTTAGAGCAGGTGCCCCATGTAACGAGGCTAGAAGTCCTCGATGCAGCAGTCCGATTCCCACCTGCAGCCCTTCATTCTTCAAGCTGTCCTATCCAATAAAGGTCTGAAAAGGCCAAAAACTTAAAACTTGTGAAACCTGAAAGCCATTACGCCCTTGTTAATCCCCCTGGATTTAGAATGACATATTCAACAATAACATGTGGGTGTCAACATACCTTTGACCATTCATTGTAGATTTGCCTTCACTGAGAATTCAAAAGTCCTATGTGGTCCTCCTGTAACACCCTGGATTTGTCTGAAACTGCTTTTAAATGCCATTATAATTGGTCTTAAAAAGGTCTCATGTAGTGTTACACGTAAATATCTGACATCTCTAGATACCGTATGTGAAAAGCAGCCGTCTTTTATGGATAAGTGCACTAATGAAACATTCCGCCTTACATCATTTAACTCTCAAACTTTGCAATGAAGATTGGCTTCTTTCCACTTACCTCTGGGCTGGTTAGCTTTAATAAGACACACACACACACACACAATCGCGCACACACACACACACACACACACACACACACACACACACACACACACACACACACACACACACACACCGCACATAATACCATTTAATGGCCCATCATTTTTTCTCTCTTTTGTACACAAAGAGCGGCTCCACATTAATGGAGGTTCATCACAGCCAGATGCAGTGACAGATAGAAACAAGCTAATGACCAAGACAATTAATAGCACGAATGAAAGCATCCTCCTTCCTCCTCCACCTCCTGCTACATTCCTTAAATATGAGTGTTTAATTAAGCAGCATTATTAATTAGGACTTCATGATATTAAAATGTGTGGGTGAGGATGAGGAGGCGGGGGAGCAGAAAGGAGACTGGTTAAAGTAAATTAGTTTAAGACAAATGACAAGGAAGAAGACGTGTAGGCAGCTCTGCACTATGGCATTGTGTTTGATAGCGCCCGGACTATCTGTCGACTATCGTGTCAATAGAGCTGCTGATGATGATGATGATGAAGAGGATCCATGTTCCACTGAGGTAATACAGTGTTAATGACTGTGGAGAAGAGCATTATTGGGTAGCAGTAGGTGGAGTGGATACGAGCAGTTAAACAGGTTCATGAGGTTTAGTGTGTACTGCCTGACTCCACATAACAAATCATCTAATTCACATTTTCCTGTGTAAACCAACTGAAATGGACTTGGACTTATATAGCGCCTTTCTAGTCATCTGACTACTCAAGGCGCTTCACAGTGTCTGTCACAATCACCCATTCACACAGACATTCACACTGATGGCAGTGGACATCTACATACCATCTAATCTAATGTAACCATTCACACCCCATTTACACACCCATGCGCAGCACGGGGAGCAATTCAGGGTTCAGTGTCTTGCCCAAGGACACTTCGACATGTGGACCGGGGGGAGATGGGGATCGAACCACCAATCTCTCGAACAGAGGACGACCCACTCTGCCACCAAGCTACAGCCACAGAGAGTGGGTCTGCATATCCAAAAATGGATATGTTTGTTTGTGAAGACGGAGGAGTTTGAGAAAGGCTACCAGCTGCCCCCCCAGATCTATCTAGCTCCACTTTGTCAATATTGGAGCGTTAAACACAGGGGAGATTTCGAAAGTCTGGGTCAAATCTTGTTTAATAAATGAAACGAGCAAGTCAAATGCTTTTTAAAGACAAAGTACTGTTTAATTTGCAGCTGAAAGACTTTTCATTATTAAATTAAATGCTTCTTGTATAAATATTCTAGTGCAATGAGTGATAAATGAGGTGCGCTGAGTTGCATAATAGAGTTCCCTATCTCACCACTGCATATAATGATCCACCTAGCTCAATTTGGAAAAATCCCTGTATACAATCAATCTGGCAGCGAATAGACATATTTGTTTAATGTGATTCTGTTGGCATTCAAACAGTAACACGGCTTTAAGAGCAGATTTAATCAGATGTCTGAATTTCTTGTGAGAATTATTTTAGTGTGTGTAGTGTTACCATAGCAGAAGCTGATGAATACTGTGGTTTGATGAATTTCTCAACTGATTTATTTACTAATGAAAATAATTTACAGGTCACTGGGGAATAGAGAAAGGGAGTTTGGAAACCAGTCTATTCATGCCAGGATGTTAGTTGGGTTAGAATATTGGTAGGTACACATCAGCAGTCTTGACTCTTTTTTTCAGGTGGGTATGACAGTAACACTAACACTAACAGCTACAACAAATCCAAATCTCTAAAGGCGTGTACACCGTGCATGTTTACTGCACGTCACACTGGGTCTTGGTGACAAATGAAATGACTGAAAATCTCACAGGAATCACGCAGACAACATCTGGAGGGACAGGCAAAAATCTTCAGACCGGGTTTCAGGCAAGGAATCACGCCGAGTTGGAAATTTTGCTTAGCCAGTGACCAGTGGCAAGAAAATGTTGGCATTGTACATTTCTGCAAATCAATGATGTGTTGAATCTCTCAAAAATGTTTGATGTTTCTTAGGTTTAATCATAAAATTACATGGTTAGGTTACTACATCAAAACCACTTGGTTAGGTTTAGACATCAAAACTATTTGGTTAGGTTTAGACATCAAAACTACATGGTAAGGTTTAGACAACAAAACTACTTGGTTAGATTTAGACATCAAAACTACATGGTTAGGTTTAGACATCAAAACTACATGGTTAGGTTTAGACTTCAAAACTACTTGGTTAGGTTTAGACAACAAAACTACATGGTTAGGTTTAGACATCAAAACTACTTAGTTGGGTTTAGACAACAAAACTACTTAGTTGGGTTTAGACAACAAAACTACTTAGTTAGGTTTAGACAACAAAACTACTTAGTTCGGTTTAGACAACAAAACTACTTGCAGGCATTGACACTAACGGTTGCCCGTTTGCCCGGGGCAAGTAAAACTAATACTCGGGCAAATTGATTGTTTTCTTGTTGCCCGAACGGGCAAGTGGATTTTTCTTAATATAAAGGCTATTATATAAGTGTTTTATAGTCTGCAAAACAATCTGTTGGCTAATTCACACAAAATATAAATATATGCATTCCATCAGTGAGCAGCATGCCGCAGCAAGCAGCTCTCTCTCTCTCTCACTCTCTCTTCCACCCCACCTCAGCTCGCTGATGCATCTTAAGACAGTTAAAATATATTAAAATGTGGGACGATTCAAATTGGTTGAGATTAAAAATCAATCACATGGCGTTATCTACTTTTGACTTTTTTTGTTGACGTTTAAAGTCAGTCACCTCATCAGACAGAGGTGCAAAGATGGTGCTGGCCGCACCAGGACTCGCTGGTCTGTTTTATTGGAGGTTCTAACTCAGTTTTGTCTTTTGGAAGTGAAAGAAGTTGTGTATCTTCATCCACTGATTTCCTGTCCTACACGCTGTTAGTGACACAGGCTGGCAGCGGTGCGGAGCAAGTTATTACATAAATCATTTCAGGAATGCCTCAGTACGCTACGGAGGCTAGTCTTTGTGTGTGCCGATGAAGAGCCAGAGGATGAACTCAGAGCAGAAAGCTGTAGCTGCTGACGGTCTGAACAGAGAAGAAATTAACAGTTAAGTAACAGTAACAATAAATGTTTCATATTTCCTGACGCTGGTTTGTTTCTGTCAACAGCACCTCTGACAGAATGGTATTCATCATGTGTTCAGGGATATAAATAACCTGAGTTCTCTGTGCTCATGTAAACACCATATCCTGAATATGAACATAAGCCTCATAAACTGGATATTTATTTCCATGTAAACCCACTCATTTGTGAATGTGCAGAGATCTCAGCTTTTGTAACTATACTGTATATGCTGATATAACTTTAGAAAGCCAAACCTTAGATGTTTTTTAATTCAGTATCCTTATGTATCTTTACATCCCTACTGATCATTCTTGTTAAATTGTGTTAAGAAATAGCATTTCACAGGTCAGTCACCTGGCCTGCTTAAAGATTGTCCAAACAAATATGATGATAAAGCAAAAGAAAAGGCAACTGTGTCTGTCATTTCCGTTGTGGTGCCAAAGTTATTTCAACCAAATAAAAAGGTATTTTTGCAGATCAAAGGGACTGGGTGGCTCTAATGTGTTCCGCATAAATATATACAAGTAAAATAGATGTCTTAATCACATCAATGTCAGCCTGATGATCACGCTATAAACTGCAAACACGATTGTGATTATTCAGTTACAAGAAACATTGAAGTTTTTAAAAAGACATATCTTTGCCATACTCGGGTGATGTGACAGTTAACATGTTTGTTTTAAGAGTGCTGAAGCTAACATTTAGCTGAGCCCCCCAAAACCAGGGCGAGGCCTGTTAACGATACTGCAGCAGGACTAAGCCTGAATGCGTTTATTTGTTGATGACTGGAACGTGGAACTTCCATGGGTGCAGCATAAAGCAGAAGATGATGTGTTCCTGTGCAAGGTTTGCAGTACATGTAGGTTTTATGTGTTCAGGATGAAACTGCTAAGGAGTGTTTACATGTAAGAGACATCGCTTGATAAAAGGTATAATTAAATTCTACTCACTATTGTTTAACAGGCTTTTGATTCTATTCGGGCAAGTGAACATGGTATTTGGGCAAGGTGAATATGACCTGTACTTGACCGACGGGCAAGTGCTTTTGAAACCTTAGTGTCAACCCCTGTACTTGGTTAGGTTTAGGAAAAGATTGTGGTTAAAATGAGCCAACACTTATGTCATTAACTTTAACTTTCACATGGGATGGAACAGTCCGGGGTGAAAGTTAAGTGTGTGTACGACCCAATCATCCATCCCAACCTCCTCCCTAAGCAAAGTTTGAGGATTAATACTATGTCACCTGACCTCTAGAGCCCTTTCGGCCAGTTAATGTTTCTGTGGTTTGTAGAAACGTATAAAGGCAACATTTCTGGCAACCAGGCAGATTCAAATTATAATTATAAATGTATAATTTACAACATCTTTTTTTAAGAGTCTTGTCAGCCTGCCATGTTTTTTGTTTCTGCTCTAAATCGAATTTTATGATTTGGGTTGAGCTTTGCTGGTACAGTACACAGTTTAATGTAATGACCTGTCATATATAACAGTTTTTAGAAATGTGCTAAAGTGTTCTAATTTTGATGGCCTCCCTCTCCAACCTAGGAAGAAAAAAATCAGGTTATTGTGCTTTTCATATTGAGAGTGTTGTAAATCACGTGGGCATGTACAATCAACTGTCTCCATATGTTGTTGGTGGGGATGTTTCCTTTTTTAAGATATATAAAGGAAATATTAAATGACAAACAACATTAATGTGTCATGACAAAACACCAATACAGGGATTCATGTGGGTTTCCAAAATAAATCATATTTGAATTTGAGAGAGAAAGAGAATGAGAAGAAGAAGTTAATAGGGTTGTTTGATTGTTTGAGTGGGAGCATTAGCTGAACAAAGTGGAGGAGAGGTGAGATGTGTGGGTGGGCATTTGAAAAAATGGACATTTGAGTTGGTGGCCAGCTGAGAGCTATCGAGTTCCACTTGACCCACTTGGAGAGAGTGTGTGTGTGTGTGTGTGTGTGTGTGTGTGTGTGTGTGTGTGTGTGTGCGTGCGTCCGTGTGTGCGTGTACGTGTATGTGTGTGCATGTGGTGGCGGGGTGTCTAGAGGTCAAATGGAGACAGCAGAACAAGCATTTTGGATGAGATCGATTTTTTCCGTTATTGTGGAAAATCTATTCTATATTTGCCAAAATGACCAAGGAAGTTTGACATTCATGTAAGATTAAAAATGTATGAATAGAGGGTAACTGGATGTAATACAATTTATACATCTTATAAAACAGTGCACTTTATAAAGCCTTTTTAACAACCTTTCAACTAGGAGAGAAAGCCTTTGGTGCAATCAGTTTAACATAAAACAGAACTTCCACCATCAGAAGAAGGTTTCCCTCACCATTCTGTCGTTATAATGATAAAATCAGCTTTATTCATAAAGCACCTTTCATACATGTAAAAATGCAGTCCAAAGTGCTTTACATTAAAAGAAAAGAAAACAAACCCCTTAACATCCCCACTCCCCGCACTCCTCATACATGTAACACATACACACCAAGCACCCACCACAGCAACTTCCTGGTTGATCCAATGAGGAAGTGCCAAAAACTGCAGTTCTCCAAGTGTCCATTGGGAGTAGTTTGCACAATAGAGCAGTTTCCCATTGACCCACATGTTAAACAGGCTTTTTTCACAGCATAATTAAACCTGTTTAAGGCCTGGTACAAAAAAACATTCTAGTCTGTAGGTTTAAGTCATATCTCCATGACAACACTGAGGGGGGTTACATTTTTTTGTACCAAGCTAGTTTTTATTTTATTGGATGTTAAAGTTTATGAATAATTAGGGGTGGCCTCTTGAGTGACAGCTAGCCTATGGCCCCCAATCCTCCTTGGAGGCTAGTTGTCAGGATTAGCATGCTAACTCCGTCATCTCGACCAGGACTGCGGTCATTTGTGTGGTGGTGTTACTATAACTGACAAGATGGTTTGCTCTTCAATCAACTGTACAAACAGATGGTTTAGGAACACACCGTGTTAACTTTAGCTCTGTTATGCTAATTAAATAGCCACATTATCTATGACACATACACTAGATGCTAATCTGGAGCAGAGGGAGGATTGGGGCCGTGAGGGTCGGTGTTTTACAGTCTATGGGCATGGTACTGTGTTGAATATCAGTTTAAATTCTGTAAACGTCACCCAGACGGACGTATCTCCCTCCCCTTAACATCACATCAATCCCTTTTTTGGTAAGAGGAAATGAGGAGGAGTCAAAGTCTGACAAGATGGCGACTCCCATAGGCGTATATGATTGGATCAAGTTGAGAAAAAGTTTTATACAGTCTATACACACACACACACACACACACACACACACACACACATGCTACACCGATATATACACCCCACCCTCACAAGATAAAGTGGAGTATGGCTTAGCACTGATAGAAAAAGTGAGGAAACAGCATCCTATAGAGCCCACCCCAGGAGAGCCGTCCAAGCAGAATATCTTGTTACAGAGCATTGTCGAGCACCTTCATGTAAAGAAAAAGCCTTCTAGTAGTGAGAATGATGTGACTACTAGAAGGACGTAAAGACAGTGGGCGCTATTTTACACAACAAGCATGTTAACAGCAATAAGTCAGACCAATAAACTGATGGGGTTATTTCATTCAATAACACATTTACCAACATTGACGTATGGAATGAGGATAACGCGGGTCTACATTTTGTCCACAACCTATAAGTTTGGTGAGCTAATGAACGTACTGATTATCAGAGCACAGCTTGCAAACACACCCCACCACTACTACTACCAATCCTGTGTTGCATGAAAGCATGGTGAAAAGTAAGCTAACTACCTACAATCGACTGGCTTGCTAGGGTAGCGTACCTATGTTCCCCGTATGCTATGTTCTCCGCTTTGTATGTGACCGAGGAACATCTGACTCTTTTTTTAAGAAAAGAGAGCTCCATCTAGTGGACTTTATGAAGCTTCATTTGGACATCACTACTGTCAGGATATAGAGACAGTTTCAGCATTAAAAAATATTATTTTTTAATATAAAGTTACTAAGCCTTGAGGGGGAATGTTCAATAGAAGTAGCCAGACAGGTACGTGTTGGTTATTATGCAATGGTTTTACTGATCAGGCCCACTTGGCACCAGACTGTATTTGGCCAATGAACTAAAATAAGTTTGACACCACTGTTCTAAATCAATCAAGAAAATAACAAATGATCGTGAATTTGGTAATTGTGCCTCCCATAATAATGCTAGTTTAACAAAAAAGAAACAAATAAATACTGTACAGTAAACCTTTCTATTTTTAATGCAATACTATTTCAAATCATGTTTAGTTTCCTTGAACTCTCATTATGTTCTAGACTTGCATCTTTTCACAGAAATTGAGTTTATGAAATTTAATCTGAATCTAATCTGTAATGTATTGTCCAAAAGCCACACATCTGGTTACCTCAGAGCTGAACTATGGACTTGAAAACCATGAGATGACCTTGACCCAGTACAATCTGAAAACTTTAGAATTAATAACTTGGGAGGGGAGCAGTGTTGTGATGCTTGTCCACAAAGAAGAAGAAGAAGAGGAAGAAGAAGAAGAAGAAGAAGAAGAAGAAGAAGAAGAAGAAGAAGAAGAAGAAGAAGAAGAAGAAGAAAAAGAAGAAAAAGAAGAAATAATCCTGGGACTAAAATATTTTTGGTTTAATACTAGGAATGATGACCACTGTAGATATATGTATGTAGATGCTGCATTGGCCGGTGCTGTTTAATTGAGCCATACATCAATGTGGCTGCCATCTTGGGCCATCTCCTAATGCATGTATGTCTATGGAGGTCTATCCCTTATTCAGATGTTAATTTCCTGCTGAATTTTCAACCGATTTTCAAGTGGTTTGGTGTGCTAGAAATGCCAGACATGTGGCATACTTGTGGGTTAAATTGAAAATGCGAGTTTTCATACCAAAATACCTTATCTTGTGTAGATGGTAACAGTAAGAGGCTTTAACCCTTAACAGAATTTAAATGTGAGTTATAAAAACATTCAGCCCCAGTACAGTTATCAGGAATGGGGAAATAAGAGACCAAAAGCATTTTTGTACCAGGCTGTAAACATGTTTATTTCTGCAGTAAAGTAGGGTGTTTTAACATTGTGGTCTATGGGGATTGACTTGCTTGGAGAACACCTCAAGTTGACGTTGGAGGAACTACTGTTCAGCCGCTTGAATAAAATACAATGACCAACATAATTTTCAGCATCTTACTGACTAATTACCAAGTACCCAACATAAGCTAGCTTTAAGTTGTGTTAGCTTTAAAGAAGGATCAGGACCTATCTCTTGTGATACATCAAATTCAACATTTTTATAGCAGTAGAATATTTAAAAGAACTTCAACTGCTATTCCCTGTTGTTTAGTTTTAATATTTCTTTACATAATGTCTATGGTCAGAATGGAATCCCTGCTGCAGCTCACAAGCCCGGATGTGGCATCTACGTGTATATACATGACCCCTACAAACATGTCATCAAACCAATGGAAGTGTTCTTCGTAATGACAGCCCTTCCCCACGACCAAACCCCACCATGCACCATACTGGGCCCCGCATAATCGACTTGGGGGCGATTTCTCACCAGGGCCAGAGAGCTGTCGCCCTGCCCTTTCCAAGCAGGAATGAGATTAAGGGATATTTACGAGGCTCCTGTCAATAAGCCAACACTGTAGGGAAGATGCACTGAGAAGAACTGAAACAGCATCATAAGATTTCAAATGAGTTCTTCCCAAAGAAAGAGTTAGAGGGTCACTTTGTGCTGTAATGTCCCCCAAAGGTTCATACTGGTCGTCAAATCCCATTAAGTAGCAGGCAGATGTAAATTGACTGGGCCCTAAATGAGGATTGCATTCACTTTTATGACGGCAGCCCAGTTCTATTGTTTTAACGTGAAATTAATACCACAGAGAAGTCTGCTTTCAAAGGATTTGATTTCATCAGGCTCTATGGCAGCATAGGCCTGAAAATAATGCTTTAATGGAGGAGAGGAGGCCCTGAAGAGGCGGGGAATCTGGAGGACAAAGATGTGGAAGTTAGCGAAGGAGAAATGACCAGAGGTGCTAAAAAAAGGAGGGCTCGTGGACTTTGGAGGGTACTTGACCTCGCCTCAGGGGTCAAGTTTCCTGCATTAGCTCTGGTCAGAACGTGGTAATGAGCAGTCACATAATATAAGGGTTGTTGAGAAACTAGGCCACATGAGAGAGGGGAGGGGGCTCACACCCAACCGCCCTCCCTGTCTCTGGGCCAAGGTGAGTCACACCGCTGAGAAATAAGTTCTTGGAGGTATTAGAAGCAATAGCAGGAGAATCAGATGAAACATACAGCCAAAGCTCCTGTATGTTCTTCTTTCTCTCTCTGTTTTTTTTTCTTTCTGAAAACAACAGCCACTTTGTTGTATAAAATATGTGATGGGTGTTTGGAATGGCAGGATTTTTTTTTTCTTCTGGAGCTGTCACGCCAGAGATTTCGAATTCATGACATGGACCCGCATAATGGGTTGCAGGGGACATGCAAAGTGAAAGAGAGCAAAAGGAAAAAAGAAAGAGACAGACTGAGAGGAAAAGTAAACTCATATGCAAAGGGGACTACACTTGTAATTAAATTTCCAGCTAAAAGCCCTGTTCATCATGCACTCTCATTTGCATCCCTCTTAAATATGCATGAATTTATTTTGCATGAACGGGCACAGTGTCTACACATGAGACGTCACACACGATTCCACAGGAAAGAAGAAAGGAAAAAAAGGGGCAATACAGTAATTAACTATTTATTCTGATGTGAAAAAAATCCGAAATGCTCGCCGATGTTTTTCCCTGTCGTAATTTCAAACCATTGTCGAGCTAATTTCTCCAGGGCTTCATGTAGTCTTCATATAGTGCTCATGTATTGTGTTATCCTCAGAGATCACCAACCTCAAATAGTGGCAACATCAAACTGTGGCCTGCTATAGATCAAATTGATCTGCCTCGCAATATATATTCATGTGTTGCCATGGCACACTCTCCCCAACAACGTGCTGCTGTGTAAATTCTGGCTCAATCTAATTTCTCACTCAATCTAATATGCCTTTATTAGAATGTAATGAGCTACGATTAATTTCTTTTGTGGATGGTTATAAGGGAACATGCATTAAAACATAAAAAAAGAAAAAGAAACCATATTGCAGGTTTCAATATCTGTCGAAGCGGAGGAGTTTCTATGAAGAAAGATAGAGCAGAGAAAGCTCAATGCCACTGAAGCTTAAAGTGGAAACCGACAGTTACTTGTTCATATTGTTATTTTTTTGGAAATGAATCTGTTCAATGAAGATCAACAAACAGGATCAGATTTTCTCTGTGGTTTATTTGACAAAGTATTTTCCTCTGCAGACAAAAATAATGTTCACCCCTGCCTTCTCATGCAAAAAGCTCAGAGTCAGAAAGAACGGCCTCGATTCTAGTAGAAATCTCCCTTTTAAGGAGAAATAATCATACTTCAGATAAGATTCACAAGGGCAAGCTCAGCTCAATTACGTCTTTAGATAAAACAAAGCCTTCTCTCAGACTTGCCATCACAAGACTTCCGAAAAGGCATAGATGTAAGCAATAAAGACGGGTCATGTCCTATCTTACAAATGCAGGATGTACAGAACATAGATATATAATTATCTTAAATTATGTCATGTAATGTGGAAGTCATGATCATATCACCTGACCATGCACAAACACGAGAATCATATTAGTCATGGGATAAAGTTCACATGAGAAGATGCAGGATCTATGTCTGACTTGATAAAGATTATGATTAAGAATTCCAAACATCCGAAAATCCCTATAACATCAGCAACATGGCAATAAACTGTAAGAATCACAATTTGAACCAGAAACCCTGTTCTCAGCACTCTCATATAGGCAGAGGGACCGGGTAGTATGAATTAGTAGGCAGTTTTTTTTTTAACATCCTGATCAAGCTTAGTAGAAAGAATGTTTTTTTTCTCCTCCATCAACAGGGCTCTTTTTCTTTTGTTATGTTAAGTTACTCCGATTGTTCCACAGTCTGCCATTTAAGTGACCCGATGATAGCTTCTGAAAGCTGTTTTCTTCCCTTGCCTCTTAGTGAAATTCTGTCAGGTAGGTAGTGATGCAGGGCTTTGATTGATAAAAGTAAAAACAAAGAAGTGAAGCTAAAATGCATTGCTGTGGACAAAGTGGAGGGAAAAATCTTTTTTCGTCTTGGTTCACACTATGAAGCCTCTGTGTTATTATTTTATTACCTTAGTAATAGTACAGGCACAACTCAAGCGCTTTCCTCTTCCTTTGTGCCATAAAGCGGGCCATTCCCGGGAGTTTGTAATCGGTGGAAGACAGGGTTGCATAATGAAAGCGAGGCTTATAGAAAACGAATCTAAACACAAGTGGTGTCATTTTTCTATAGTCATTACATTGTGCAGTTGACATTTACTTCATATGACAAGTGAAAAAAAAAATGTCTTTTGCCACTTCAACAAAATGGACAAAGCAGATTGGGAAAAATGCAATAAATCGCTCATCTCATCTCATCTTCATCCGCTTATCCGGGGTCGGGTCGCGGGGGCAGCAGCTTTAGCAGGGGACCCCAAACTTCCCTTTCCCGGGCCACATTAACCAGCTCTAACTGGGGGATCCCGAGGCGTTCCCAGGCCAGTGTGGAGATATAATCTCTCCACCTAGTCCTGGGTCTTCCCCGAGGCCTCCTCCCAGCTGGACGTGCCTGGAACACCTCCCTAGGGAGGCGCCCAGGGGGCATCCTTACTAGATGCCCGAACCACCTCAACAGCAGCGGCTCTACTCCAAGTTCCTCACGGATGGCTGAACTTCTCACCCTATCTCTAAGGGAGACTCCAGCCACCCTCCTGAGAACACCCATTTTGGCCGCTTGTACACGTGATCTCGTTCTTTCGGTCATGACCCAGCTTTCATGACCATAGGTGAGGGTAGGAACGAAGATTGACCGGTAGATCAAGAGCTTTGCCTTCCGGCTCAGCTCTCTTTTCGTCACAACGGTGCTGTAGAACGACTGCAACACCGCCCCCGCTGCTCCGATTCTCCCGCCAAACTCACGCTTCCTCGTTCCCTCACTCGTGAACATGATCCCAAGGTACTTGAACTCCTTCACTTGGGTTAAAGACTCATTCCCTACCTGGAGTAAGCAATCCACCGGTTTCCTGCTGAGAGCCATTGCCTCAGATTTAGAGGTGCTGATCTTCATCCAAGCCGCTTCACACTCGGCCGCGAACCGATCCAGTGAGTGCTGAAGGTCACTGACCGACGATGCCATCAGGACCACATCATCTGCAAAAAGCAGAGACGAGATGCTCAGCCTACCGAACTGCAACCCCTCCCCACCACGACTACGCCTTGATATCCTGTCCATGAAAATCACGAACAGGATTGGTGATAAAGCACAGCCCTGGCGGAGGCCAACCCCCACCGGGAACGAATCCGACTTACTGCCGAGGATCCGGACACAGCTCTCGCTTTGGGTGTAGAGAGATTGGATGGCCCACAGAAGTGACCCCCTCACCCCATACTCCCGCAGCACCTCCCACAGTATCTCCCGAGGGACCCGGTCATATGCCTCCTCCAGATCCACAAAACACATGTAGACTGGATGGGCATACTCCCAGGCCCCCTCCAGGATCCTTGCGAGAGTGAAGAGCTGGTCCGTTGTTCCACGTCCAGGACGGAATCCACATTGTTCCTCTTCAATCTGAGGTTCGACTATAGGACGAACCCTCCTTTCCAGCACCTTGGAGTAGACTTTACCAGGGAGGCTGAGTAGTGTGATACCCCTGTAATTGGCACACACCCTCTGGTCCCCCTTTTTAAAAAGAGGAACCACCACCCTGGTCTGCCACTCCCTTGGCACTGTCCCAGACTTCCACGCAATGTTGAAGAGACGTGTCAACCAAGACAGCCCCTCCAAATCCAAAGCTTTCAGCATTGCTGGACGAATCTCATCAACCCCTGGGGCTTTGCCACTGTGGAGTTGTTTGACTACCCCAGTGACCTCCGCCAGGGATATTGACAATGATTTCCCATCAGCCTCCAGCTCCGCCTCTACAAAAGAGGGCATGTTAGTCGGATTAAGGAGTTCCTCAAAGTGCTCCTTCCACCGCCCGATCACCTCATCGGCTGAGGTCACCCGCGTCCCATCCTTACTGTAAACAGCTTGGACGGTTCCCCGTTTCCCCCTCCTGAGATGTCGAATGGTTTTCCAGAAGCACCTTGGTGCCGCCCGAAAGTCATTCTCCATGACTTCTCCGAACTCCTCCCACACCCGCTGCTTTGCCTCTGACACAGCAGAGGCTGCAGCCCTTCTGGCCTGTGGGTACCTTGCAACTGCCTCCGGAGTCTTCCGGGATAACATATCCCGGAAGGCCTCCTTCTTCAGTCGGACAGCTTCCCTGACCACCGGTGTCCACCACGGTGTTCGAGGGTTACCCCCCCTTGAGGCACCTAAGACCTTGAGGCCACAGCTCACCGCTGCAGCTTCAGCAATGGAAGGGGCCTCCTACAGACGTTCCCAGTTCACCTGCACTACTCGTTTGGGTTTACCTGGTCTGTCCAGAAACTTCCCCCATCCTCTGATCCAACTCATCACCAGATGGTGATCAGTTGACAGCTCTGCCCCTCTCTTCACTCGAGTGTCCAAAACATATGGCCTCAGATCAGATGATACGATCACAAAATCGATCATCGACCTTTGGCCTAGGGTGCTCTGGTACCACGTACACTTCTGAGCATCCTTATGTCAGAACATGGTGTTAGTTATAGAAAATCCGTGACTAGCACAGAAGTCTAATAACTGACAACCACTCGGATTTAGATCAGGGAGGCCGTTCCCCCCAATCACACCTCTCAAGGTGTCTCCATCATTGCCCAAGTGGGCGTTGAAGTCTCCCAGCAGAACTATGGAGTCCCCTACCGGAGCCCCATGCAGGACTCCATTCAGGGTCTCCAAGAAGGCCGAATACTCTGAACTGCTGTTCGGTGCATATGCACAAAAAACAGTCAGAGGCGACCCTCTCGTCCACCGGGGTGAACTCCAACACCGCGGCGCTCAGCCGGGGGTTTCTGAGTATCCCCACACCCGCCCGGCGCCTCACACCCTGGGCAACTCCAGAGAAGATTAGGGTCCAACCCCTATCCAGGAGTACGGTTCCAGAACCGAGACTGTGTGTGGAGGTAAGCCCCACCAGATCTAACTGGTAGCGCTCCACCTCCCGCACAAGCTCCGGCTCCTTCCCTGACAGAGAGGTGACATTCCACGTCCCAAGAGCCAGCTTCTGCAGCAGCGCACCCGACCCAAGTGGTTCCTCCTGCGAGTGGTGGGCCCACAGGATGGAGAGGAAGGAGGTGCCACGTCACTTTTTCGGGCTGTGCCCGGCCGGGCTCCGTGGCAAACCCGGCCACCAGGCACTCGCCGGCGAGCCCTCCGTCTGGGCCTGGCTCCAGATGGGGGCCCCGGGCTTCCTCCGGGCAGGGTCTCTCTTCCTCTTCCTTGTTTGTCCATTGAGTCTTTGTGAACCATTCTTAGTCCGGCCCCTCGCCTGAGACCACTTTGCCATGGGAGACCCTACCAGGAGCACTAGGCTCCAGACAACACAGCCCTCAGGTTCACAGGGACACACAAACCTCTCCACCACGATAAGGTGATGGTTCCCGGAAATGCAATAAATATAAAACAATAAAACAACAATAAAACAATAAATGAATGAACAAGAACATTCATACCAAGGTGCAGTACACATTCAAATCAAAATAACAGATACAAAATGAAAAAATAAATGTTTAAGCAAACATGAATCTCACAGGCTGCCAGACACTGAATGGTTAGCATCCCATTGTGAAGCCTCTGTGTTTTAATAAATCACCAAAGCAAATGCTTTGTGTTCACTAAATGGTCCACTCTCTTTCTATTAGCTTCACATTTAGGCCCTGTGCACTTTGAGGACAAGAACACTCGACATGACAGCATTCCACTGCATATTTAACACTGTGGGACCAGCAGAGAAAGGATCGCACTCTGTAAATAAGTAAAAAACAAAGAGACTAAGAAAAAGAAGGGCTGGGCAGAGGGTTATAGGAGAGAGAGAGAGATGGATTATCCATGGCTAAAAGTGTAACAATGCTTCTCTGTTGAAGTTGCATAATTCAAAAGCCATCCCCATCCTGTTGTGTTGAGTTCTGCTTCACTTCAGGCCAGGTCCTGAGACACTTTGCTGAGTTCTCCACAATTGAAACATCATTGTACTGAGGGAGGAAGCATTTGGCTTCGTTTTGCTTGGCCCTCATCGGAGCAAATCACTGTTCCATGTTTACGGCGCAGAAACCTTCTTTTTTTTCTTTTTCCCAGAACACACTTTGCATTTTAATGAGGGCCTGTCCCGCATACTAAGTGCACATTAAGCCGCCTCTGTGGGGGTGAGCGCAGCGATACATCACGGTCAAAGTGAAGCAGCACTCTTCAAATTTTTAAATGAACAAAAGCTGAAGTTTTTTAGTCCAGGGGTGGACAGGGGGAGTGAGGGAGGGCTGTAAGTCAATGTTGGGATGATTTTAAAGAGGTTATTTGGTTGCACTGGATAATTTTGGGGAGGTGGGAAGCGGGGTGAGACCTGGTGCAGGGGAAGTCTGCATTAAAGAGATAATAGCAGGGGTGGGGACGTGGAGAAGAGCTAGATTTCAGTGCTTCTTGAATACTTTATTATGAGGGTGATTACAGCTGAAGTGCTTGGCAGATAGTGTTGGTGATGAGAACATGAAGAGCGAGGCACATACACGTGCACACACACAAACACAAAACAAATCAGTTCATTTTTTTCCAGCAAAGACGGAATTTGTCACACGAGTTGTTTCACTGGTGTTTACAATTGTTCTACCCTGAACACTAAAGCCTGTAGCTGAACCCTTTACCCTGGAGCCTGTACCTGAAAACTGTACCCTGGAGCCTGTACCTGAACCCTGTACCCTGGAGCCTGTACCTGAACCCTTTACCCTGGAGCCTTCACCCTGGAGCCTGTACCTGAACCCTTTACCCTGGAGCCTGCACCTGAACCCTTTAACCTGGAGCCTGTGTCTGAACCCTTGACCCTGTACCTGAACCCCCGAGCCTGTGTCTAAACCATTGACCCTGTACCTGAACCCTTGACCTGTACCTGAACCCTTTCCTCTGTACCCTGTACCTGAACCCTTTCCCCTGTACCCTGGATCCTGTGTCTAAACCCTTGACCCTGTACCTGAACCCTGTACCCTGGAGCCTGTCTAAACCCTTGACCCTGTAGCCTGGAGCCTGTACCTGAACCCTTTACCCTGTACCTTGGAGCCTATAACCAAAAACCTGGAGACTGTAACTGAACTCTTTACCCTGAAATCTGCAACTTGTACCTGAATCTTTTGCACTGAAAAACTGGAAACTGTACCTGAACCATTTACCGGGAAACCTGAACCTCAACCCTTTACCTGGAATCTGGAGCTTATACCTGCATACCTCCTATCATTACCTGCCTGTCTGCACCTTTTTCCTGACCCATTCTTAATTACCTGTCGACTCTGAGTTACTTCTGTTTGAGTTTTCTATCCATGTCAGTAAACTTATGTTGCTTTTTTGTGTTGCTTCATTTTTAATAAATCACTGCCCCTGTCTGTCTGGATTGTTTGCGATGGGTTCATTCCCTATTGCATCGCACTCAACCTTGAGTAGTCACTACGTTTACAGTCTCAGATCAAAATATTACAACGCGTCAATGTTTTTAATAAACCCCAGTTAGTAAGCCACACCTGTAAAATAAGGAAACGTGCATTGTTTTTTGCAGTTTTTTTGTATTTATACCTTATTAATTAGTAAGTTGAGAAAATAAATATGTGCAAAGCCATATCTCTATAGCCTTCTGTATTTATTTATTTTTACTGGTACAATTGTTTTTATCTCATTCAGTATTACTGGCAGATGTGAGAAGACTAAAACCTCTGATAAAATGGTTTAAAGTGTTTACAATAAATACATATAAAACCAAAAATAACTTATTGTATTACTAACATTTCACAATCAGACATTACATTTAAACCTGACAGTAGGAGGCAGAAACTTTTCAATTAAAATGCCTTTGATAGATACAGTTAATACACATTTATTAATGATACACAGTCATCAAAAAGTTGAAAAGAACACACAAGATCACCCAGTTCTTACTAAAATAATTCTCTCTCTGGCAACCTCACTTCTGGAGTGAGTTCCTGGTTCAGTTCTCGGTTGGCATGGCGACACCATTGGCACACGACAGGTCTACTCAGACTCAAGCCAAGTCCTCCGCCGAGCACCGGGAATCAAACCGACGCCGATTTGTCCTGTCGCCTAGTGGGAGTCAAACCGCAGCTGACAATATCAACCATTTCCTGGGGCTGTGACAGTTGTCAGCGCTCAGGAACACATTAAAGCTAAATACTACTCAGTTTAACTCACTGTTAAACACTGAGGCTTTCTGTGCTTTATAATGTATCAGCACGGCTTGGGGCTTTGTGAAATGCTCCACTTTTTGTGGTATATTTGCGATGTAACAGAGATTCAGAGAAGCTTTTTTCATACTGGTACTGTACCACATTGAACCTCCTGGATCACAGATCAGACACAACATTCTGACTAGTTAAAAATAATGCAATCTAATATTTAAGTTGCCCCAGAAACAACCCATTTACCCTCTTTGGCTGAGCTGCCCCTCTAGAGAAAAAAATAATAAAACTTTGTTCAGAATTTGATAGAATATCCACTGTGTCTATACCACTGCTGTACTAGCATGTTTTTTTTAAATAGCCAAGGCACTTCAACAAAAAACTTTATTTTGTGAAAAAAACAGTGATCAAAATTAGAGAACAGTAACCATTGTGTCAGAAGAGAAGATTTCAACAATGTTTTCTTCTATAGGATTCAAAAATGAACAGGAAGTGTAGAGGCCACAGCTTTGAATGACTTCAGCACATCTGCACCCACAGGACATCACTAGTTTCTCACTCTGCTCTGGTTTGATCCTGGTCCATTCTGACTCAGTCTCTTTCACAGTTCACTAACTGGAGTGGGTTTCTTAGACATTTCTTTGATGGCAAGGATTTTCCAAAGATTCTCTATGGGGTTTAGATCTGGACTCCGGGCCGAACATTTCACTGTTTCAATACTCTCAGCTTCAAGAAACTGCTTCACCTGTTTTGCAGTGTGACAGGGGAAATTGTCTTGTATGAAAATTGCAGCTGATTGGAGTCACTTGCAGTGAAGGTATTGCATGTTGCTGAAGGAGGTTCACATAATCAGTGAAACTTGTTCTGGTTACAGGTGGGACAGACACGAACAAACTCTCGAACGTCCTTCTTTAGAGACGGCCACCAGAACCGCTGGGTGAGTAGATGGCAGGTCCGAGTGGATCCAGGGTGGCAAGCAAGACGGGAGTTGTGTCCCCACTGTAGGACCTGGGATCTCAACTCTTCGGGGACAAAGAGACGGTCTGCAGGACATGAACTGGGTCCAGGGTGGTTGCGGAGAGCCTCCTGTACTTGCTGTTCAACATCCCAGGTTAGGGCAGCAACAACACAGGGACCAGGCAGGATGGGCACGGGTTCCTTGGTGTGCATATCGTCTCTCTGAAACTGACGGGACAGGGCGTCAGGCTTGGTATTGCGTGACCCAGGACGGTAAGACAGTGTAAAGTCGAAGCGGGTGAAGAACAGAGCCCAGCGGGACTCTCTGGGGTTCAGCCGTTTGGCGGAGCGGATGTACTCAAGATTCTTATGGTCGGTCCAGACCAGGAATGGAACTATTGAGCCCTCCAGCCAGTGGCGCCACTCCTCCAGAGCGAGCTTGACCGCCAGCAGCTCCCGGTTGCCGATGTCGTAATTTTGTTCAGATGGCGAAAGTCGACGAGAGAAGAATGCACAGGGGTGGAGTTTGCCATCCTCTGCCGCTCGTTGAGAGAGCACAGCGCCAACGCCGACAGAGGCATCCACCTCTACAATGAACTGCCGATCTGGGTCAGGCATCTGAAGGATGGGGGCAGAAGTGAAGCGTGACTTTAGGATACTGAAGGCGTCGTCGGCTGCCGAGGTCCAGAAGAATGACACTTTGGGACTAGTCAGGGCGGTGAGAGGGGAGGCAACGGTGCTGTAGTTTCGGATGAACTTGCGGTAGAAATTGGCAAACCAGAGGAACTGCTGAAGCTTCTTCCTGTTTTCTGGTAAAGGCCATGAAGTCACAGCAGAGACCTTGGCTGGATCCATTTGGATGCTCCCCTCTGCCACAATGTATCCCAGGAAGGCCACAGACCGAGCATGGAATTCACACTTCTCTGCCTTGACATATAGGGAGTTCTCCAGGAGGCGATTGAGGACTAGCTGGACATGGCGGGTGTGTTCGGACAGGGTACGGGAGAAGATCAAGATGTCGTCCAGGTACACAAAGACGAACTTGTTCAGCATGTCCCGTAAGACATCATTGACCAGAGTCTGGAACACTGCTGGGGCGTTGGAGAGACCGAATGGCATCACCAGGTACTCGTAATGGCCAGTGGGGGTGTTAAATGCCGTCTTCCACTCATCTCCCTCCCTTATCCGCACGAGGTGGTAAGCATTCCTCAGGTCAAGCTTGGTGAAGACCGTGGCTCCCTGGAGCAACTCGAAGGCAGAGGTGAGCAGGGGAAGAGGATACCGGTTCTTGATGGTGATGTCGTTTAAGCCCCGGTAGTCGATGCAGGGACGGAGGGACCCATCTTTCTTCCCCACAAAGAAGAAGCCAGCACCAGTAGGGGAAGAAGACGGACGGATGATTCCGGCTGCCAGGGAGTTGTTGATTTAGTCCTCCATGGCTCTTCTTTCGGGGGCAGAAAGAGAGTAGAGGCCACCTTTGGGTGGAGCGGTTCCTGGACGGAGGTCTATGGCACAGTCGTAGGGCCGATGTGGGGGCAGAGAAGTGGCCTTGGCCTTGTTGAATACCTCCCGGAGTCCGTGATAGCATGTGGGGACGTTAAAAAGGTCAGGGACAGAATCGGTGGGTACCGAACAGGAGGGTAGCATGGCAGAGCGCAAACAGGTCCGGTGTCAGTCCTTTCCCCACTCAGTGATTGTCCCAGTCGTCAAGGCGGGGGTTATGCTGGCGAAGCCATGGGTAACCCAGGATGAGGGGTTGGCCTGGGGAGCGGAGCAGGTGAAAACGGATAGTTTCATGGTGGTTACCTGAGAGCAACATTGAGATGGGGGCAGTGACATTGGTGACTGTGCCAAGGAGATGGCCATCCAGAGATCGGGCTGGGACAGGACAGGGCAGATGTTTACTCTCCAGCCCCAACTGATGGGCCAGCTCGATGTCCATGATGTTAGCCTCGGCACCGGAGTCCACCAGGGCTGCTAAAGTATGGGTGGTTTCGGAGAGGACAAGTCGAACTTGAAACACGGGCTTACGGCTGGTGGAGGGTCGGGTGATGATTGAGCTCAACCGGATCCCTCCTACATCCGATGAGCTCCGGCTTTTACTGGACAGGTGGCGACACGATGACCATTGGCCCCACAGTACAGGCAGAGGTTGGACGAGAGGCGACGCTGGCGCTCTGCAGGAGTGAGAGAGGCACGGCCAATCTCCATGGGTTCTGGCGGGTCGAGCTGGCTCTGGGGAGTGACTGAAGAGGGTGGCCGAGCAGCCGAATTACTCAGAGTGCGGACAGACGGCTGGGTGGAGCGTCCCTTCTCCCGTCGACGTGTCTGGATCCGACAGTCGATACGAACGGCAAGGGCGATGGCCTCATCGAGTGTTGAGGGTTGGTCATGCGAGACGAGTTCATCCTTCACATAATCCGCCAGGCTGTGAAGGAAGGCATCCACTAGTGCGGCCCCGTTCCATGAGCTGCGCCTTGCCAGGGTTCGGAAATCAATGGAGTAGTCCGCCACAGTCCGGTTCCCTTGGCGGATGGTCATCAGTACCCTGGACGCCTCCGCTGTTGATGAGCCCAGGTCGAACACCATTACCATCTCCTCGACGAAGGCATCGAAGGAAGCACAAGCTGGGGTCTGCCGGTCAAACTCAGCAGTTCCCCACAGTCGAGCCCGGCCCGTCAGGTGTGTAATGACGTACCCCACTTTGGCCCCCTCTGTGGCGAAGGTCCTGGGCTGTAGCGAAAACTGGACCCGGCAGCTGGTTAAGAATGCCCGTACATGAGCCGGGGTGCCATCGAAACGTTCTGGGTTGCCGATCCTTGGCTCAGGCGCACAGGGAGCTGAAGCGTTGGGGTCTGGAACAATTGAATGCTGAAGAGGTGCTGGGGCAGAGAGGAGGGAAGGCGCAGACAGAGCAGGTGCAGTTGCAGGTGTAGCTGGGGAGGGGTCATGAGCAGACGGAGAGGTCAGGTTTGTGAGCATTTGCAGGACCTGGGCTAGCTGTTGTTGCTGCTGTTGGATATGCTGTTGTTGTTGGTGACCGAGCTGAATCAACGATGAGATGTCTCCAGCCATCCGTTGCATCGCTCCCTCTGCATGTTCGAGGCGCTGCATGGCAGTCGGTGGTTCAGAGTCGGTGGGTTCCATGCTGGGTGTGTCGTGCGCTGGGTCGATGCTGGTCAGACCGTACTGTCACGGACCAGACAGATGAGGACCACAAGTGCGTCACGTTTTAAGAGTTTTATTGAGGGTTCCAGAGAGGGAAAGGGAGTGCGATGTCGTGAGCCTAAGTGTGTGTGTTCCCCAGAGACGTCTCGTGCAGGTGGTGGTGGAGCGTCCAAGCTGGCCTGCAGAGGAGCTGGAATTCCGGGGCAGAAGATCATACAGGTCCAGAGGAGAAGGCAGGTCGGGTTTTCCAGGGCAGACGATCAGGCAGGTTCAGGGGCGAAGACAGGTCGGGTTTACCAGGGCAGAAGATCAGGCAGGTTCAGGGGCGAAGGCAGGTCGGGTTTTCCGGGGCAGAAGATCAGGCAGGTTTACAGGCAGGTCCGGGTTGTACAGGAGTCAGGGAGTAAAGCCAGTGAAGCACGATACAGAAGCAACTTCGCAGACGGTCTGACAAGGCCGAGCTGAAAAGCAGGACTCTTTATGCTGGAGGTGGTGAGTGGGAAATGCACTGCAGCTGGCAGGTAAACGGGAGCAGAGCAGAGACAGGTGAAGCTGATGAGTACAATTAGTGAGTTGCTAGGCAGAGAGAGAGAGCTCATGACAGAAACATCACACACACACACACTGCAGTGTTGAACCGATTCCCCGTTGAGTCTTTATTGAATCTGTGTCCTTGTAAAGTTTTAATATTCTTGAAATCACAGACTGTGAACACCCAACCTCTCTCTGATGGCTGAGAGGGTCATCCCTTTGGCCTCATCTGGACAACCTGCTGTCTCAGGGGTTCAGTCGCCTTAGAGCAGATCACCATTTTGCAAATTAACCAGGAGAGCTGCCAGATAAATAGGCCAACATTGTCCAACAATTAAGGGAATTGTCACCAGGTGCAGATTAACACCAATAACTGGGAGGGATGTGAAAGTGTTCTCTTATTTTGCTCACTGCTTTTTTCCCCCACAAAATTAAGGTTTTTGTTGAAGTGCCTTGGTTATTTAAAAAAAATTGCTGTGAAATCCTGAACCTGTGTGTGTGTGTGTGTGTGTGTGTGTGTGTGTGTGTGTGTGTGTGTGTGTGTGTGTGTGTATATGAGCCAACCATCCACCCCGACCTCCACTGTAAGGCTCTTTATACTACAACACCTGAGTTCCATTAGTTAAAAGCTCGGTGCATTTTATACAGATGTATTGTGCCAAACACATTTCATATCAATGTTTCGAATGTTGCAGTTCCTGCAAGATAATATTCCCTCATTTTGATACGGATCTAACTTGATATAGTAAATAAAAAATGTTCCACCAGCCCTTCCACACTATAACATTTTTAATGGCTGGTTTGCCTGATGGATCTCCATTACCAAATGCAATGATGTCTAACAACACAACAAATCTCCCATGTTTTCTGCCCATAATTAATAATGTAAATAGTGATTCACAGAGGAATATTTAACAAACCTTTCACTATCAAATCATGTGTCAGAATCCTCAGCAGAAAAAACACTTCTATAAATTCAAACACTACTTAGGTGAAAGAACACTTTATATGAAAAATAAACAGCAAGTGGTGTGTGAGTGATGGGGCTGTAGGTGAAAAGCCAGTGAGCTGGAAGAAACCTGCATTCTGGCTTTGCTACCATGTGTTTTGCCAGAAGCAGTATCACACATGATTTAACCCTTGAACCACTGGGAGGAAAGTGTGGGCCAGAGGGGACGAACTGCTTTGTGTGTAGATGTGCTTGTGCGTGCTAATGTTTGTGGATAATATCACATTCACAGAGAAGTTATGTCGGCCCTGTTTCATGCTTACTTTGCTTTAATCCTTTATGACAGGCCGTGTGTAAATACCATTGACGTTTGGAGCAGTTGGAGATGAATGTAGGTTGAGAGGGGAAAGTTGAATACTAAGCAGAGAGGTGAGGTGTAGGCTGTTACTGAAAGAGGCCAACTTTGTACATTTACACAAACTCATAGAGAATGACAGAGGCCAAAAGGGCAAAGAGTAAACATTGGGTAAAAAGCCTCTCATTCCAGAACTGGCTCAATCAAAGGGTGTCAAATACTGACATTTTATCACGGCCCTCTCCATTTTATACCAATACATGAGGCAGCCTTAAGTATGAAATTCACTAGGCTTTCAACTGAAAACCTATCTGTATCTTAATTAGAAACTCACAACAAGTGCTCCAGAAGTAAGACTATCAAAGTCTGTGTTCTTGTTGGTACTCCCACAAATGGAGACTTATAATTTTAAGTTTGATAGTAAAACTTATTTTCATGGACAGGATATCGAGGCATAGTCATGGTGGGGGGGGGGGGGTTGCAGTTCGGTCGGCTGGGGATCTCGTCTCTGCTTTTTGAAGATGAGGTGGTCCTGATGGCATCGTTGGTCAGTGACATTCAGCACTTACCGGATCTGTTCGCAGCAGAGTGTGAAACAGCTGGGATGAGGATCCGCACCCCTAAATCTGAGGCCATGGCTCTCAGTAGGAAACCGGTGGATTGCTTACTCCGGGTAGGGAATGAGTCCTTACACCAAGTGAAGGAGTTCATGTACCTAGGGATCTTGTTCACGAGTGAGGGGACGATGGAGCGTGAGTTTGACCTGAGAATCGAAGCAGCGGGGTATTGCAGTCGCTCTACCGCACTGAAAAGAGAGCTGAGCCGGAAGGCAAAGCTCTCAATCTACCGGTCAATCTTCGTTCCTACCCTCACCTATGGTCATGAAAGCTGAGTCATGACCGAAAGAACGAGGTTGCGGGTAAAAGCAGCCGAAATGGGTTTTCTCAGGAGGGTGGCTGGAGTCTCCCTTAGTGATAGGGTGAAAAGTTCAGCCATCTATGAGGAACTCGGAGTAGAGTCGCTGCTCCTTTGTGTTGAAATGAGCCAGTTGAGGTGGTTTGTGCATCTGGTAAGGAAGTGCAGAGATTTTATCTCCACACTGGCCTGGAAACGCCTCGGGATCCCTCAGTTAGAGCTAGTTAATGTGGCCCGGGAAAGGGAAGTTTGGGGTCCCCTGCTAGAGCTGCTGCCCCCACGACCCGATCCCGGATAAGAGGTTGAAGATGAGTGAGTAAGTGGTAAAACTTAATTTTGTAACCAAATAAATTGTTGACGCTAGATAATTTAAAGGAGCAGTTCACAAATTGTATACATGAAGATCAGTATACTCCTTGTAACAAGCACTACTCAGCCCATGAAAAACACTGTATAATAGCATAATCATATAATAAAATGCACTTCTGAGATAAGGGTTTCTGGTTCAAACTGAGATACAGCGTTGTTTCTTTCTTTGGACAGCAGCCAGACTGCTAGCTGTAGCCATGTCGTAATCCATATGAACAGGTAACTGATGGATCCAGTGACTATAGCGCCATCCTGACTGGCTCGATCTACTTGTTCATATGAAAATCAACAGACATAAAATGTTACCACCATCTCCATTGTTTGGAAACAAATGTAGTGTGTCTTGTGTTGTTGGTAACGTTAGTTCTGAGAAAAACAGAGAGATCCCTATCTGGTTGTCTTAGCAACAGCCACACTGTCACTACCACTTGGATACCGTGGGGGGTTGAAAACTATCTGTTGGCACAAGCCTGTGAATGTTCTCATTTGTCCAGGTCATTGTTATCCTCAAAGCAATTTCAGTCAAAAGCAACTGGACTTGGTTATTTGTCTATGAAGACATGAGAGGTGAAACGTCTTCCTAGACAAATAACCAAGTCCAGTTGCTTTTGACTGATATTGCTTTGGAGATATCTGTTGGCACTTTATATGATGTAATAATCACTTACAAGCACATGTAAAAATTGGGGTAGAAGGATATTTAAAAGAGGAAACTGTTCTAGACGACATATTATCCACAAGGAGGTCATTTCAATTTACAATGTGGGTTACAAACTGTAGGTGGGACACATGAAAGAGTCAGGAAGGGTCTAATGAGACCACAGTCAATTATTTTTCTTTGACAGACCGAGGGTCAGCTAATCACACAAAGGTGCAACATTTGTCTAAAGGCAATTATATAATAAGTCTGCAGATGGTAAATAATAAAGAAATTATTATTTACTTGGGTTTGGTGAAAATATTCTTTCAAGGAAGTTGCTCTGAAAATCAACAACTCGCATTTAAGACACCCCCCCCCCCCCACCCCCATATCCCCTATAATTAGTACAAAACTGAAATTATTCAGAAATTAGAGACCCATAAAATGCCCCCCACTCTGACGCTGTGTGTAAACAGCGGTACAGAATATATTTATTTACTTTGAGAGGGTTTTTCTTTTGGTTTCCGTGAAAACAAGTTTGACCCAAAATTTAGTATTTATAAAGTTGAATACGTTGACAAACGTATGCAATGTAAGCAGAAAAGGAGAAAAAACCTTTCTAGATTATTAAAGATTCACTTAACATTTACGTTTATCCTTGACCTGTCTGTTTTATTGATATCTGAGTCCATTTTCCCTGTTCTTTTTCCCTCTCTGTCTCTCTAGCTTTATGTGTAATTACTGTAATCAAATGAGAGCATATTGGAGACACCTGACATCCTCTGTTTCACATCTGCAGCACAGTTAGCGTCACCTTATGCCCACACCGCATACCATGTACAGCTCAGGAAACAAAACACATCTTTAGTTTGCTTTCTGTAAAGAGTCACGCCATGAAAAAGAAACATCAAAAGAGACTGTAAAACAGAAATAGAAAATGAAACAGCTTAAACCTTATTTTTCATTCATCCCACCTCCTCGCCATTGAAAAGGTTACTGTATATTTTGTTGAAAGTTAGAGGTCAAGAGAGGTAAAGAGACAGAGAAAAGACGGGGAGAGAAAAGCACTGCCTGGCTTTCCTCCATTGGGATCAGTAGGCCAGGAAGCGCCTGAAGAGAACAACTCCGTTATCTCCATCCACCTACATCCCTGAACCTGCCATGGCCCCAAAACCAGAACCACCTTGGGTTTTTTACAGTGTATGATTTAAGCTAATAACGTATACACCAATGTGTGTTTTCATGAGCTCAAAACAAAAAGCCGCAGGATCAGCTCTACGTTTTCACTCAAGTATTTTCTACTACCAAAGATTGTAATGAATGACGGCAGTTGTGCCTCTATGACTACAGATAATAGTCGAGACTGTCAAAACACCCACAATCAATGTGCGAGAGTTCCCCTGTATTGCCCTGGAACTTACCATATATTACCATCTCTACATGTAGAGTTGTGTATAATGTGTTCAGATCTTTACTCTCCCTCAGAGACATCTTTTCTGCAACAACAGAACCTTCGGCGACACCCATTCAGTAGTATCTTGGTGAATTACCACTGTAGCTCTCTATTTTTACTGTTCCTTAAGTGTATATGTGTTTCCTCAGAGTTAATTCCCTTGTAACTACTTTGTTCCAGTCACTCTAACTGTTCCAGGCAGCAATGTCAGCCAGTCTGTTCTCCCAAACGAAACTATTACCTGAGAGTTTATCGCCCTCCATTTCTGCTAGAAACCCTGTAATCCTCCAGCTCTTCCTGCTCATCAGTGGCCCCTGTGGTATGCTAAAAAACAATGGCTATGTGTGTGTGTGTGTGTGTGTGTGTGTGTGTGTGTGTGTGTGTGCGCACAGTTCCACTCAATGCTTCTTCCTTGTTGATAAATATGGAGTGAAGTGCTGAGCCCATCACCGCGGGGGAGGGATTCCCCTAGCAGGCCTTCCTACATGTGTGCGCAAACACACACACACACACACACACACACACACACACACACACACACACACACACACACACACAAATGCACAGACGGGCATTTACATGCATATAATGTAGACATGCAGACACATTCTGATGCCTATGCACGTGCACTAAAACACACACACACACACACGCACAGGAGTCTGCACTCAGATGGTAATTATGCGGATGGTGCACTGTCTCTGATGTATCCTGGGAATTATTTAAATGGTCAAATGAAGTGATGTACCACAGAGCAAGAAGTAGGCACAGGGGAGCCATAGCAATGGACAGACTGTGATAATGCGTGTGTGTGCAAACAAGTACAAACTGTATCGTGTGTGTGTGTGTGTGTGTGTGTGTGTGTGTGTGTGTACTTTTTAGACTGCCATCATTTCTTTTAAACAAGCTGTGGAGAAAATGTTTCCTCAAGTCCCCAGGGTACCTCAGTTGTGTTATCTCTTACACACAATGGCCTCTGTTAGTTTCTGCTTGTACTCCAGAACTGAATTATGATATGCAGGGAGAGGGGCTTTAGAAATTACCATTATAAAGGAAATGTGTGTGTAATAGACCAGACCTATAAAGGTCCATGTTGACAGGGCTATGGCAGGTGTTTTTAAAGTCGGATAGTGTGAGTTCCCCCCTGAGACATAATTGCACCTCCCTCAAACATGTATAAGGACACTAATGGTTTTATAATATCCATGAGGTGTGTGTCACAGCTGCTTGCTGCTGTGTTGACCAGCGGGCAAAATCAACAGGCCAACATACACTAACTAACTTTGTGCTGTTTTTAGAACACTAACATGTACCTCTCCGTTTCACCTCACACAGTATCTTTGCCTCATGTCTACCTCCACAAACACCCATCAATGCCCCTCAAAATTTAAAAACCTCTTGGGCTGGGTTAGAGTAAATTCAGATGCTTATACGGTCCTTACCACAAAAACCCACTTGCCATTAGCAAAACAGTGGGAGATGGTTAACAATGTATCACAAGGGTCATATGGTTGTAGTTAAAGGGAAATTTCTACGTAAAATAATCCCAGGATCTTTTTTGTCAAATTCGGTCATCAAATAAGCCATCAAGACAATTTTTTTCATGTATGAACGATCAGCGGAGAAATCCCAGAGAGTCGCTAACAACACTGGCATTGGGCAACTGTTGGCTAACACTAATTAGCTCTGGGCAGCACAGTGAAGTCATTGAAACGGCTGACTAATACTGCTAAAAATAACACCAAGCCTTTGCAGCAGCATAAGAGTCCCTACACATAAAACGAAGCACCAACAACGTAGTTAGTGAACCCAGAGTTTATTAAAAGAGTTTTTTTGAAAGACTTACCTACTGGCCCCTGTACCAGCTCCTCTCACTGTAAAGTCCATTTAGGTCGATTACCAAATGCAGTCCAAAAGGAAGGGGCCCATTGGTGCTTTGTTTTATGTGTAAGGACTCTTATCATGGTACTGCAGAGGTTTGGTGTTATTTTGAGCAGTATTAGTGGTTAAAGAAGCCGTCTTAATGCCTTCACCATGCTGCCCGAGCTAATAATTGTTAGCGACTGCCGGCTGTTAGCAACTTCCCAGGACTTCCCTTTCTCCGCTAATCATTTATAGAACAAAAAAAATGTCTTGATGGCTTATTTGATGACCGAATTTTCCAAAAAAGACCCTGGGATGATTTATGCAGGAATTCCACTTTAAGATGAAGCTTACTGTAAGTTTGGTTGGTGCAACTGACGTAACGACATTTATAAAGACTGGTCTTTACAAAGACAGACTAAGCACTTAGGACCAGTTGGTGCAAGCAGCTCCTGGTCTGTTATGATGTGTATGAGGCAACAAGGGAAACGACCCAAATTCAGATAACCAGGCAGAAAAGAACAGTTCAAATATTTTCATGGCAAAGTGATGATACATAAACTTCAAGGCAAAGGTAGTAAGCCCTAACAGAAGTAGTTGAAAACCCACAGGTTGACAGGAATGGGGCAGGAAAGGGATGCAGGCAGGCAGGTAAATATTCAGTTTCAGGTTCAGTAGACTGGAAAGCAAAGGTACTAAGCAACATGGACTGGCAACTGCCCAAGAGAAAAGGAGCAGGTATACATACCGAGGGTGATTGGAGAAAGAGAAACAGGAGAGTAGGTTGATGTGGGAGTCAGGTGATAGGGGGCATCTGGAGGACAACTGAAGGATGGTCATGACTGCAAGGCTTCCTACAGATGCATGGTATTAAAAGGAGAGGCAAAGAGGAAGAATAGGAAAAAAAAAACTGGCAGGCAGACACTGTGACAAGGTGTATGGTAGGGCTATTCAATTGGGGGCCCCCCGGTCAGGGAATATTTCCTCGCCCTTTGAGCAGAAGCCTATGTGAAAAAGTGATTAATGACCGTAGTGGCCGATGTTGTCTGCTGTCCTCTGAAGCCTGTGTGTTTACTCTGTAATGCCTGTATATCGGTGTGTAAAGAGTATAACTTGATAAGGCATTTTAAAAAAAATCAACGCCACTTTCCCACTGAACTGTAAAAAATACTTTACATTCAAGCCTGTGAATGTTCTCATTCGTCCAGGTCATCGTTATCCTCAAAGCAATTTCAGTCAAAAACAACTGGACTGGTTGTTTGTCTAGGAAGACGTTTCACCTCTCATCCAAGAGGCTTCATCAGTTCATGTACGCATCTGACCAGGCTGGGACTGGTCCGATTACATTCAAGTTTTTGATTAATAAACTAATGTTTTGTATGTACTTGTAAGCCTACATACTGTTGGGTATTATACAATATTTTATGAGCCCCTAATATGATTCATGTGTAAACATCTCAAGTGGTAAAGTAACTAGTAACTGAAATAATCAGATAAATGTGGTGGAGTAAATTGTAGAAAATTTCCCACTGATTTGTAGAGGAGTAGAAGTATAAAGTAGCATGAAGACAAAATACTCAAGTAAAAAACAAGAGCCCCAAACTTGTACTTTAGTCCAATAATTGAGTGAAAACATTTGGTAAACAGGTATGTTCATTTAACAAGGATTGTTTTTGACAAGGTTGTTGCACTTTGAGTTGGCCTATCACTACTTGTTTTGATCAGCTGCAGTTTAAGGCTTATTTATGCTATCTACATTAATAAAATAAAGACAATATATGCACTCCTATGTTGCTGTGTTGTTTTACAATATCCGATAGGATGCTCACATTTTTCTGGCCCCTCATTTTGGATCATTTTCGTCAACCCGCCCTAATTCCAAATTAATTGAAAAGCCCTGGTGTATGGGAACACCCTTACAGGATCTCATTCTATTAAAGCATTTTGCCAAATTAAATATTGGCCTTTCACATCCCATATCAGTTAAACCCAGGTGGGTGTTTGAGAGAAAGAGACAGAAGGAGCACATTACACACACATTGCAGTCAGGGTTTGTGTTAACTGTCATAGAGTTTTAGGAGCGTTGACAGATGAGTCCCAACTGATGTCTGTCATTCTGAAGGATTGGAAAATAATTACTGCCACTCTGATAGGGTTACTCATGTTATCTGCTTTTCAAAACATGAAGAGAATCAAACTAAATAGCATACTGCTCTGAGAAAGTACAGGAAGTTAAACAGTTGGATGCATGACATTTTATTGCTTCCCCATCCTGCAGGTAGCCGAGGATCATGGTTACACTTGTTCCTGAAGTTCTGCTTGACGCCCACTGCTACTACTATTAGCATTAGTCATATTTCATATTTTTTCTCATTGTAATTATTATTGTTGTTGTGCATCTCAATCTGAGTCTCTCTTTCTCAACCAAACCTGTCAAGGCAGATGGCTGCTCACCTAGAGCCAGGTACAGTTGGAACTTGGGGAGTGCTTCTCTGGCCCAGTTGCTTGGGGGTGTTGGGTCTCTGTAAATTAAAGAGTAAATGGTGGAGACCTTCTCAATATGAAAAGTGTCATAAGATAACTTCTGTCGCTATTTTGAGCTAAATAATATATATATATATATATAGTGTATGGTTAATATTAACATGTTTTTTATTAGTACTTTGTAAATTATAGCATTTTATATTTTAGTATATATATATATATATATATATATATATATATATATATATATATATACAGTATTTATATATCATAATATGAATACTTAAAATGATTTTAATGATGGCCAGGCTAGCATGCATCTGGTAAAGCTAACATACTTAAAGTTTACTATAATACTATAAACACTATTTTGTTATTATAATAATAATAATAATAATAATAACTAGAAATGCCAGACCTGCAGGTATCAATGGGGTCCAAACCCGTTGTGCAAGTCTGGCCCTGTGACCACTGCAGGTCCACAAGTATGATGCAAGTCACAGCTTGAGTGCAGCATGAATTGGAGTTTGAAAAAGAAAGTATTGGTGTTATTTTTTTCACATAATGCACACGATCCTCAGTTTTGCATAACAGCGCCAGCTTGTGGTCGATTGACCTCAAATTCTGCACAGACCCTCAGTGGGGCATTGGTAAGTACGACCAAGTTTTGCGTTAATGAGACTATGACTTATTTATGATTTACATAGACCCACCAATTCCCCCATTGAGTACGGTGGCAACAAAAACCTTCCCTTTAACAGGCAGGAACATCAGACAGACCCAGCTCTGTGGAGGACGGACATCTGTCTGCACCAGTTGGGGAGGAAGAAAAGGAGAGAGAAAGAGAGAAAAGACGGACAGATGGACAGAGAGAGACAAAGGCAGACAGACAAACAGACACGCTTCCAGAGATGCAAGCAACCACAAAAGTTACATTGACTATAGTACAAAGCAAAGCATTTCAAAAGGGTATCATGACTTTCTATAGGCACTGTCAATAGAGCTGATGCAGCTTTGCAGCACAGGCGTGACTCTGGCGGACGTGTCGATGACTTGAACTGTTGTACAACCCATAGGACAGGAGTTTTAAAAGCAGGAAAGGAGAAACAAGAGACAGCAAAATATTGACGGTCATGACGAGTAACTGGAAAGCCTGGGAAATCCGTGAGATGCTGACAGCAAAGAAAGTCCTTAATTATCAAATCACAGGGCTAACTTCTTCCGATGCATATATTGTACATCACTGAACGCTAACTTTGTGCTTCACGTCATGTCACAAGTTTACGCCTATCTGAGGAGGTAAAAAGGAATATTACGCCTTGGTTTCACACAGACAGGATGTCAAATTGATAGGCCGCAAATGTCGCATTTTCTTTATAAAAACCTCACATAGCCTCTCTACCCAAGAACATTTAAAACACCATTGTAAAATAATTATATTCAACTACTTACCTTAAGGTGTAGAATAATGAAAAATAAAAGCAGCAACTGCCAGCAGCTGGAGGTTTGCCCCAAATGACCCGTTGTCTCTCCATATATTTATTAAACTAAACAAAAAAGGGTCTCTTGAAAGTTCACTGTCACTTCAGTCCTTCCTCTCATAATCCTTTGAAATTTCAAAGTGATACTTTTCAGCCTTAACCGCTAATCCCCTCACACCCCCACCCTCCCTCATCCAATGGCCTATTACTTTGCCCATATGTTGCTTATTCCAAGGCAAGCCTTTAGCATTTGAAATTGTAATGGCTGAGCCCTCTCTTTATAATGACAGGCCCCCGTCAATCACACTAACTGACAGACTGTCTGCATTAGCATAACACCTGTTCCTATTCTGATCACTTTCTCCGATTACCAGGGGACCTCGCTAGTCATTGCACACTTTCAGTGTTGATCACATTTTATGGAAATAAGTCAGTTACTGTGATTGGAGTTACCTTGATGTTGGGTATCAGTTAGAAAATGGAAACTTGTTGAGAGATTGGGAATGGGCTAATTAAAGGGAACCTGAAGAGTTTTCTTGTAAACAAATAAAAAGTTTATGGCCAAGACGGGGTGTACAGTCTGAAGATCTGACCATTGTGTCGGATTTAGTATGTCCCAGTACATAGTATATCAAAAGCAGTTTACAAAAAATATCAAAATACCCTCCTCCTACTACTACTACTGTCAGGTATTGATGTCCAAATGAAGCTTCATGAACCTTTTTTTCCAGTAGTTGGAGCTCTCTGTTCAACAAAGGGAAACACACAATCACCATTCATTGAGCCCTTTTTATTTAAACCAAGAGCTCCATCTAGTGGACTCAACAAATACAACTAATGCTTCATGAAGCTTCATTTGGACATCCCTACTGTCAGGGGTCAAAGCCAAGGTCAGGGCCAGATTGTGGCTGCTTTACTTGCATTCAACAAAATCTCTTTCAATATACTTAGTGGAGTCAAGAAGATGTTCAAATAATAACTGGAGATGATCAGAGTTTGACCCACATAGAACTTATTCGTCAAGGAAGTCAACATTAGCATGTACCGGCATCATACCTAAGAAAATCTGCCCTTGCCTCTCTTTATATCTTTTATATCCTCCTGCTTAATCCCTCCTTCCACACTTATCCTAGCCCATCATTTTTTAAAGAGATCTAAAACCCACCCAGGAATAACAAATTAGCAATGTTCTACCTAAGCTCCACCCCCCATACATTCCATTGGCTGACTATATTGGAATCACGTTTTAGGCCTAAAACAGGTCCAGACTTTTTTTTATGGTTTTTAATGGTATCAAAAGAAAGTTTTGTATGCTGTCGTGGGCTCAAATCAAATCAAATCAAATCAACCTTTATTTATATGGCGCCTTTCATACAGAAAAGTATCGCAAAGTGGCTTACAGAGATGTACAGAAAAAGATAAACATCAAATTAAATCAGAAGAAGAAAGTTAAAAGAACCCAAACCTCCCACCCCAACAGTCATGCACAGAGACATACACAAATATGTATACGTTCATACACACATTCACACATACACACACAGCCACGCTGACACACACACTCACACCTACACAAACACTAGCTGTCACTACAGAGACATGGCCGGGCAGCGAGACCTGAGGTACAGAGGAAGCTAGAGGAAGCTACCTCTAGTCGGCCGGGCCGGAACTGTCCATGGGACAGCACCCCCCGGGGCCAGACCAGAGACAACTCCCAATCTGGCAGGCCCCCTGAAGAAACACTGGAGTTTAAAAACTGTTGCCTAAAACAGTAAAGGGTTAAAATATAGAGGCTAAAAACATGAACTAGAATATAAAAGCATAAGAGCATAAGACATGAGAGGCCATAAAAAAAAAGCATGAAGGCTAAAACACAGAGATTAAAACAGTAAAAAAGGATAAATTAGCTCTGATTAGCACTGCCTAAAAGAAATCAGAAACAGTTAAGATTTCAATTAAAAGCCTGGTTAAAAAGATGGGTCTTTAGCCTCTTTTTAAAAACCTCAGCAGTCTCCGCGACCCTGAGGCTCTCCGGCAGGCTGTTCCACAGTCGGGGCCCATAACAACTGAAAGCCGCCGCCCCGTGCTTTTTTGAACTTACCTGTGGTATGGTTAAAAGACCGGTGCCGGAGGACCTCAGGGTCCGCGGCGGCCAATAAGGTAAAAGTCAAATCAGATAGGTAAGAAGGCCCAAGACCGTTAAGACACTTAAAAACTAGTAGAATAAGTTTAAAATCAACCCTGAAACGCACGGGGAGCTAATGCAGGGACTTTAAAACTGGTGTTATGTGCTTCCCCCTTCTGGTCCTTGTCAGCACTCGTGCAGCTGAGTTTTGTAATAATTGTAGATTCGAAATGCTCTTTTTGGGAAGGCCACAGAGCAGGGCATTACAGTAGTCTAAACGACAAGAGATAAAAGCATGCATCAGCACCTCCGTGCTGGCCTGAGAGAGAAACGGGCGGACTCTGGCTATGTTCTTAAGATGGTAAAAACCTATTTTTGTTATATTCTTGATGTGTGGAATAAAACTGAGCTCAGAGTCAAAAATCACACCCAGATTTTTTACAGATTGTGATAGTTTAAAATTCTTTAACTTTGGTAAAAGTTTCTCTTTCTGGCCCTCAGGACCAATGACTAAAATCTCTGTTTTGTCCTGGTTGAGCTGTAGGAAATTCCCTGCCATCCATGTCTTGAAATCTAAAATGCAGTTAAAAAGGACATCAATAGGCCCTGTGTCATCAGGAGACACGGCAATATACAGTTGCGTATCGTCAGCATAACTATGAAAGCTGATGATGGCAACCCCCATAGGCGAGGACGATTGGATCAAGTTGAGAGAACGGACTCAGACAGGTATGCTACGTCCATTTTGTATACAGTCTATGGTGGCACCATTGGTAAAGTGTGTATTGTGAGTTAAAAAAAACAGATCCCCAAAATGTGGAAAAAATGCACTGCTACACATGCTATGTCAAATTGTTTATATGGATACATTTTTTGTACATTAAATGGCTTCTCAAGGAGATGCTTACATGCATGTGTGTGATTTGTGCTTTGTGGAAGCGTGATTGCTCACATTAGTATACAAGTTTGAGAACGTATACGTGTGTATAGGCTCTCCTCCAGAGCAGGGATTAGCTCAACAGCATCTGGATGCTCACTAATTGGCTCTCCTCTCCACACAACCATGAAAAAAATAGCAAGCCTCACCTCCTTGTGTTTACACACATACACTCACACACACACACACACACAAAAAAAATTGCTGCTTGTGCCAGTAATTGGGGATTACCATGGTAATATGGTAAGCGATGTTCACTGAGAAAAGAAAATACAATTATGGCAGATAAATAGCAAACAATTGTTAGAAATGTCTAAATTGTCACTCCTGGCACGTGCTGTATTTATTGGCATCTCTTCTGTATTTTTCTCCTGCTGATTAACCTGGCTATGCTGCTCTTATTGTCTTCTGGTAAGTAGCATTGCCATTTAACAATATAATGGGCATGCTGCCACTATTATTACAATAGTTTCGCAATTAAGGGCTGCTTCAATCTGTCCAGACTAATGCCAATCATAGAAAGCAGTACAGGTGGACATGCATCATATTATATAGGCAGTGAAGGACACTGCACACTGTCCACGAATACTGATTAATGTGTATGGAAGTGTATGGAAATTCACTTTTCAATGAATATACAACCATCTTTACATGCAGAGACATACAGAAAATGTATGCAGGCAGGGCTAAATATATGGCCATTTCTTTTCAGGGTCGAGCATATTTCCAGTCACATGTTCAACATTCGATCTCGTTCAGAACATGCTTTTCCATTGTTGCTATGAATTTAATTTTCTTGTCACATAATTCAACCATAGAATCATTTAACTACCCCCCTGTGCCCAGCTCCATGCTTAAAGCTGCATTGATTGATTTATTTTTGAAAAGAAGAAAAACCACTAAACACAATTAGCTGACAAACCCAAAGCTGTAACACATGATGGAAATGTGCGAGACTGTTGGTGATTTCTCCCCAACCTCCCTCCTGGATCCGGTAACAATGCTTTAACTTTTTGTTGCAACCACCATTTATTATTTCAGATTCAATTCAAAGAAATAAGTTTTGTCTGAACGGCTCAAACTACAATGCCAATGAACTTCAGCCGCTGTTGTCATGGAGAAGAAGCCAGCCCATGAAGCGACCCGACAAGTGGGACCCCACAGAGTACTAACTGTAAGAAAATAATTTGGGTTCCGTATAGGGATGTCCGATAATATCGGCCCACCGATATTATCGGCCGATATTGAGTTAAAAATGTAATATCGGGAATTATCGGTATCGGGTTTTTACAACCGATGTTAGTTCTGTAGGCTTCAGCATTTCCGAGTGTACCTGAATGCAACACGGGCCGTAGGCTTCAGCATTTCCGAGTGTATCTGAATGCAACACGGGCCGTTTACAGGCGCGTGCTTGATGACGTATAACAACAACAACACGCTCACTCGTAGGTTGCTAACCGTGGCTAACAAGCTTCAGCTCTCCCGGTGCATGAGATGTCTGTGGTTTGGAAGTATTTCCAAGTGTCATCTACTAACAGTGAATGTGCGCTTTGCAATGACTGCAAGGCGTTGGTTATGAGAGGAGGAAACAAGGCGTCTTCCTTTAATACATCACATTTGATCACCCACCTCAAGAAGATTCATGGGGAGTTAAACGCTACATCTGTGCAGCACAGTGATGAAAAGAAGCAACAGCCGACACCGAGAAACAAACTTTTTCTATCGTTCAAGATGCCGGATTCACCAAACGTGTGGAGTTCCTCGAGCCCCGTTATGTCTGAATAACGCCCAGTCGCAAGTATTTCTCAGACCAGTGCTTACCCGAACTGTACAGCATTGTTTACAGTCACGTCGAGAAGGTAATTTCTGGTGCTGTATCCGTTAGATCCACTACAGGTTAGCATGTTGAGCTTAACTGCTAATTTATTGATTGTATTATTTGTCAAGTTACTCAGTCTGGGAAAAGAGAACTAAGTTTGTTTACTACTCTGGACTGAAGCTATGCATCTTCCTTGTTGTGATGTTGTCTGTAGTGTTGTTTGAGGCAAAATATTCTCTCTAAAAACACAAACAATTAAATGAATGGCACTTTTTTCAATAACTTATTTTGTACAGACTGTGTTTACATATGAAAAGCCGTGTTGCATTTATGTATGCATCCAGTGGGGCATCACAATAGAATTAGGCATAATGTGTTAATTCCATAATAGGTGATATGTGATGAATTTTGGTGTAAAAAGGCTACATATATCGGTATCGGCTGATATCGGTACCGGGTGATATCGGTATCGGAAATTAAGGGTTGGACAATATCGGAATATCGGATATCGGCAGAAAAGCCAATATCGAGCATCCCTAGTTCCGTATGAAACTGGATGCATTGGACTACGTTAATGTGGACGGCTTTGAAACCAACCCCATCTTTGTTTTTATATTTCCAAATCTGAACTATCGTGGCTTTCCTGTTGCACTCTGAGTAACACCAGGGGTCCTCCTCCCCACACAGAGGCCGTGCGGCTGAAAAGTGACTGACCTCATTACATTCAGGAAGAGAGAGGGCTCAATGGAAACAGATGCACCAGAGTGAAAACTCTTGTCCTCCAGTCTCTTTGATAGAGGGACACCAGGAAATCACAGGGAAAATGGAAATTATCGCGACTAGCAAAGTTATCAAGCTCATTTAAAGTTATCATGCGATTTATTGATTTATTGCTTATTGCGACAGGCCTATACATTCAGAGTAATGTTGGCTATGTAAAAGGCATTCACGCTTACATTACAGCTGATTGTATGGTATGTAATCATGAGAGATTGTGATGTTATGGAGTCAGCTTTAGCTACATCAATTCATGCCGCCAAACAACCCCAGTCTGTGGCCCATAAACCTTTTAAAGTCCCCCTATAAAGTGATCACCAGCACCCATATCTCATTCCCACTGTGATTCCTCCTGACCCAAATAAGTACAACAATCTATTTTGGTTTGTATTGCATGCATTTCCCCTCCTATTCTTCTCTCTATCTATTTCTTTATTAATCTGTCATCCATGCATGATCCTTTTAGGAAGAGCCTCCTCTGATTCGATTAGATGGGCTTTCATTATGGTAATGGCAGATTAGGCAATGAGGGAGATCAGAGGGGATGTTTGTGCCTGATTCTGCTGCCACTGCTACAATACAACACAAAAGATGCATACATTCAATGTAAGGTTGAGTATGGGTGTGTTCCGGTGGGCTGAGGGCGAGTTGTGTGTGTGGGGGTGCATGCCGGTGATTCTATGAATGTCATCTGTCACTAATCTTGCACACACTAGGTGTAGGACACACTTCAAATGATTTAAAGGTGATGAAAACCTCTCCTACATATAAAATATACAGACACTATATATACTCATGTTCATTCAGTCTGGAGTAAAGAGAGCTTTGATTTAAGGCTGCAGCTATTGATGATTATTTTAGCCATCAAGTATTATGCCATCAATTAAATGGATAAGTTACTGTATATTCACTTAAAGATGGAATATGTAGAATCTTTATTAAAAGCTATATATTTAAAAACAAGGTGTTTTGAGGGGTACAGAATGAAAGTATTGCTTTCCCATTAAAAAATATATTTAGTCCGAATTAATATTTTAAAATGTATTTCACAAGTTTGACAATAACTTTCTGTCACGTTCTGTTTCCATTGTAGCAGCCAATAGCAATGGGTATTGCTGGTTTCCTGGGTTGTCTATTGTTGCTACAGAAACAATGAATCATCTTGAGTTGAGAGCTAGCTAATGGATTCCACAGCACTCAAAGAAAGACTTCCAGTTGAAGACTGACTAACATTAAATTCTGTTGTAAAATTCATTGATTAGTCCAAATTAATCGTGACCCTGTATGATTCATCACTTGATTTGGTGCAGGCTGATCGCTTGACACACACAGCAACAACAAACAACAAACCTGGCAACCCGACTGCTGGAATTATTTTTTGTTGTTGCGACTACAATCTTGAGACACTAGATGGAGGTGTTCTGCTCATTCTCCATATTCAACCTTTAATTGAAGAGCAATACATATTCAAAAGAGAAAATAAGACAGATCTCAACTACATTTGAGAAAAGGTTGAATTGAACACAATATTATTATCTGTCAAAAAACTAAACGCATTTAGTGCATTTAATTGCAATATTAAAGAGATATACAAGTGCCATATAAATGTCCTCCACGTTCAGACTTTAGGTGAACGGAGCGCCACAGGTGCCGTATCATCTGCATCTAAGCTGGTTGAAAGTCTCCAGAGTGTCGATACCTTGGAACGTCATAAATGTTACCTTGTGTCTGGCCACTGCGTGGAGACCGGATACTGTATGTAGACTGGCTTTGTTCTGCTGAGATACAGAAACTTTGACATTGGGCTATTCTGCCCTAGTAAATACGAAATCACTAATAACATGATTTCTGCACAATTTGGGGTCTGAAAGTATGGAGGGTAGGATTTATTTGGATAATAATTATTAAATGACAATCTAGTAAATCATAATCCATCAACAGTGTGCCAAATATCCATTTGTTAGGACAAATAAACAAACTTCAAAGAGATTTTTTGAGTAGTTACTGCACTTGAAATTTTTAGGGCAGTATTGTGCTAAGCTAGCTGTGTTTTAAAATAGACACACGTACAGAGTTTTCATTTAGTTTCATATGGAAATGATCCCAAACTCTGGATGCTTTCTGTCCTTTTCTCAGGCCTGTCTCTTCACATTGCTCCTTGATATTTTCTCCCACCACTTTGTAATCTGTGCCATAATGTCTTCCTTACAGCAGGTGTCCACCGTGGATGTGGTGTCCACCGTTTAAGCCTGTTGTATGACTATATATTCATTTGTGCAAAAACACAGAGCCAGAAGCTGGCCCGAAAAAAAAAAAAAAATCTTCTTGCCCTCCTTGCATGTGTGCACACACATTATTAAAATGTTACACTTTGTGTAACTTACTGTGATAAGTCTACATAGACCTAATATAAATCAAATATATAAAGGCCTTTACACACCAGGGGATTCTTTTTCCTGTGATTCATTTGCACTTTAATATGTATTTTTTTCAAAGTGGTGTTTTTCTTACACTTTCTTACTTTCTTTTCTTATTACATTTTGCAGACAATCAAACAAGAGTAAGAATAACAGTTGTACAGTGTATCAACGCGTCTGCCTTAAAGAGAAAAACAGAACCAAAAAAAAACATAAAAGCCACTATCCCTCCCAACAACCCATGTCATCTCATGAATACTTTCACACAGAACGTGAATATTACACTGCGAAGAACTGACGCTATTTATTCGGATCCAGTTTGATTTTACGGGACTTTTGCACCACAAATATAGACATCAAACAATCCGATTGTTTGTTTACTTCTGAGGATTATAAAACAACAACACAAAGGTCTGCTGCTAGACCTCATCTATGGATCAGAGGGAAAACTATTTGAATTTCAACCTCCACAAAGGCAGTGCAGATAGCATCACTTCTTCCATTCTGACCTTTAGAATAAATATATCTTACAGTATCTCAGTTTGAGATTTTGTGACTGACTGTGTTCAGATATCACAGGAGCAGAAGCTTTTATTTTGTCTCCTGGCCGAAGTCTCGGGTGCTAACCTCCATCACTGCACTCAGCAGAAACAAGACACGGGACTCCTCCTGAGCTTCTATAAATATTCAAACCTTTTATGATTCATACAGTCCTTCCCCACTACCATTTCAGTCTTTTACAGCTCTTTGACAGCAACCGATAAAACTTTAAGGTGGAGTGTTTTCTTTCATGTTAGTTCATGAGTTGAGGTTGTGAATAAATCGAGCCACCTTAAATATCAAAATGATGACAAACTATTTGTTTTGATGGTCTTTCTTGAATGACATACACTTTAATAATCTTCGGATCTTGAAGTGCTTAAAAAACTATATGAATGTCAATCAGATTATTCAAATGGCAACTACTCTGTTTTTCTCCCTTGGAGAAAAAAGTGCCAAAAGTGCCAGGTGCTACACCCCTGGTGATGGCATATGAAAGTGTGTGTGTTTGTGTGTGTGTGTGTGTGTGTGTGTGTGTGTGTGTGTGCGTGTGTGTGTGCACGCATTGGAGATGTATGTCGGAGCTTGTTGTGCAGCATGTTAGAGCTGTTCACATCCAAAATACCCAAAAATCGTTATGACTTTGAAGAACACAAATATATGAAACAGGCAAAATCCAGAGCATACTCATACATCCAGAAGTAACAGACGTCATGGATAATCTAATCTAGATGAGCTACTTGGATTTAATACTGTATTGTTTTGACATTTTCAGATGAAGACGCATGGATATACTTTGTGTAACATGTTTTGTTATCTTGGACTTTATATGGTTTTGTTTTGATTTTGGATAAAGACACATGGAACACAGTTTATTCATTCGTGCTAAATTTGTGGTGATTTTTTGGGTTTCCTTTCTGAGTTCCTTTTCTGATTTTGGTGGCACTGAGACATCACACTTGAAATTAAAGTGACTATAGTATGAATGCTGGCACTTGTAAGTATTAAGTATTTTGTTAGTTCAATTCAATTCAATTCAATTTTAAAAATAGTGTCGAATCATAACAAAAGTTATCTCAGGACACTTTACAGAGTAGGTAAAGACCACACTCAATGACTTATTTATGATTTACATAGACCCAACAATTCCTCTGTAGAGTACAGTGGCAACGAAAACCTTCCCTATAACAGGCAGGAACGTCAGACAGACCCAGCTCTGTGGAGGACGGCCATCTGTCTTGACCGGTTGGGGAGGAAGAAAAGGAGAGAGAAAGAGAGAAAAGACACACAGATGGACAGAGAGAGACAGACAGACACACTTCCAGAGATGCAAGCAAAGCCTAACAGTAACTATAATATTTATAGTAATGTCAATATAACGTATATGTTAAGGCAGTTAATACAACAGAATAGTAGAAACAAGCACAGCTAAGGTGACAGAATATGAAAATGATAATAATTATGGTGGCAAACATGATCAATGATGAGTAGTGGCAATAGCAGCTACGATACAGCTACAACACAATTTAGGGCTGTCAAGAAGAATTTTATATATTTTATTTTATTTCTGCTACATAGGACTCATCTTCTGTTTGTTGTGGATAACATAGATGTATAAAGAAAACCTGATACACCATTTGAGACGATGCACCGTTCTCAACTATGAAAGAAGCTCCGTGCTAGTCTCGTGAGACCATCCTGATCTCACAAGCTCCTTTGTATTTTACTCTCAGATCAGTCTGGTAACGTGCGGCGAAGAAAGTTTGGAGAAGTTTACCAAGCGACAGAACCAATCAGCGTTGGTTTTGAGGCGGATTTAAGTGTGACGAAACGAGAACCAACTGTTCAGTGTAAACTACATGGCGGCTCCTGCAGATGAGGTGACTGCAGCTATCGAGCAAGCTGCTCTCTAACTCTTTTTTCTATTGGATCCTTCAGTTGAATATGGACCGGGCACCTGAAATTGTGCCTTTTATCCGTAAATTCACGTTACACAAACTGCAAATATCCTTTACTGCTCTTGTTTACTTTCTGAGCTTTGCCTCGTTGCTGTTAGTACGTCATACGCTTAATTGATCTGATTAGTTGATTTGGCCTGTTTGCTGGTGATAGACAGATGGTTTATCCAATCAGCAACCAGTATTTTCACCCCTTCCCAAAATATCTCCAAATGAGAGTTCCCAGATGGATATGCTGAGCAAATGTGAATTATGCGAATCAATACGCATGAAGCCAAAAAAGTTAATCTGCAGTGTCTAAAAACACCTGGAGGATCCGCAGTGCTCCATGTTGTGTAAATTGTTTAATCATGTGGCTCTTGTAGACTTTTAATTTTTTTTTCGGACCGAATGGCTCAATTCTGATATTAACAAGTCATGATGTGACGCTGGGGAAAAAAAATCCACTGATTTACAAATGTTGGTTTTGTCATGTAAGTTAATAGGAAAACATATTTTTGGGAGCCAAATGGAATCAAGTAACTGACACTGAAGTTGTAATTTAAAAGTTGAACTATGTCAAATTGGTTTCAAAGTCTGGCACACTTCCTGGGGGCCTGATTGATATAGTTGCAGTATCACTTAGTGGTGTTCTACAGGTACCAAGATCTGCCAACTATGATAATGATTATATCCATCAGTGCATGAGTCCAGGTATTTTTACTGACATCAGAAAGTGAAAAGGGGTCCAAACATACATGCCGTTGTAAAACACATCAAACCAAAAAACACACAAAATGGACAGGAACTAAATATCAAATATGTATCTTTTTTTTTCATTAGTCCACACTAGTTAAGTGAAATAACGGCGTGAAACAACTCTAGAGGGATTTTGGTTGCTGTGAAGTATAATCCGTAACCCCTTTTTTATTTTGCTTGTCAGTTCCTATGAGTGAAAACACATTCATAGCTGTTCTGTCCAGCAGATGACCATACAACAGCAACAGCCCTTTTCCTTGGTTGGCAATGTTCAATCCTTTGGAAAACCACTTGATAGTGTTTCTACTCCAAGAAATTGGATATTATTTGGCCGTAATTATGTAAAACAAAACTAATAAAAACAACAACAACAACTAATGAGCTTTAAGCTTATCAAGTAAAGACTCATTAATAAAAATACTATGATGATTATTTTATCCCACAAAGTCTTAAAAATACATCAAAAGGCACCCGACTCATTTTCTAATGAAAAACAAGTCAGACCATTTGTTTAGCAGGGTTGACAACAGCACATATGTTTGAGTTTTGTTTTTTTTAATCTTTTTTCCAACCTCTAAGTGGAGTTTATTAATATTCATAATGGCAGGTCCATTGACTTGATTGCATGACCTGCTGGATGAGGGCGGGGCCCTGGAGCTCACAGAGAGCATGGTCTTAACCATGCAAGTCACAGTGCCACTAAGTATACACTCCACATGTTCACACACACAATCAGAGCTGGGATCCAATTCCACCGCTGCAATTATCAAAGTGCCCCTCAACCTCCAAATTGAGGAATATATCTTAATTCAGTCAAATGACGTTTCAGTATCTGGCATGAGCTGTGCCAGATTATGGATTAAAGTAATCCCACAGGACCTGCAAAGGAGGGAGGGTACAAGAGGAGGAGTTTTTAATCATTCATTCACACAAATGTGTGCTGGGACCAAAACAATCACAAAAACAGGCTTAGGATTGTTGCTGATGCTGCTTTTTTCCTGTCAGACAAGAATCAATTGCAACCTGCTACTGACCCTGCTCACTGTGTCACCTTCACCGTTGGGATGGCATTTCTGCTAAATGACTAAACTGGATATTGACAGTATATATATATATAATGGCTAAAAAGCATTATTCACTTACATGTAAATTAAATTATATTGAAGCCAGATGTAGATATGCAATATACTTTGTTATATATTAGAACATGCTTTAATGTTTAAAAACACATTATTTTTCTCATACTGTCTGAATATACCTGTATTTACCCTTTGTCTGAAATGCTCCATTTTTGTCTCTTTCAAGCAATTCTTACCTTTCTGGCATGTCGCACAGCACTTCGTAAAAATTTGAACGTAAACAACTCCGCCTCCCTCCAAAGTCCTACCCTCCGCGCCGATCTGCTGTGGCTACACCACTGCTGTCCTAGCATGTTTTTTTAAATAGCCAAGGCACTTCAACAAAAAAAAATATTTTGTGTAACAGTAAGCAAAACAGTATGTTATTATTTTCTTCAGGCTATAGGATTAAAAAATGAAAAGGAAGTGTAGAGGCCACAGCTTTGAATGACTTCAGCACATCTGCGCCCACATGTCATCACTATATTGTCATAACATTGTCATGCTATATTGCAATGGTGGCACGTTCAGGCGCAGCAGCTGTGTTTATTTACTTGTGTGTCAATTTATACTATTCCCGTTAAAATCCTGTTCGGCAAACACCATCTATAGCCGGCAGGATCTCTTAGGGATAGGTTTACACAGCAAGCGGTCTGTTACAACTGACTTTATTTGCTCGTACAAAATACCCGTGGATATAGCTAGGTGCCCCGGCTCAACCTGGAAAACCATCCCAGCAGGGAGGCGCCGGGATCAAAAACAAAAGCGGGGATGCAGAGTTGGCCTGTTGCTAAGGCTAAGGAAGCGGCACCACAAGCTGCCGCTTCCAAGTACCTTCCTCACAAACGCAAGATCACTGGCGAACAAAATGGACGAACTAAGACTACAGGTTGCAAATAACAACATTGTGAAAGATTTCTGCTCATCACAGAGTCTTGGCTTAATCCTTCCATTCCGGATACAGCTATTGAGATAGCAGGCAGCACAACACAGGACTAGAGACTCCGGTAAGAGCCGCAGAGGGGGGCTTTGCATTTATGTTAACAACTGCTAGTGCACTGACACTAGGACAATAATCAGCCACTGCTTGCCACATCTGGAGTCGAGAACTGTCAAGTGCAGGCTCTTTTATCTGTCCTGTGAGTTTAACGTTGTGATGCTAACAGCTGTGTACATTCCTCCGGATGCTAATGCTAACGTGGCACTCGGACATTTATATGACACTATCAGCAGCCAACAGAGTTCGTTTCCTGAGGATATTCACATCGTTGCTGGGGACTTTAATCATGTAGATTTAAAGACTGCACTCCCCAAACTCCATCATCATGTTTAATGTGCTACCAGGGGAGACAACACACTAGACAAGGTTTATTCCAACATTAAACAAGGCTTCAGGGCTAAACCACTTCCACACCTCGGCCAGTCAGACCACATGACCCTGCATTTAATACCAGCATACACCCCTCGCAGGAAAAGGGCTTCTACCACAACCAGAACTGTTAAAACATGCCTGAAGGTGCTTCTGAACAGCTTCAGGACTGTTGAGTCTGTCTGTTGAGTCAACAGACTGGGACATCTTTAAACACCAAGATCTGGAGCAGTACACAACATCTGTCTTGGACTATATAAAATACTGCACAGACAATGTAACTGTGGAAAAGCGCATCCGGGTCTACCCAAAAAGGAAGCCGTGGACGACAAAAGAAGTGCAGTGCCTGCTCAGGGAGAGGAACATCGCTTTCAGGGCTAGTGATATAGCGCTATACAGCACTGCCAGACCTACTGAGCCAGAAAATGCAGGTCAGGCAATGCAGGAGCAACAGGCTAATCGTACCTGTTGCTATAGCAGCACCTGTAGCTATTGCTACCGATACAGCAGCCAACTGTGACATTAACAATAACCTTCCTCAAGATGAATGGCCAGTCTGTTGGTCAAAGGATCAACCTTAAGAGAGGCATCAGGGAGGCCAAGGCTGACTACAAGAGGAAGATAGAGGACCGCTTCGAGAGCAACAACTCCAGGCAGGTGTGACAGGGGGTTCAGTACATCACCAACTATCGACCGAACAACACCTCGGCTGATGCCAGTGACATCTCACTGGCAGAGGAGCTGAACCCATTCTTCACCTGCTTTGAGGTAACCTCACAGGACACAGCCACACCACATCTTTCAGCCCACAGCAGTCACTTTCTCACAGTGGAGGAGCACAAGGTGCGACACACACTGAGACTTCTCTCTTCCACAGTTCCGTAACAGTAGTGGGTTTCTTAGACATTACTTTCCCTCCAATGATTTTCCAGAGATTTTCTATGGGGTTTAGGTCTGGACTCTGGGCAGGCCATTTCATTGATTCAATAGTCTTAGCTTCAATGAACGGCTTCACCTGTTTTACAGTGAGACCGGGGGCTTTGTCTTGCATGGAAATTGCAGGCTGATTGGGAGACAATTGCAGTGAAGGTATTGCATGTTGCCGAAGGAGGTTCATATAAACATTTGCTTTCACCCTGCCATGTAGCTGTATAAGAGGCCCTACTCCTGCTGCAGAAAACATCCCCCAAACCATGACACTTCCTCCTCCAAATTTAAGTGACTTCTTTACACACTTTTGGTTCAGTCTTTCCCCAGTCCTACGCCCAACATACTGCTTCCCATCAGACCCAAATATATTGAAGGTACTCTCATCACTGAAGTGTACTCTGGACCAGTTCTCCTCTGTCCACACAATATGCTCCTCAGCCAACCAACGCCCGAAACCAACCAGCTCTACCTGATCCATGATGACAAACAACCAATAGTGGGCGATGGAAAGCCTTCAACCCTGACATCACATTTGTCATAGCATCCGGATTGAGCAATTAGCTGGTACTGAAAACAGTGCCAAAAACCCAACGGAATTGGGTCCTTGAGCTCATGAACAACTGCATGATGACAAGAAACATCCCAAAAATCTTTAGGAAAGCCAAAATCATTGCTCTTCTAAATCCCGGTAAAGATCCAACATATGCAAAGAGCTTCCGCCCAATCACCCTGCTATGCAATGTGTGCAAGCAGTATGTGCGCCTGATCCTCAACGGGCTTGTTGAACAAGCCATCATCCCTCAACAAGCTGGATTCTGGCCTGTCAAATCCACAACTCAACTTTTGAATCTCACACAGCATATTGAAGACGGGTTCCAGAAAGGACTGGTGACATGAGCCGTCTTTGTTGATCTGTCCACGTACGACACTGTGAACCACTGCCTCCTACTAAAAAAGATCTTGGAGAAATCCAAAGACCAGGCACTCACAGACCACAATGGAGCCCTCCTGAAAGATAGACGCTTCTATGTTGTCCTTAACAAAAAACAAAGTCGCTGGCGACGACAACGAAATGGCCTGCCTCAAGGTAGTGTGCTGTATAACATTTACACCAACGACCAGCCAGTGGACCAGAACACTGAGCGCTTCATCTACGCCGACAACCTCTGTGTAACATCCCAAGAGAGCACATTTGAAGATAATCTCACCTCAGCCCTAGATGAGCTACACCTCTGCTATGAGTTCAACCACCTACACGCAAACCCTGTGAAGACCCAAGCCTGCTAGTTCCATCTCAGGAACCGGGAAGTAAATAGGCCTTAACATCACATGGTCTGGAACACCTCTTGAGCACTGCACCAACCCTGTCTACCTTGGTGTAACACTGTGTCGCACTCTCTTCTATAAGGAAAACGTAAAAAACACCAAACTGAAAGTTAACTCCTGAAATAACATTCTCTGGGAGCTGACCAGATGGGGAGCAACAGCACACAAATTAAGATCCACTGCTCTTGCCCTTTGCTACTCCTCTGCGGAGTATGCATGGTTTGTTTGGGAGAGATCATCCCATGCCAAGAAACTAGACCCAGTGTTGAATAACACCTGTCTCTTAATCACTGGCTGTTCGAAACCCACCAATATAAACAACCTGCACCTCCTCGCTGGCATTGCCCCTGCTGATGTTAGATGGGGAGCCGCCAGCCGAGTAGAGATGACCACCTCCTCTACAGACGTGTACCCCCTGGCCCAATGGCTGAAGTCCAGGAGAAGCTTTCTCAGCCATGTCCAGCGCCTAATAGCATCACAGGGAGAAACCAGACTCCAACTATGGACAAAAAGGGTTGCTCCTACCAACATGGGTATCTCTCCTTCTGAAGCCTGGGCTCAGAAGCACCATGGGTCCAGTGGAAGACACTCAACTGCCTAAGAACAGGAACGGGGTGTTCAAAAGCTGCCTTGGCCAGATGGGGCTATGAAACTGACCTCACAGGCCAACCACCTCTGAATGTGGAGAAAAGGACCATACAATGCAGCACTGCCTTGTCTGCCCCCTACTAGCCAACCAGTGCAACTCAGAGGATCTTGCAATGATCTTCTTGCATCTTCTTCAACAAAAAGAAGAATATGCTCCTTAGCAAAGGCAAGTCTAGCCTTTTTATTCTTTCTGCTGATGACAGGTTTGGTAATGGTAAATGGACTTGTACTTATATAGCGCCTTTCTAGTCTTCTGACTACTCTAGGCGCTTTCACAGTGTTTGTCACATTCACCCATTCACACAGACATTCACACTGATGGCAGTGGACATCTACATACCATCTAATCTAATGTAACCATTCAAACCACATTTACACACCCATGTGCAGCACGGGGAGCAATTCTGGGTTCAGTGTCTTGCCCAAGGACACCTTGCCCTGTTCATTACTGAACTGGCAAGCAACTCCAGCTGCAGTGTTGAACCGATTCCCCTTTGAGTCTTTTCATAATCCTGTCCTCTTGGGCACTTTTTTACATGGACTTCAAGACTGAAACTGTGTCCTTGTGAAGTTTATCGGGATTAATCGGGTGTGTCCAACAATTAAGTAAATTGTCACTAGGTGCCAGATTAACACCAATAACTGGGAGGGATCTGAAAGTGTTCTCCAATTTTGCTCACTGTCAAAAAGATTTTTGTTAAAGTGTCTTGGTTATTTAAAAAAAAAACATGCTAGTACAGCATTGGTACAGCAAATATTCTATCAAATTCTGAACACTAAACAAAGCAACCATATTTCAGAATATGGTTAAATAAGAATAAATCAAGAATAAATACTTTGTTCTCTAATTTTGATCTCCACTGTGCATTTCAGTGTGCCATTCCCTTATTAGGAGCATTTTAAGATTACAAAAGAAAAATAAAATGCCAGAAAGGTCAGAATTGCTATGAGAGCCCTCTTAAAAAGTCCAGTCTGCTCTGATAGGTCAGTTTTTTCCAGGTCTTCTGTTTCCAGGTCACTTTCTGCGTCTCTGCGCGATCACTGAGATGGCAAATGACAGTACTGTAGTGGAACTTTATACCAATATATAGTATGAGGCAGAGGGCTGCGATGCGGATATAAAACTATGATCAATGCATCTTTTTTTTCTATACAGAATTTCTTTTTTGACACTGTGACCACTTTTACACTTGTACTTTATTAGCACGTATTAGTTATGATCCACGACAAATTTACTTCCAATATATGTTATTAATAAACACGAATAGAACTGATGATTGCATATGGCATAGAAAGGATTACCTGTTTCCATATAATATCAATATCTACACTCAAGCTTTAAAATGATACACGCTACAGCCTCTTAAAGACAATAAATCCAGCCAACTTAAAAAATATGGAGTGGGGTTGGGGGTCTCGCATATTTAACATTCAATCTCTTACACCCTTGCCCAGATATGAGATGTGGCTGCATGCCAGCCTGTCAAACTGTCTGATGGAAGATGAGATTCAAAGAGTTGGGGGTCGGTCACAGAGTTGAGGGTGCTCCATCTGTGGACTGTTAATACGATAAACAACTCCAAATGGAGAAAGCTAAGATAATGGAGAATGTAGCACTCCTCCATGTAGCTTGGTCTTTATATCTTGGTTATTTTTTTCAGTCAGCTTTTTCTTTGCAGGACACAGCATGGAATATTTTGGCTGTTAGATTAGGGGTAACAAAGAGGTGAGTAAAACAGCAAGATCACACAGACGAGTGCTGAGGAGTCCTAACCCATCTGTCTCATCTCTCTCACTCACCCACTTTGCTCACTCGCCCAGCTGACCAGCAGAAGAGACATACATTTCTATGTTGGTCGTGATCTTTTTAACTTGTCTTATCTCATCATCAGTGTTTTAAGTGGGCCCACTGGCCATACCAGGACTTTTCTTGGCATCCCAGAACCCTTTCATTTTCTCTCCAATTTTGTCTCTCAGGGATTCATGGCAGTTAAACTACATTACCCAGATACGCACTACGTGATGCAAGCCTCCCTGCTCTTGCCGGTAGGCTGTTACGTGACGCTTCTAGTTTATTTCCGCGGAAGTGGAATGTCACATTTACACTAACTCATGAGCCACAGCAATGTTGGATAAACAGGCAAAATCAGAAGATTAACAACACAACAGTAAAGTTGGCTTGGCTCCTAAAAGAAACAAAAAGAACGTGAACCAGAATAGAGTCGGATGATGACAGTCTCATGACAGTCACATACTACTGAGCCAGAAAATGCAGGTCAGGCAATGCAGGAGCAACAAGCTAATCGTACCTGTTGCTATAGCAGCACCTGTAGCTATTGCTACCGATACAGCAGCCAACTGTGACATTAACAATAACCTTGTTCAAGATGAATGATGAATGAATGAATGAAAACTGAGGACACTAATTGTTGAAGCTTTGTAGGTGGAATTATTTCCCATTCTTGCTTGATATACCACTTCAGTTGCTTAGGTTCTCCATATTTTGCGCTTCATAAAGGAAGGAGAGAGACAATACTGAGGAATTTAAACACAAGAGGCATTGAAATCGAAAACAATCTTGTTATATCAGTTGAGAATAATTTTTGTTCTGTAGCAGAGATGGTTTGTAATTACTTGTGAAAATATCCTTTGTTCTTTCACCATGTTGTTAATGTTCTAACTGGCTAAGTAGCATCACAAAGCCATCCTGTCGGTCTTCTGGTTTCCTCCTTTTGAATGATAAATAAAGACTCACGCTGCCTGCTGCAATGGAGAGTTTTTTCCTCACACAGGCACAGAGTGTATGCAATAGTTGACCAACGGCTGTTGTCTTTGCTGTTTGCAAATTTTTGAGCGACACAGACAACATGAGGCAATATTCAGCCTTTGTCAGCCCTAGTTCTTTCATGTCAGGATAGTGTGTCTAGGCCTTTATTCTTGTCCATCATTACTGTACTGCTTTTTTCCTATGTCCCCACTACCCTCTCTTTCCTCCCTTTATCCAGTACTACATTTCTCTCATCCATGCTCTCCTTGCAGCTTGACCTGGCTGTTGACAGGGCCTCAGGGTTGCCGGTGCAATCCTCCACATGGACAGGAGGGAGATATTTTGCAAGATCCAATGTTTTACGGCTCTGAATAAATGCATATAGAGTGAATTTTCTGGGGCTACGTATGTGTGCAAGTGTATCTTAGAAAAATAATACTTACATCACCTTTGGTCTTGTGCAATTTGTGCTGCACTTTTTTTTTTCCTATAACTTTTTTCCTCTCCCCTTGCCTGAATTTATCTTATTACCCTAACACACATTTTTAGAGTCACATGAAAGCAATAAGCAGTGATGGAGCCGGCACCTGACATTATCAATCGCTTACTTCCTCTGTGACAGTAAACAGCCGAGTACCAGACCAGAATATAGTACCAGAATTTGTTCAAAAAACCACCAACACACACAGAGATTGCCTCATTTCTCTCCACACTACAGCAAAGCTCTCTGGCAGCAAGTGTTGAATTCAAATGGAGCCCAATGGCAGCAATCTTAAAGGGCACACAAGTGGCAAGCAACAGAAAACATTAGCCGCAGTTGAAAGGCATTTAGAAGCTTTGAAGGCTTGGCTGAATTAAAAGGGGATAATGAATTTCAAATGGCTGTTTATTTGTGGCTGTGGTGGATGCAGAAAGTCTCAGCACCACTAGGGGGTTGTGGAAACCACACTTGAGAGAATCAGCTGAGTGTGTTCAGTCTGTGAGAGTGTGTGTGGTGGTGGTGGGGCTGTTAGTCAAGCACATACACAGTCGGCAGGATGGAAGAATAGTCTGTCTGATCAGAATGGAGGCGCTTAACTCAGAGCAGTCTGCACACGAGAAGTCCTCAGAGGCCGAAGCGATGCATTCTGTTCTTAGCTGTGGGGGAGTTTGTGGCGAAAAGTTGGAGCGGAGCTCCGCAGCACCAGCAGCAGCAGCAGCAGCAGCAGCAGCAGCAGCAGCAGCAGCAGCAGCAGCAGCATGTAAGATATCAGAGGCTGTCAGAGGAGTTACAACACTGCAGCACATATACCACAAAAAAACAGCACCAGGCCTGAAGTGATAGTTCAGTGTGATGATTTTAGACAGTGGAAATATATCTTAGCATGTGAAATTTCCACTTTCCTAGAATTATTACCAGCGCTATATTCAGCCATTTGGAAAATGAGAGCTCATTTGCCTGGCTTGCTGATGTCAGCAGTAATTCCCACCAGACAATACTAAATCCACTGCTCTTGAATTCCCAGAGTTTTGTCACTGTAAGGTTGGCAAACACCTACTCGAGTCGTCAGGATATTGCTGAACCCAGCCAACAAATAGTCCTCCACATAACATCAAACGTCTTGATCATAACAACAACTCCGTGAGCTGGGGCCTGTTTCACAAAGCAGGTTCAAAAAACTCTGAGTCTAACCCTGAACTCTGAGTTGATCTACTCTGAGATAGAAAACTCTGAATTTTCGGTTCCAGAACAGCAGATTTGCGTTAGGTTGATCAACTCAGAGTAGTTTGACCTGGAGTTAAGCGCGTGCACCACAAGTAAAAAAAAGACAGCATCAATGGAGCCCTGATTCGACGAGTCACCATGGCAACGGGGAAGCGGAGCGCTACGCTACAACTGGAATTGGAAATATTAATGCGCTCATACGGTGAGTTTGAGCAGGTTTACACCGCTGCTGCAGCAAAAGAGAGGGAGACGGTGCGGGAGAACAATGCTGCTCGGGTCAGTGCGTAAGTTTAAATGTAGTCCTGTTGCAATCACAATAATACCACAGGGGGAACTGCTTGAGTGGGAGCCTATTAATTTATTTCATTTAAGTGCAACCCCGCGGGGGAGAAGCGCACTTGGCAGCAACCTAAGATGAAAAATAAAAACATTGTTCAAACAGGTAAAACATCGGCACAATCTCATGGTGACGCCTCATTTTGAGCATGTTTTACATTGTAATGTAAATATTACCGTAAGTGGCTGTTTTATATGTTGCAAAAAAAAACTCCCATTTGCAATAAAGCGCAGCGCAACACACAATATCTGCTGTGTTATAAGAGCATTACTGGTTGTTAATGTTGGAAATATAAGGAGGGATGAGATGGACTGTGACATGAAACGGTGTTTCCCTGCCGTGAAATTCACCCCTTCGCATTATAGGTGATATTCTGGATCAAAAGGCGGTTGTTTCCACATATAGGAGTAGTTTATATAACGGTAACCACATTAAAAGCACACACTTTTGAACCTATGAATTGCAAGAAAAGCTGGGATTATATTTAGGAAACGCTGAGTCAAATACATTCAACTTGCTCAAAAGGTCCATTTCATTCATTTTGTAATTATGGCTGCAGTATATTAAGGACGTCAAAGCGCGGTCTGATAATCATCTCCCGACGAATATTTAATTCTATTTGCGGTAATGCGTCAACTTCATCCACGGGATCATTATCAAAAGGACATGCCATGGTAGTGAAATAGTTGCCACCTAATATAACTTCTAATGAAGGCCTACTGACTGATTTTTGCAGTGATTTTCTGAAAAAACAGACGGAACTATACTACGCCAAAACTCGCCCACTGACTGAATGAATGAGGAAATCAAACACCGTGTGTGGCTGAAAGAGGGCGGAGACAGAGAGAAACTCAAGGTTTTCTGAAACTAACCTGGTCCCGACCAGGTTAGTTTCAGAGAGCATGTTACCATGGTAACTGACCGAGAGTTCAAGTTACCTCTCTTTGTGAAACAGGCTAGAGTTACCCCTCTATCTCTGGTTTGAGTTACCTCCCTCTGTGAAATGGTTTCCCTCATTTCAGGGTTAACAGACTCAGAGTTTTCACTAAACCTGCTTTGTGAAACAGGCCCCTGGTCACGTCTAGAGTGCTCCATACATTTCCATGGATTACCGTCGCACAGTGTGCCGTCAAACAATGTCGACAAGAAATTGCGTTTTTCCATGGTTTTCCTGTCCACACATGACTGCTGAATCAGGACTTTTCCAAAAAGTTCATCCTGGACTCCGGTTACAAAAGCCCACAACTGTGGTTACATGTGGATGAAAGGCCAAACCGTGCAGAGAAACACATGGTTTCAAAAATACCTGTGTTCGTGTGGACGGCCCCTTAGAACTGACCTGTTCTAAATTCGGAGTGGTATGATGACTACCACACTTTCTCTAGTACTGCTTAACTGCACAGTGGATGTGTTTACAACACATCATCCAGCAAGGCGTTCAACAGGAAGAAACAATGCTGGTTGTGATGTGTCTGTTCCCCGCAAACTCCAAACTTCTACTGGCTTTCAATACAAAAATGTCTGTCTGAATGCAGATGAAGCCAAGAAACTTCAGCGAGGACATGTTTGAATGCAGTAGCTTTTGAATACGACATTAACAACTAAAACTGCGTTATAACAGCTGGTCTTGGTTCAGCCCTTCCTCCAAAGCCCCACCCTCGTCCCGCTGCTTGACCTCTGACCATCCCCCGACCTGAGCTGTAAGAGAGAAATGCTGCGTTCCAGTGCCATGGGAAGTCTGAAGTTTCGGACCTCCAACTAGGCAAAGTGCACTGGAATGCTTGAATTCGAGGGAGACCGACCTACCCCAAATTTGAAGGTTCCACTTTGATAGGCATTCCATTTTAACTCCAGCACTACTTCATAGCGAATTTCCCTTCTGGCTGTATTGGTTCAGTGAATGGCTCTGGCTCGATGCAAGAGAAAGAGATAACCATTATCTTAATAATATCTAATATACATATCTTAACCAAGTTATATTTTCCATTTTGGATATTGTTCATTAATTATTTATTTCTTAATTATGTAGCATTGTAGACATGTTACAACCATCCCTGACATGTGTTAGAACTGTCCCTTTTTTATTTTACAGTAGTTGTTTTTTTTCCCGTTATTTTTTTACAAAAATCAAAGCATAGAATAATATATTTTTTTCTGAAGTCAGCTCTTTGTTTTCCTGTTGATGTGTTTGTTCAGATCATTGTTTACTTCTGTTTTGTTTACCACATCATCGCACATTATTATTCATATCATATTGTTATTGGTTTTGTGCTGCAGGTTTAAAAGTTAAAAATCTGTCATACTCCCCCAGTGCTTCTGGAATCTTTTGAATTACTATCTGTTGAAAAGCAGAAATGTTCCACTGTGAAATGTTGCTTTACACTGCAGAGGTGATAAGTGGTCCCACTCTGCATGCCACAGCCATGACACTGAAAGTGTTGGATACAACCTTGAGTGAAGAATGCCTCCTCAATGTTCTGCTACACTGAGGATAAAATGGAGAGGGAAACATCATGGAGAAAGTGTTTTTACACTTTTTAGTGTGCAGTGTAGTGTACGATAGATTTTAGTGCTGGTGTAGAAATGGGCTTTGTCAGTGTCTGGAAAGAAAGGGTCTGAGATATGTAAGACTGAATCTTTATCGATCACTGTGCAGGAACTGGGTGAAAAGAATGTAATACATTCCAGTCTGACACACTTTTTACTGTCTTTTCTCAGCATTTCAATCTAGAATGTCCAATGCTCAAAAGTTCTATATTCCCTTTTCACCTACCCACAAAGGATGAGCTCTGAAGTGCACAACCAATACATTTGTAGAGAACACAGACACCTGCATTTGAATTTGTGTATATTTTGTCATATGGTTATTATCTTAATTCATCAAATTAAATTACATATATTTTATGTGTGTGTATGTGTGTGTGTGTGTGTGTGTGTGTGTGTGTGTGTGTGTGTGTGTGATTAAGTAAGTAACATACAGACCCTTTATACACAATTATGTCATCTGCACATGTCCAAAATAAAATAATTTTGGAGAGGTGCAACTGTTTTTTAAGAAAGGTTAGGAGGGCACTGTTTTATGTACAGGGACAAATTATGCCATTCACATTAAAGAAATATAAGGAAAGATATACTTTAATGTTCCTGTGGGGAAATTTGTTCTGGACTCTGTCCTGCAGTTCCACAGAAGATAAAAACATGCATGGTACATAGTAAAACATCACAACAACACATAGCTATATGTAACAGTGTCCACATACATCTCAGCTAACACATAGCTTCATCAAGTTTAAAATTTGCATATAGACAAACCTGACTATTTCTATGTTAATGGAAGTGGGCACGAATAATTGTTCCCAACAGTTCAGCCTGTCTGGGGATCATTATTATATTCTACAAGAAAGAGTTTTCCTTTTGGATTGACTTTGGTAACGGGGCCAGAAGGTAAGTCTTTCTAAACACTCTTTAAAAAAAAACTATATTAACTATGTTGCTGGTGCTTCGTTTTATGTGTAAGGACTCTTATCATGCTACTGCAGAGGTTTGGTGTTATTTTGAGCAGTATTAATGGTTAAAAGGCTGTTAATGCGTTTGCCGTGCTTCCCCGAGCTAATCAGTGTTAGCCACATCCGGTTGTTAGCAACTGACTCTCCGGGATTTCTCCATTAATAGTTCATACACAAAAAAACTGTGTGGGTGGCTTATTTGATGTATACAAGTGTCAAAAAAGACGATGGGATGAGAATTTTTTAAATGTCCGTCACGGGGAATTGTCCCATATAAATAGTCGTCAGGACCACCTATTTCCATTAATAATTGTTACAAGAAAAACGAAAAAAGATTTTATTCTGAAATGATGGATTTATAAAATAAAGTATTACTGTTATGAATGGTCTGTACCTTTTGTAGGGTTTGTCTGTAGTGTAAAATATAAAGTGTTCATGTGTCACTCATTAAGAGTGATAGCAGGTTTTATGACCATTGTAGCCTTGGTGGTGAACAATTGTTCATACTATACTTACTGTGTAGGTGTGGTATGTGGTTATGGCCTCAAAAATGCCTTCAGTATTAAAGAAAAGAGACACAGAATGGAGCAGCTGGAGAACAGACAGAAACAGTGTGAGCTGTAAGAGTGAGGTGGAGATGGGAGGCTGACAAATAAATAGATCATGCCGGCAGAGAATATAAGAGAGAGGAAAAAAGAACAAGAATAGCCATAAAAAGTCTACCTTCAGGAACACAGGAGAGAGAAAAATCATCCAACACAATCTGCACATCTTTTATGATTTACCAGCTTTCTTATTCTTTGATCCACCCAATTCGTCCATTGCAGACAATTGAATGGGCACCATCAGTTTCTGATCACTGCCATAGATGAGGTGGTATGGCTACTATACCTCATAGTTGCCTTAGTAAGCTTTTATCTATTGAATTTGTAGGCTTAATCACCCATCCACATCGCTATCAAACATAGATGTATGACGGTAGGGAGTACTAAGGAGAAAGCTTGGGGTGGTGGATGGGTCAGACACAAAGGACGTTCACACGGGAACGTTTAAGTTAACTTTCTTACATAACATTCTTTAGTATTGTAACCGAAACTACAATCTTTCAAATCTAACCAACTAGTTTGGTTTCCTCAATTGAGCCGTTCTTCTTAAACCTAACCATGTACACTGCTCACAAAATTAAAGGGAACACTTAAACATCTCATCTCATCTCATCTTTAACCTCTTATCCGGGGTCGGGTCGCGGGGGCAGCAGCTTTAGCAAGGGACCCCAAACTTCCCTTTCATGGGCCACATTAACCAGCTCTAACTGGGGGATCCCGAGGCGTTCCCAGGCCAGTGTAGAGATATAATCTCTCCACCTAGTCCTGGGTCTTCCCCGAGGCCTCCTCCCAGCTGGACGTGCCTGGAACACCTTCCTAGGGAGGCGCCCAGGGGGCATCCTTACTAGATGCCCGGACCACCTCAACTGGCTCCTTTCAACGCAAAGGAGCAGCGGCTCTACTCTGAGTTCCTCCAGGATGGCTGAACTTCTCACCCTATCTCTAAGGGAGACTCAAGCCACCCTCCTGAGAAAACCCATTTTGGCCGCTTGTACCCGCGACCTTGTTCTTTCGGTCATGACCAAGCTTTCATGCTCTCTTTTCGTCAAAACGGTGCGGAAGGGGGGACTGCAACACCGCTCCCGCTGCTCCGATCCTCCTGCCAAACTCACGCTCCATCGTCCCCTCACTCCTGAACATGATCCCGAGGTACTTGAACTCCTTCACTTGGGGTAAGGACTCATTCCCTACCTGGAGTAAGCAATCCAGCGGTTTCCTGCTGAGAGCCATGGCCTCAGATTTAGAGGTGCCGATCCTCATCCCAGCCTTTTCACACTCGGCTGCGAACCGATCCAGTGAGGGCTGAAGGTCACTGACGATGCCATCAGGACTACATCATTTGCAAAAAGCAGAGACGAGATCCTCAGCCCACCGAACTGCAACTGTTTGTGACTGTCCATGACAATCACAAACAGGATTGGTGACGAAGCGCACCCCTGGCGGAGGCCAACCCCCACCGGGAACGAATCTGACTTACTGCCGAGGATCCAGACACAGCTCTCGCTTTAAATGTACAGAGATTGGATGGCCCACAGAAGTGACCCCCTCACCCCATACTCCTGCAGCACCCCCCGCAGTATCTCCCGAGGGACCTGGTCATATCCCTTCTCCAGATACACAAAGCACATGTAGACTGGATGGGCATACTCCCAGGCCCCCTCCAGGATCCTTGCGAGAGTAAAGAGCTTGTCTGTTGTTCCACGTCCAGGACGGAATCCGCATTGTTCCTCTTCAATCTGAGGTTCGACTATAGGACGAACCCTCCTTTCCAACACCTTGGAGTAGACTTTACCAGGGAGGCTGAGTAGTGTGATACCCCTGTAATTGGCACACACCCTCCCCTTTTTAAATAGGGGACCCACCACCCGGGTCTGCCACTCCCTTGGAATCTCATCAATCCCTGGGGCTTTGCCACTGTGAGGTTGTTTGACTACCTCAGTGACTTCCGCCAGAGATATTGACAATGATTCCCCATCAGCCTCCAGCTCTGCCTCTACAAAAGAGGGCGTGTTAGTCGGATTAAGGAGTTCCTCAAAGTGCTCCTTCCACCGCCCGATTGCGGCTGAGGTCACCCGCGTCCCGTCCTTACTGTAAACAGCTTGGACGGTTCCCCGTTTCCCCCTCCTGAGATGTCGAATGGTTTTCCAGAAGCACCTTGGTGCCGCCCGAAAGTTCTTCTCCATGACTTTCTCCAAACAACTTCCACACCCGCTGCTTTGCCTCTGACACAGCAGAGGCTGCAGCCCTTCTGGCCTGTCGGTACCTTGCAACTGCCTCCGGAGTCTTATGGGATAACATATCCCAGAAGGCCTCCTTCTTCAGTCAGACAGCTTCCCTGACCACCGGTGTTCGAGGGTTACCGCCCCTAGAGGCACTTAAGACCTTGAGGCCACAGCTCACAGCTGCAGCTTCAGCAATGGAAGCTTTGAACATTGCCCACTCCGGTTCAATGCCCCCAGCCTCCACAGTGATGCCAGAAAAGCTCCGCCAGAGGTGTGAGTTGAAAATCTCTCGGACAGGGGCCTCCTCCAGACAGATCCGCACTACTTGTTTGGGCTTACCAGGGGCCTCATGTATCAATGTTGCGTACGCACAAAAACGTGGCGTACGCCATTTTCCACGCCAACGTTCGGATGTATCAAAAGTGAAATGACCGTGGAAATGTGCGGTGCGCCACGCAAACTTCATGGCTGTCGTACGCACGTTTCTACAGCTATTGTTTCGTTGGCGACACTTAGAGGTGATGCTGGGAAACTGTTAGTTATGTGAAAACAATTCATCCTCAGTGTAATGTGCGCATCAGCGACACATTAATGGACAATTAACACACACGTGTTTGCAATCGTAAGGATATAAAATAAGGAGAAGGATATAAAAGCATGCGCAATTTAATAAAAAATGGAATTAACAATGGCAGCCTTGGCCTTGTTAGAAGACATCGCAAATGGTTATGTCAGCCGTGAGAGGGTGTTTAGAGAGCGGGAAGATCTGTTTGCAAATGACGACAACTGGCTCATGAGTCGTTTCGGGTTGCCGAGGCCAGTGTTACTGGAGCTGTGTGCGGAGCCGCGGCCAGACTTAGAACGACACACGCCCAGGAGCCAGGGGTTGTCCATTCCCACACAGGTGCTGACCACTCTGGGATTTCTGGCAACGCATGACTCGTTCAATCTAAACAATAGCATGGTAGGTAACAGGTTGGAGGCTGGCACGGTGCGCGATGGGTGGCTTCTCGGTGAGTAAATCATTTATCCGTTTAATGCGCCCCGAATTTAAACCAGCACAATGCCCGTTTGGACACGCGCATTCAAATATGTGTATTTGTTTTTTTCCCTGGTGAAAAAAGAATGTCTCCTTGTGTTCATTATTCGTCTCAATAAACGCGTGCGTAAAGTTGGAACCTCTGCAGTCATTAATATAAGTGTGATCAGTCTTGTCAATCCTTGTAATGCAGTTATTTTGTCCTGTTTGTTTTCCCGCGAACAGTAGTGTGATTTATATATATATATATATATATATATATATATAGTTACCCCCTGAGAACGTGGCTGTTGACCCCTCTCACTAACCCCGGCACCGACCAAGAGGGGAGATACAACGACCGCCATTCCCGAACTCGGGCGATACGGGCCTGTCAGCGTCTGATTTCAATGATGTAAAGAGGCAAGGACACGATTTACTTTGTACGTGCATTTATTGCATGATAAATATCTCCCAGTGCATTGACAATTTGATCTAGAAGATCACTGACGCCACGGATGGCTCTCAATATTTCCTCCTGTGATTCCAGCACAGCTTGTGAAAGGACACGGCCAGTCGGGCGGACGTCAGCTGGCGTGGAGTCGCCGGGGCGCGTGGTGCTGGAGGTGCCGGTGGAGACGCCAGGGCGCACGGTGCAGAGGGAGGAGCCCTCTCCTGTCTCATCGTCTATTGAGAAATAATAATTAAAAAAAATGAAGTAATTAAACATGAGTCAATGTGTTTATATCCTGGCAACTTAACGCACAAGCATGTGTAATGTGAGCAGCCTAGTATAATGACATTTCTGAGTTTAACACATTTACCTTGAGGATGATCTGTGTCGCCTTCATGGCCCCCCACAACTCCGCTTAGAGCTGTTCCCTCCACAATAGCCGCCACTCTCTGGTCAAAGGGGGTCAGTTCCTCCCCTCCTGTCACCCCGCCCGTTGCGGTGATACTTCGGCGGTGGGCCGAAATCCTCCGCTTCACGTCGGACCATTTTTTTTTAAATTTCAGTGGTTGTGCGCTGCTCCGACCCAACAGCGTTCACTGCCTCACACACACACTCCCCAGAAATGTCTTTTTCTTTGTGTTTATCCCTGTAAAGAGGCTACCAAATAAAACCGCTCTTCGGTCTCCACTTCATTTAATAAAATTTCGAGCTTAGACTCGTTGAAGTTGAGCTTCTTACCTTTACTCATTGATTACTTTACATTGATTTGCATATTTAAATGGGGGCGTGGACAGGGAGGAGTTTAGCACTTCTGCATGTGCGCTCAATTCCTCGTTGATTGGGATGTACAAAGGAAAAGTGCTTGGATCCATGCGTACGCACACATTGATACATCTGAATTTTTTTGTGCTTACGCCAGTTTCTGGATTCTAGCGTACGCCATGTTTTAGTAAGAAAGCCACGCAATTCTTAGTACATGAGGCCCCTGGTCCGTCCAGAATCTTCCCCCATCCTCTGACCCAACTCATCACCAGATTGTGATCAGTTGACAGCTCTGCCCCTGTCTACACTCGAGACCTGGACCAGGGCATCACTCAACTCCTGGATAGTTGCTGGTGTCGCTGGATGGAACAAGACATGATGCCCCAGAGGTGCTGTTGTCTAAACTTAACCAAGTATTTTTTTTGTCTAAACCTAACCAAGTAGTTTTGTTGTCTAAACCTTACCAAGTAGTTTTTTTGTCTAAACCTAACCAAGTAGTTTTGTTGTCTAAACCTTACCAAGTAGTTTTGTTGTCTAAACCTAACCAAGTAGTTTTGATGTCTAAACCTAACAAAGTAGTTATGATGTTTAAACCTAACCAAGTAGTTTTGATGTTTAAACCTAACCATGTAGTTTTGATGTTTAAACCTAACCATGTAGTTTTCGATACCTAAACCTGACCAAGTAGTTTTGTTGTCCACACCTAACCAAGTAGATTTGTTGTCTACACCTAACCAAGTAGTTTTGTTGTCTACACCTAACCAAGTAGTTTTGTTGTCTAAACCTAACCAAGTAGTTTTGTTGTCTAGACCTAACCAAGTAGTTTTGTTGCACGTGTGACATGTAACCTGTAAGTATGAGGCTGATAACCACTGATTAAGGCCATTTAATGGAGCAATAAAGTCCAAAGCATTTGTTTGATCATATAGTTCCTTATTTCAGTTTTTTCAATTTTAATTTTTTTGGCAATTTTAGAGTATGCATTACTGCACTATTGCAGTAAAGTTCCTGATTTGAGATATATATCTAATCTAACATCTAATGAAATGCCTCAGAGCTTGAGATGTCAGTAAAAAGTTAACAAATCTCCTGGTATAAGCAGAAAAATAGGTTATATCATGGACAAGCAATGTCTTCTTATCCTTGTTATTCCTTTATTGGAACATACCTCTGAAACATAGTATGGTAAGTAGTTTGTAAAATTCTCTATTTTTGTCATTCTCCAATAACATGTTGTAGCATTGAAATCCATTGAAATGCTTGCACCCCATCAGCTCCTTTATTTCATGAAACTGAATTTCTTTCATTTTCAATAGAGGCATCCTGAATGTGGTCAGTGTCTCTGGTGCAATTTAGCTTTCAGTATCTTCTATACCTTCATTCTGACCTATTTAAATAACTGATATGACTGTATTAGTCAGATTGAAAACATAATGTAAACAACCAGGAAGCCGTGAGGGCTCAGCAATGAATGTTATCAGTCTTGAGTTCCAATTTGAATGTGGCCAAGGACATGCAAACATCATACAGTATCTCTATGCTGTGTTTAAATAACACACTTACACTCACATCCAGACACACATACACAGACTCTCTCCAACAGCAGTGATTTAGAGGAGCAGGCAAAGGGAAGAAATCAGTCTCCTTGGCATCTAATTCCCCTCTTGGACTATTACACAGATTAGTATATCTCTCATACGAACAAAGGCCTGTCTTTCAGGCTGCAGCTTCACTTTCTTAAACCGTGGAAGCCAGCACGCCTGCCTCTAATATCATTTGCCACCGAAACTTCTGAACCTGCTTTTACTGACTGGATTTCTGCAAAGCAGAGAGATGACTAATGAATGACAAGATGCTATTAAATGCCAAAAGAATTCTGTAGAGATGTCCCCATACCATTTTGTCTATAGCAATACCGATTCCGATACCGATACCAGTGTGTATGTATATTAATATTTATTTTTAACAGCTGTATACTACTAACCCTGTATGGGTGTGGATGACTCCAACCTGCAGCCATTTGATGCATGTAATGTCTCGTATTCGTTAATTTGGTGGGCCTGTCATTTTGAGGGGCCCTATTTCAAAGTGTAGTTTAATTGTTAGTTGTTGTTGTATTGTCAGGATCCATGTCCTGTCAGGCCTTTCCCTCTTCCTTTTGTGTTGGTTTGTCTCCCTCTGTCTGTTTTTCCCAGCATGTGTCTTTCCCCTCTGTTTGTTTGTCGCAGCTGGTAGGCATGGTTCCGCCCAGCTGTGGCTTATTCCCTCATCGACGCATGCGGGATAAAAAGCTGGATGTGGGACACATTCTGCGCCAGACCGTTTTCGCATTTACGTGTTTCCCGAGATCCTGCTTCCCTGTCTGCACACTCGCCTGCTTGTCTACCACCCGTCCGTTGTTAGTTCTTCACCTGCACCTGATTCCTTTTTCCCCCGCTCCCTGGACACTGTTTGTTTATTGTTTTTTGATTAAACACTCGTTTACATCTTACTCTGTGTCCATGTCTGCATTTGGGTCCCGTTCCTCTGAGTTATTCCCTGTACCTGTTCCCTGTCCCATGACAACTCACTTAGTATATATTCATAGTAGATACACAAAGTAAATGATGCATAACCAACAATATGGCTAGGTAATGTTCCAGCAAAGGAGTACCACTTGCTCTTATGGTGTGTTCAGACCAGACACGTTTCATGTGAATTGCACAGTGCGAACACATAAAGAGTCAATGCAACGGTGCAGAAATAGATGCCAATCCACAGCGGATGGCCTGAATGGCATGGTGAAATTCAACAAAAATCTGTACCTCAGGTATGGAATGTAACTTCCTGAAGGCAGTGAAAGTCAGAGTAGTGTGTTTCACCAGGTGATCCAGATTTTTCAACAGATAAAGCCCAGTTCAGACCAAAGATAAGCGACGAGACCAGACAATTTGTAGCATCATAAAATATACATAGATACTCGCTGCAGTTGCATTTCAAGTTGTGATGAAAGGGCGAAAATACCATTTTAGTTCCCTGATTCACTGCTTTGTTCTGGATGACGGCGCTCCCTCTATTTATTGTATTGCTCGCTCGACCCTCCCTCTCTCCGTCTCTTTTTCCTCTCTCTCTCACACATTCAACCAGCTGACAGTTTGTAAGTGACCTGACCAGTGGTCTTTGCTAAGACTTGGCTAAGACTTGGCTGTTGAAGCAGGTGCCGTGTGTTACGTTCTAAACGTATGACGAGAGGGGTCAGTTCACAGTGCTGCAGCGTTCTAAAACAGTTTTGTCTCGTAGGAAATCTTTGGTCTGAACGGGGCTTAACAGGAACCAAGCAGCTATAGTGGTTATTTTGGCCATGGTTGATGACGGAAAGACTTATTCTTAGTACCTACAGCTCTGCACCAGCGTGAGTAACAGGAGTTAACACAAATGATCCTCACATGATCCCACGATCAAATGAAATTGGTTGAAGCAAAGCCAATATTCGTCATGCAGCTGTTGTAAAGGCAACATCAGGAAGTCTCTGTAGGTGAAAGAGCACATACACAGTACCAATCCATTCTCATCCCAATTCAACACATATAACCGATTTGTCAGGACCCCTTGACATCATTTGTTAATGCATTGGGTAGCGCTACACATCCAACGTTTTTGATCCACTACAGTTGTTTTTAGTAAACACAGGAAACAAGTGTTTAAAGAAGGAGCTGGGGTGTAGGAGGGTTGCAAAGCGGCTAACATAGAAGCTTCAAGGGTAGGCAGGCACCCTTTTACGAGATTTGCCAACGCATAGAAGGGAGTTGATGTAGCTGGGATTATAGATGAGCTTGACTCTGTGGACTGCCTGAACTTAAGTTATGCTCAATGTTTGGCCACATCATGATCATGGCAAAGAAATGGCACACGTTTCGGGCCCCAGCCCTTCATCACACTTGAGACAAAGTGGGGAAACACACCTCCTTAAAAGCACTCGTGACAAGTCACGTGATCAGTGCTCTCAAAACGGAAGTACAGAATAACCATGCAAATAAGTATTTTAAAGTAACCAATAAATTTTAAAGTGCAAAAGTCATTTAAAGTGCATTAATCATAAAAGAAAGAGATGGCCTACTGGGCCTAAAGCTTAACCTAAACAACTGTATATACATGTCTGAAACATCAGGAAAACCGTCATAATGACCTGCAATATCAAGGAGAAAAATCTGAGTATACAGGCGCCCCTACCACTATTACTATTTTTTTCAACTGTCTGACACTTTCTTGCTGTATTCCATAAAAAATAAAAAATAAAGGTATGGTTTTCTAATCCGCAATACATATAACTATTTCTGATCAACCCATAGCAATTGCATGCTTAAAATAACATACTGGATAAAACCCTGGCCATTTCAAGAGAACTCGACCACTTCTGGGTTAGGCCCCGCCCATTCCGAGTACGGATACGCATAATTCATATGGTAAATGGATACAGATAAAGATAAGGCTGTACTCTCTCATCCCTGATAGAAACTTTAAGTTTCTGTTGATGGGACGGCTACGGCCTTCGAGAAACATCCCAATTGGTTCTTGACGTTGTACAAACAACTTGTCTGTAACATCAGGAAAACCGTCATAATGACATGCAATATCAAGAAAAAAAAATCTTAGTATAGAGGCGCTTAGTAAAGAAACCCAGTGGACCTTGAGTTGAGATTTTTTTGTCGCACTAGTAAAGGTAGTTTGAGGCTTGAGCATATGCAGAGTCCTGATAATTGCTGTGACGTATCTGTGATGGCAGTGCATTGAAAGAAACTCTATATAAAGATGTAATTGAGAAGAATTCCTTTCATATGTTGCTACAAATTACCTGACAGTGTTCCCAACATAGCCGAAGCAGTGGGACAAAGGGATTTGTGACACCTACAAGATTCCACTGTGTCACTACATGCAAGTCTTAATTGTTTTTTGGCTGCCTGACTAACACTCTCAAGTTTATAAGAAGGTAAAGCTGTGCTTTGCTGAACTGCTTGCTTCTCTATCCTGCAGCTTTTCTCTTTCATCTTCTCTCTGCCTGATTCTCCTTTTTGCACACACACACAAACACACACACACACACACACACACACACACACACACACTTACACATACACACACACACACACACACACACACACACACACACACACACACACACACAGAAAGAGAGAGAGGGAAAAAGAAATGGGATGCAAACAATATGAGTCCAGGTCATAAATGTTGCATTTCATTCCCTCTTCTGAGATTTGAAGCAAGGTTTTGTTTGAGTGCATTTCTGTCATCTATTGTTTTGAATGGGTGCCTGAGTGCCTAAGGGTTGTCGCTGTATGTTGATGGGCATGCATGTGTGTGTGTGTGTGTGTGTGTGTGTGTGTGTGTGTGTGTGTGTGTGTGTGTGTGTGTGTGTGTGTGTGTGTGTGTGTGTGTGTTTGTATACGTTTGTTTCGTAAAGATCTTTGGGTAAAAGGTTGAATGCAGAACACCTACTGTGCCGGGGAATACAACTCTGGTGATACGCAGTCTTTGGACTCCCTGCCACCTTAGCAGAACACCACAAACCCGAGGTTGTATCCGTCCATCTCTCTACATCTAACTGGTTTTCATCCTCTTTTTACTTTCCTGCTCTTTATCTTCCTTTCCTTCCCCACCCTGCGATCCATGTAGACGGCAAGTACAGAGAGTACAGAGGGCAGTCTGATCTTCTCTGTAGAGCTCAGCAGTGTTCTTGGCATTGTCTGACATGCACTGGTCTCTGGATGGGACAGATGGTATCAGCTTCAGCCTTGGATGAAAGCTCAGAAGCCGGAGGGTGTATCTGCAAGCTTCACAAATCTACATTCCAGACTTTCAAATTTCAAACCTTTTTTTTTTTTAAACCGGGAATTTGATTTTAGAGTGAAGCATATTTAAACATATGGTAGTTTTATCATTATTCATACATTATACATGTATATATATACATACATAGATAAAACACAGCTTAGAGCGATGTTGAACAACAGCCCTTAGCTGTTATGTCACCACAACATGCCACGGTCTGTCGTGAGCTATTGCTTAATTACTCATCAATCTGTAAGCTCTTTGTTTTCTGCATAGGAAGCGTGGCCTGGTCTTTCTCTGTGTATCTTAAGCCTGATGAGGTCACTCTGTACAACCTTGCCTTTTCTTAAAGAGCTCCCATTTGATTAGCAGCCTGTATGCAGCTGCTAATGTGCAATGTGTGTCACATGTGTTGAAAGGTTAGTGTGGGAAGTGAGTGTATTTGTCTGTGATTGGATGGATAACACTACATCTGATAAAGTGAGAATGGCTCCTTGTCAACCTTTGTGTCTACATTCTGCATTGGCTTGTCAATTAGCAGCAGGATTTAACACTAATCCATGGAATAATAGGACACAACTGACAGTAGTTTGAGAGTGCTATTGCTCTAAGGTTATGATTTGACAGAGCAAGAAAAGTAGGTCTGTAGATAGGTATGAAGTACAACACCCAGAAGAGGGAAGGTATGCACACTCACAAATACATACACCCACACCTGGTTAAGAAATAAGGTGAGCTGCCTCAGGGACCCCAAAGAGGTGTCAGGTTTGCCATGTGATAATTAGTTTGTGATCATTTAATAAAATGTGTTTTTCTTTCATTCGAAAATGCACCATTCAGCTAGCTACTGCTATGCTGTACATCAAGTCAGTAAATGACAGGTTTATTACAATTTACGTCTTACTACCATAGTTTCGGACATCATTCCTATTTCTGTTGATCCCATTGTACTCACCAGGGCCTGTATTCACATCATCATCTACCGAATCCTTGAAAAGTTAAAAGTTGTCAAGAGCACTCAAGTCACTACGAGCAAATCACAAACAATCCTAAAATGGCTGCTGCCACCAATCTGCCTTGTGATCGCCTCAACATTTTAGAAACACCAGTGCAGCCTGTACGTTAAAAACTTCAATTTAAGCACCAAATAAACTACTGCACATATCAATCTTGACATGGGAGCAAGAAGATAGAAGCCTATTCACTGAGAATGAGGTGTTAACAGTCGTAAGAACTCTGCAGGGTTTGGTGAATTTTTTTTGGTGAAAAAACGAAAGTAACAAAGGGCTGCCAACCTTAACAGTTTTGATAATGTCCATGACAATATGCTACAATATCATCCTCATGGTCAGCTCATACAAATTCTCAATAAACATAAAGTGAAGTCAACTGGCGCTGTGTTAACGTAGTAATAGCCAAGTTAATTTACATCTCGAAGGAAGGAAAACGGGGAGCATGAACACAGGCTAACTTGTAGCGTATCCTACTATACAAGACTTGTTGTGTACAAATGTGTGTGTGCATGTACATGAAAAACAAAATGCGATGTGAAAAACCACACGTTAAAAACTTAATTTTAAGTACCAAAATAAAGTACTGGACATATAAGTCTTGACACGGTAGCAAGATTCCAAATCTAGGCATATTTTGGCAGGGGAACAAGTTTTGAGGTCTTGAGAACATGTTTTAGCCTTTGCCAGCAAAAACACATTAGCTAGCAAACGCACCAGATTTTAGCCTTAAGGCCGTTGCGACGAAAGGGCACGAAAATGCGCAATACTCACAGCGAATATTTCTCATTAAATCTATTCACACTAGCAGCGATGAGAATTTGGGACATAAAAGGTTTGAATATTCACAGTAGCTGATCTACTGCGGCCGGTTCACTACAGAGGTCCTTCAGGATGCTGCTGAAGAGAGAGGAGAGAGGTAAATGAGAAGTGTTGTGAGCGATCAAGACTGAGAGATCAGCGCAGAAGACAAATAAAGTTTATAACAATATGTGATAAGATACCAAGCGAATGTACAATGTTTTGTGTGTTTTTTGTGTGGAGTGGAATGACAGAGGTTAGGTTATCCAGAGACTCTGACCAGGAGACAAAATAAAAGCCTGTGATTTCTGACCACAGTCAGGAAGCTGAAGCAGGAAAAACTAAAACTGAGTGACTGTAAGATATTTAATCGTTTCCTTTTAGAGAAATGCTCTGAATGAATTTGAGTCCCCCCGGTAAGCTGTTAAGTACGTAGTGTATGGATTTTTGACTGAAATTGCTTTGCGGATACGTAGTGTATGTCTAGAGCTTTTATTGTGAAAGGTAAGAAGGAATAAGTGGAATTATCTGTGCTGCCTTTTTTGATGGATTGAAATAGTTTTCCAACTGATCCATGGATGAATGAGGTCTAGTAGCAGACATGTTATTTAAAAAGATTACTGTAATAAATATCTATATACTGTTGTTGTGACGACCCATCCTCCTGTTCATCCTCACCCACAAATCTGCAGAGGAATTTTCTCTCCCTATTGGGGCGGCTGTGGCTTGGTGGCAGAGTGGGTCATCCTCTGTTCGAGAGATTGGTGGTTCGATCCCCATCTCCCCCCGGTCCACATGTCGAAGTGTCCTTGGGCAAGACACTGAACCCCGAATTGCTCCCCGTGCTGCGCATGGGTGTGTAAATGTGGTGTGAATGGTTAGATCAGATTAGATGGTATGTAGATGTCCACTGCCATCAGTGTGAATGTCTGTGTGAATGGGTGAATGTGACAGACACTGTGAAGTGTCTTGAGTAGTCAGATGACTAGAAAGGCGCTATATAAGTACAAGTCCATTTATCCTCTTCGACATATCTCTGTCCAATATTTACAGCTAATACAACTAAAAATAAACTATACAAAAGTACAGAAAAATCCAGAAGTTTCAGAGCCAAACAACCGATGAACGGGGTGAAAACACGGTGAAAAAAAAAGAAACACTTATAGAACACTCAAAAACAATCTAATCACTATATTATAAACAATACTTATTTGCACAAAAACTCTGCTAATTCGCTATATTACTCACAAACTCCTCCAACTCTCCCATCAGTACCATAATGTCTTGTATATAAATGGAAGCGTTGCTGTCAGTGGTTGGAATTACATTAATAGCGTGAATGGCCGAAGAGTTATAATTATTGGAATGTACCTATGACCTATGATGCACCTAAGACGCATGTACGTATGCACGCGCATTATTACAAGGTACTCCTTTTCCTGTCGGAGAAATGTAGAATATCCTATGATATCTGAAATATGTGGGTTTACATGAGTGAGTTGAGAGATGTCTCCTCTAATATGTGTACAAGGTTTTTTTTTCTTATGCTGGCGCCATGACTGATAACAGGATGTTGATCCTTGGGAGGGTTGTGCTATAATATGTGAGACACTATAAACTTGCTGGTGTCCGCGATCATGTACCGACGTGCCAAAGCTTCTCTGATCCGATTTTTTTTTTTTAAGCTCTATATTCAAGTTAGTCAACTGAGGCCCTCAAGTTATTTCTTCATGCATGATCTGGGAGAATCATCAACAGTACAAGTTATCTTCATCAGTAAACTACTGTGACAAGTCTACGTAGACCTCATATGTGTCAACTTTATGAAGACCTTTATACACCTGGAATTTCAGTTGCACTTACATATTTATAACTGTTGTTTTTCTCATGACTACTTTCACACAGAATGTGAATATTACACTGACGTATTGGAGCAGCCTGATCATAAGGAGTTGCAATAGTCCAGTATCAAATGCATGGACTAGTTTTTCTGCATCTTTCTGAGGAACAGAATTCTTTTTTTAGGAAAACTGCTTTTTAAATGGCTGGTAGATAGTTTCCAAAATCTGGATATGTGGTATGACCTCAGAAAGATGATGAATATTAAATTTACTTTCACAAATTTATAATGTGATCATAAACATCACTGTGACCTATCGCTAGAAAATAGCTAGTTTTGTTTAGGTATCCAATGCTATGCCTGTAAATTTTGACTGAATTTGAAAATATCATGTGGTGCAACTATTGCAGCTAGCTTTTCATGAGTTGTATGCACATTTTAGTTTTTGTGTTTTAATATAATTTTGATGGTTTATATATGCTAAAGGTAGCAAATTGTTATATTTATGGTTTATGTTAAATTGAAAAAATAAAGAAAAAGTATTTAGAGCATGTCATTTCGCCATTATGTCCTCATTTTTAAAGTCTTTTTTATCTATTTCATGAGATGTCACTCTCAAGCAAAGAGAAGGCAGGCAGCAGGTGGAATCTGACCCTGCAGCGAGGGCAGATTACCTTACAAGGAGAAGAGAAAGGTTTGTTGTAGAAAACTTAAAACTATAGATTGAAAGGCAACTTGAACTACATGAAGCTATCTTGGGGAAAAAAAGCTGAGCTCTGTTAGACATAATGCTATATATGAGGGTTTTAGTCCACCAGTGGCTTCCACACCAGATAGGGTTGAGAGTAGAGATGAGCCGTATACTCGACTGAGTGCAGAGTACAATAATATGTATATCCGTGCTCGGATTGAATGAAAATCCTATTCTTTTTTTTAACTGAGAGAGTCTTACTGTATTCCATAAAAAAATAAAGATAGTAGAGGTATAAATATGACAAAATAATTAAGCTGAACTCACGCACTCCCTCTCCCTGCCTGTTGTCAGAGGTTTTTTTTTAAACCACCAGCTGTCAACACACACACACACGTGTGTGCAAAAGACGAGGAGAGGGGTATTCTGCAGAAGCAGGATGTATGGAAAAAGCTGGAAGAGATGAGAAAGCTTTAAGATAAATCTCGAAACAGGGTTGATTGCATGACCAAGTCAAGGCCCAAGAGAAAAAATCAAGCAAAGAGGAAGCAAGAAACTGTCAGCAAGAGGTTGTCAAGTTTTTGGTCAGAGATGAAAACAACTTCTTTTAGCAGGCAAAAAAGATGTCATCTCCAAAAATAAACAAAAAAGAAAACAAGAGTTCCGTCCAAGCCCCTCAATGACCTCCATACTCAGTATCAGACGGAGCTGGAACAGCATTTATCCATGTCATATAGACAATTTGTCCCAAATCGTCCATTTTACATCACAGAGCCTGTGAATGTTCTCATTTGTCCAGGTGATCGTTATCCTCAAAGCAATTTCAGTCAGAAGCAATTGGACTTGGTTATTTGTCTAGGAAGGCGTTTTACCTCTCATCCAAGAGGCTTCATCAGTTCATGTACGCATCTGACCAGGCTGGGACCCAGCCTGGTCAGATGACTGATATTGCTTAGAGGATACATCACAGAGCCAAAGTCCAGAGACCAAGACACGTGTGTACGTGTTGCACATGAAAACATGAGGTTGCTGGTTCAGAAACTTGCCATAAAAGGGCTTCTGAAGACGACCAGCATCTCAGAATTGTTAGCAATGATTGTATGCGACCTTAAGAAGAAGGTTTGTATGGATCAAATGTGTCCAGAATGTTGCTTTGACGAGGTTGAATTGCCAGTGCTGAAGTCTCTTAGGAGCAGTGGGAGCGGGTCAGATCTAGTTATGGTGAGAAGACCTTTGCCAATGTTGTAAAGCACACACACACACAGGTACAATACAACAACTCAAAGAGCTCTTCCAAAGAAAGCTTGAAGAAATTGCTATCCATCAATACATATGGTTTCATCAAGCAGAGCAGTTTTGTTATGTAAAAGATACACTCACCGACTCTGAAGCTGTTTTACATATCGACTTATCTGAGAACTATGCCTGCAAGTTGCATAGAGAGATCCAGTCATTCCATTTCGGAGGCAGTCGGAAGCAGGCAACCATCCATACAGCTGTTCTCTGCACTGTAGGTGGACTCAAGTCGTATGCAACAGTCTCAGACTGCCTTCGTCATGATGAGAGAGATGTGTGGAGACACATGGAGCCCATTTTGAAAGAGCTGCGAGCAACCAACCCCCAGATAACAACATTACACCTCATCAGCGATACAGCACTTACTCAATACAGGAACAGAGGGAGCTGTTATCTGTTGGGTATTGATGTCCAAATGCAGCTTCATGAACCATTTTCATTATTTCCTGAGTCCACTAGGTGGAGCTCTCGTTCAACAAAGAGTTGAAAACACACATTCATTCATGGCATTTTTTATGCCTTTAACCAGCGCTCAATAATACCGTTTTTACCGTTTCACTGTCATATCGTGACTGAAAGTATATCTGTTTAGCTTAGAACATTAAAGGTGATAGAGCTAGATGCCTTCTGAATACATATGCTGGCAGTGGCCGCTGCACTTAGGCTTCTGGTAACATTATTGACAAGTTGATAAGTTGCATTCTCCCTCAACCCGAAGTCTCCAAACTGTGCATTTCAGCTAAAACGTTGACATTAACTTTTGTACCCTGCATTGGCTATACAGTCGTGGGTGATGGTCCCGGAAATGATTCATGGGATTCGATGTATTGCTACTTTTAGCAGAATTTTTTTTCTGCATGTTCTGCAGACAGGATAACAAGTCTTCAATCAACTGTTCCTCAGCATTCTTATAATACCAAAAATATGCCCATACTTCAAACTTAGTCCTCTCGGAGGGCTGACAGATGTCCTGAGCGCCTTCGTCTCTTCCTTCCACCTTTCACAGGGGTTGTGATGCCGCAGACATATATTTCGCCATGCAAGTCAATGGGAAAAAGTGTTTTTTCCCATTGACTTGCATGGCGCAAGGCTGGATACACCCACAGGGGGGCCCCCCAGGCTGTAGATTTTCCCCCTGGGGCCCCCCTGTGGGTGTATCCAGCCTTGCGTCCAGACACACAGTTGTTTGAAGCAGCCATTGAAAGAGTTTCTGGTGGTCAATGAAGACAAGGGAATGGTGAAATATGAATAGAGACTATTGTGTTCTAGCTTGCTGCCAGCAACTGATTGTCTCCTTTGTTTGTGTGTGTGTGTGAGTGTGTGTGTGTGTGTGTGTGTGTGTGGCTTGTTTTTTTCATCCAGCAAGGTGCAGCTGGGCTTCCGAGAAGTGCATGGCGCCAAGATGGATTTGGTTCAATATGATAGAGTAAACTGATCAGCTTTGAAAGGAATATATATGTGTGTGTGTGTGTGTGTGTGTGTGTGTGTGTGTGTGTGTGTGTGTGTGTGTGTGTGTGTGTGTGTGTGTGTGTGTGTGTGTATGTGTATGTGTGTAATCATCAGACATCCCCAATCTGCCCTGGAGACAGTGTGTAAAGATGTCTATGATAATTCATCCACTATAAATGAACCTCCATTTATAGATTTTAATGAAATCCTAATTGCCAGCTTAATACACTCCCCTACTTTTATGGAGACATAAGTAATAGGCAAGGGGACATGAAATTATTTTATTCTGATATTTATTACACCCATTTGACTCCTTTGCAATAAAGTTCAAAATTAGATCTAGGCTGAAAATTATCTAACAAATGATATCATTTGAATCACCTAATTAGATGAGACAATCTGACGGAGGAGGTTTTACTACCATAATAAGACAGAAATGTAAAATGTGATGTCTGTTGGGAACATCTCTGCTGATGTTCATGCCGGCACAGAAGGGATGCTTTTCACAGGAGTCAGTTATTGTTACTGTATATGATGTTACATTATGACTTAGTACAGTCTTCCTAAAGGTGCTACATGTACATTCTACTGTATGTACCACTTCTGTACTGACATGTATTTTTTAATATTTTTAGTATTTCAGCTTCTTCCCCGGAGCTGTTTGTGCTTTGTCGTCTCGCAGGTCTCTGCTGATCGTGGTGGTGCTTGCTGCCGTGGTCCTACATGACGCTTCCTGCTGCTATTGTCACTGTTACTCATATATACTATCACTAGTTTAATAAACTATACAATTTGTAGCTGTATCGTAGCTGCTATTGCCACTACTCATCATTGATCATGTTTGCCACCATAATTATTATCATTTTCATATTCTGTCACCTTAGCTGTGCTTGTTTCTACTATTCTGTTGTATGTTGTATGTAAATATTATAGTTACTGTTAGGCTTTGCTTGCATCTCTGGAAGTGTGTCTGTCTCTCTCTGTCCATCTGTGTGTCTTTTCTCTCTTTCTCTCTCCTTTTCTTCCTCCCCAACCGGTCAAGACAGATGGCCGTCCTCCACAGAGCTGGGTCTGTCTGACGTTCCTGCCTGTTATAGGGAAGGTTTTCGTTGCCACTGTACTCTACAGAGGAATTGTTGGGTCTATGTAAATCATAAATAAGTCATTGAGTGTGGTCTTTACCTACTCTGTAAAGTGTCCTGAGATAACTTTTGTTATGATTTGACACTATAAATAAAATTGAATTGAATTGAATTGAATTGAATTAATAATCAAGGCACTTCAACAAACAACCTTTATTTTTTTTTAAAGCAGTGATAAAAATCAAAGAACAGTAACCATTGTTACCTTCTCTTAGCTAGACGTATAATGTGAAAATACATAAAGAATTATTGTTTTATTTAGGGTAATTTGACATTCACACTCACCCACCTTAAGAATAACGATCACACTCATTCTGCATAGACAGAATGGAGCAACATAAATGTACAATAATTCCAGGGGAAACTGGGCTGGAGTTGTTCTTTATCCACATCACAGCTGCATTCATAGCTTGTATTTTAAGATCATAAGATTTGGCTTGAAATCAATATAAGCAGACCATTCCGGTGTAATAATATGTTAGTGTAAAATTGAATTAGACTTGTTTTAATTCAGCTGGTTGTCTTCTGATTTCCAAATGAAACAATATAAAACAAAGGTGGCCTGTCTTTTAATAAAGGTCCTATGACTCATTCCCACAACAGTTGATCATCAGTGTATTCCTAATGAGAATAATTATGAGAGAAATATAATTGCTGTGAACAAATGAAACAGCAGGCAAAAAGGTTGACAGCTCTATGAGGAAAGACAAATCCACCAGAGAGCTGGAAGGGGGAGGGAGAAACGGGATTTATGGGAAACGTAGCCTAGATTTAGCACTAACAATAATATCAGATGGATGCAGCTAGTCTTAACATTTTTTTATCAATATTGTTCCATTATTTATTAATTAAACTAAGACTAAATTTAATTTGATGACGATAGATAAGGTTAAAAATGCAAACTGAACAAGGCTTCCTGGAGAACATAGATCATTTTAAGGACATTGCCACTGTGTGCACAAGATTGCTGGATAAATACTGTATATAATGTTACTTTTTTAAGAGATAGTATGGCTTGTTGGTGCTCATGGGGGAATTGGTAGGTCTCTGTAAATAAGGAATAAGTCATAGCGTGTGGTCTTTACCTACTCTATACATAAAGTGTCCTGAGATAACTTCTGTTATGATTTGGCACTGTAAATAAAACTGAATTGAATTGACATAAATGTGATGTTCGGGCAGTAGAAGCTTCAACAGAAGGGGTTGGGAGCATAGACTGTTTAAAAAACAGACGTAGCCTCTCCGTCGAGGTCTGTTCTCTCAATTTGATCCAAACGTACTCACCTATGGGAGTCGCCATGTTGTCAGACTTTGACTCTGCCTCATTTCCTCTTACCAAAAAAGGGCATGTATGTGGCGTTGGGGGGGAGGGAGATACGTTCATCCGGCTGATGTATACCTATGTGGTGAAGTGGGGGCCAGAGGCTAACTGTCACTCAAGAGGCCACGCCCCTTATTAATCATAAACCTTAACCTCCAATAAATTAAAACTAGCCTGGTACAAAAAAATTCACCCCCCTCATTGTTGTCATGGAGTTATCACCTAAACATACAGAGTAGAATGGTATTTTGTACCAGGCCTTAAACAGGGTTAATTATGCTGTGAAAATGGCCTGTTTAACATAGGGGTCAATGAGAAACTGCTCCGTATTGGATCAACCAGGAAGTCGCTGTGGTGGGGGCTTGGATGGGAGTGATTCACGTCATCCAGTGGGTAAGCAAGGAACTCTCTACCCCTCTCTTGTTCACTGTCCTCTCACTTCCCTGTCATTTCCTCCTGAATTAAAGTGAGAAGTTCTATTTACAACCACGAAAAAGCAAGCAGACTAACATCCAGCCCATAAAGAGAACGTTCAGAAGTTCACCAAACAAATACGGATCCATTTTATGAAATGTATCAATCCACGTGAAAAACCGTCCCTTGTTATTTTTACACTGCAAGTCTATTTTTGTTTTATTTAGTGCCGCGTAATCTGCATAGACAGCTGTTTAAATCACACAAATACCCAGATGTATATGTGTTTTGATCTTATTAACCTCATTTACATTGATTGTTCAGCTCAGTCTGTGAGCTTGTCTGTTTCACTACAGGCAGTTTTGTCTCACCGCAGTGGGCGGGGAAATGAAATGAATGAATCAAAACACTGTTGACTTCTTCACTTCTCATGTAGCTGACATAAAAACTATGTTGGTTTAGAACATTTCTGCTGTTAGTCAGCCTGGTGAAGAGAGACAGAGACTCCGTGGAGTCAGGCAGGCGCTTATGGAAGATGTGGCTTGAATCACAGCTAACCTGAAGCATTTGCAGTGTTTGAAAAATTTGTTTGTAAATGCAATTGGTTACAATTACAAGTTACCCTCTTGAAAAGTAGTGTAACTACAGTATTCCAATTACTTTATTAAAGTAATGTAACTAATTACATTTGATTACTTTTTGACTAAATCTCTAAACTTACTTCCTACTTCTTCCTTTGGATCAATGTTATCAACCGTTAACCAATTTTTCACCATTTTACACCTGACAGTGTTAAGGTCCCAGCAGTACTCAACACAGCTGTAATTCCATTCCATTAAGCCTAAACAACTCCTGCATATCCACCAAGCAAAATACATAAATAAATTACGTCTTCAATACAGCAGGAAAACATTCTTTACATTACACAATTATATTTGTGCCCCTATTTGATATCTGCATAGACATCAGAGAAGAGGAAAATATAGAGATCTTAAGGGATTTGTTTTAATATTCACGTCAGCTATTATTGTCCATATTTCATGCTGTCTAGAGACAAAGACACGTTATAGAAATAACTGAGAAGACGCTGAGCAGAAACAGCTGATAAGTGCTGTGAGTTAAATGTTTGCTACATCAGAACTTATTCTGTAAATGTGTTTACATATTCTGTAAACACACTTTTATGTGCATTTATAGGGGTTTCCATTCAGCTTTTCTGATGCAGATCTTCAAAATGTGCTATAAAATGTATTCATGGAAACACGGCTACTGAGAGGGGGTGTAAGACAAACTTGATCGAGGAAAAACAGCAGATAATGACATGAAGACAAGGAGCATGTATTTAGTGGTGAAAACAACACATTATCACGTGTGAACAGGTTGGTGATGAGAGAAAAGTAGAATTCTGTCCACTGGTGATCCTGTACAAGGCCGTATGTCTTCAGTCGAAGGACATATCAGTGGGAGGCCTGTTGTGTTCTTTCATGCCACAGCCATATTTACACCTGCATATATACAGGTGTACCAGGCCATTTTCTTCCTCTAGTCACAAAGTAGCAATGTGAATGATGCTACTGACATTTCTGTAACTGTCACGTGCTTCAATTCCATTGCCTTTTTTTGCTCTCAACTGTTGGATACTAAAGCCCTACAGATGTAGCAGATGAATGCAGGGGGGGCATTTGTATAGGAAGTGTTAAGTTAACCAAACAAAGGAAAACAAAGAGGCTTCTAATACTCACAAAACATGGAGGGATCGAAATAAAGGTCTGTCTCTAATATGTTTTAAATGCAACCCCAAGTCCGATGAAGTTGAAGATGTGTAAAATGCAAATACAAACTGAATACAATGATGACAAATTCTTTTTAAACCTATATTCAATTGAATACACTACAGAGACAAGATATTTAATGTTCAAACTGATGAACTTTATCTTTGTTTTTGCAAATATTCACTAATTTTGGAAAGTTGAGGAATTCTCCAAAAATAGGTTAATTGGGAACAAGTGAGTGTCATGATTGGGTATAAAAGGAGCATCCCTGAAAGGCTCAGTCCTTCACAAGCAAGGATTGGGCGAGGTTCGCCACTTTGTGAACAACTGTGTGAACAACTGTGTGAGCAAATAGTTTCTTAACGTACAATTGCAAGGAATTTAAGGATTTCATCATCTACAGTCATCAAAAGATTCAGAGAATCTGGAAAAATCGCTGCACATAAGCAGCAAGGATGAAAACCAACATTCCTCCAACATCCCTCAGACGACACTGCAATAAAAAACAACATCATTATGTAAAGGATATTACCACGTGGGCTCAGGAACACTTCAGTTGACCATTGTCATTTAGAATTACATTTAAAAAATATATGTATTGGTAATACTGTGTTCCTGACAGCACATTTAGCAAACTTCTCATCATCATTGTTTCTTAATAAAGGGCCTTGTGAAAAGTTGAAAAATCTATGTAATAATACAATTCTAAAATTAACATTAAAAGTAATGTAATAAGATAAACACAACAAAAATACATAAACAGAGCGGCCCAGTGGTAAGAGCATTCGCCTAATAATAACTATAGGCAGGTAGTCATCACTGAGATCTTCAGCCTCTGACTCACAAGGATCATTGGTTAAAAGTGCAGTCGGGGTTGAAGGCCTGATGCGCACGTAAAATGTTCGACTGTCCATTATGTCTGAAAGAGATGAACATCATAAACATAACTTTACACAAGAATGACACAAATGTGTCTTGATTAATCAGTGCCTTAAGTACTTCTAGACATAAAAACTGAACAAGTGTCATATTGATAAACTGCTCTCTTAATATACTTAAATGTTTAGATTTCTGAAAAAAATGGCTGATAGGTATTCTACTATGTATAATACATTGAATAACACAACTATGTTGCCAATGCATTGGAATTAGGCATATTTATGTTAATTTATATGTAATGGTTTGCCTTGTAACAAAAACAATTGAGAACCACTGATCTAGATACATATGAAGGTTACTCTGTTAAATAAAACTTAAGTTACAGTTTCATATGTTTATATTTGAAAGAGTAAAATCTAATGTTAACAGATAGTTACCCAGATGTAATGTTAACATTACATTCAGCTCAGCTCTGATGGCTCTGTAAATGAGTAACCTAATGGCTCATGTATAATTGTGTAGTGGTGCGTCGGGTTCAGTTTACATTACCGTAACTGGGCAACAGGTTTTGGAGCAACATATGCTCCATAAGCTAGGTAAGGACTGCTTATTTCAGAAAGACAATGCCAAAACACATTCTGCACGTGTTATGACAGTGTGGCTTCGTAGTAAAAGAGTACAGGTACTAGACCTGTCTCCCATTGAAAATGTGTGGAGCATTATGAATTGCAAAATAAGCCAATGGAGACCCCGGACAGTTGAGCAACTGAGTCGCACAGTTAGTGTCCTCAGTTCCCAAACATATATTGTGTGTTGTTAAAAGGAAAAGTGATGTAAGGTGAGGTGAGCGTTGGTAAACATGCCCCTGTCGCAGCATTTTTTTTAAATGAGTTGCAGGCGTCAAATTCAAAATTAGTGAATATTTCCCCAAAAAATAATGAAAAAATTTTGAACATTAAATATTTTGTTTTTGTAGTGTACTCATTGTATTCTGTTTAATACACATTGTACACAAAGTCCCAACTCCATTGGAATTGGGGTTATGAAGCCTCTAGCTAGTGGTGTCCGATTGAAGCTTCATGAACCACTTCCATTCCACTAGATGAAGCTCTCTGTTCAACAAAGGGTTGAAAACACACTAAATCACCATTCATTGAGCCCTTTTCTCTAAAACAAGAGCTCCATCTAGTGGACTCAACAAATACAACTAATGCTTCATGAAGCTTCATTTGGACATCACTACTTTTAAGCTGCTAATAATAAATAAATAAATAAAAGGCTGCTTCTTTTGGACACTTTTTTTTATAGCTATTTTAATATATTTTTATTTATATTATGCTTACATGACTAATTAAGTTATAATACATAAAATGTCCTTTGACTAACTGGCACACAAATTGCACTGGATGGGTACCTGAAGGTGAAAAAGAGTGTGGGGAGGGTCCTAACACCAATTTTTTTTTAATCAGTTTATATATCGTTTTTCCCCCCACTGATTTTATCATTGTGAATGCCAATCATATATTTAAAATATATATCTTTAATAATGCTGTTTAAAGTAGCAAATTCTCACATTTGAGAAGGAGCTATCAACCAATGTCTGGTACAGTATATTTTGCCATCTGTTAAATAACACTTTGTTCAATTGAATCCATTATTCATTCATTTAATTTGCCACTTCTTCTGCAAGATTGATCCATTTTGATTATGATAAAAGTATGATTTTTCTTCTGCTCCTATCAGTTTGTGGTGTACCCCAAGGTTCCATTTTAGGCCCTATTCTATATTCTAAACATAACATCCCTTATAATTACAATGCTAATGACAGGCAATTGTATTTTTATTAAAATAAATGATTAAATGGTTTTGAGATTCAGCTGAACATTTCTCCAAGATGAATACTTTATTTCTCATCCTTACATTGATTGACCCATTTAGTTACTTATTTGTGTATCAAATTTGACTTTTGTCATATTTGCCAATGAAAAGCAACATTTCTTTAAAACATATTTTTTAATAAACCCTGAAAGGCAACAAAACCAGCTCTATTAATAAGTAATACACTTTAAAAGGTCTATATATGTATTCATTTTTCAGAAGAGACAGTGTAGTACCCTGTTGTGGTGTGAGTGACTGTATGTGTTGTGTTTGTTCAGTCTACCATACACACGACAGGACTGTGTGTTTTCAGTTTCATGTCCAGTCCTTGTCAGCCAGCATTCACCCCCAGGAGCTCATCCTACCTCCCACCCCCATTGTGTCAGTGTGTACAAACCCAGGCAGTGGATGTTGTCCCATGCTGGGAGCCTGGTCGTGTTCCCAACCATCCTCACATGCTGACCCAGATAACTGTTCCCTTTGTCTGAGCGGGTCCCACCTGTTTGTACACAAACCCCAGTCCCCACAAAGACACATACACAAACATGCACTCACTCATTAGGTGTGTTTCCATTGGGGTAAAATGTGGCTACTGGGAAAGTTTCAGGACACTCCCTCTCAAAATTCCCCTCACTCAGCATGTTTCCATTACAAAAAAAGGCCACGCGATCGGGATCAGTGATACACCTCAACAGCGCTGTAGCACTTCTTTATCCAAGTGAGATATACAGAATAGTTGCAGTTTCAATAATCTAGTTGACAATCACACAGTTTTATGAGCCCTTCAAGATCCAACCATTATTAAATGTATGTTGTTCAAGAAAGACGATGAAAACAAAGAGTTTTTTCATTTTACGTGTTGTTTTATGTGTAAGGACTCTTATCATGCTATGACAAAGGTCTGGTGCTATTTTGAGCAGTTTTAGTTTTAGTGGCTTTAAAAAAAAGCCATTTTGGATGGTTCAGTGCTCCACCCCGAGCTTCTCATTGTTAGCCATGTCTGGCTGCTAGCGACTGTCTGAAATTTCTCTGTTAATAGGTGATTAACAAAAAAAAGAACACTGTCTCAATGGCATAATTGATGTACATTCATGCCAAAAAAAAAACAGACAGGTAATGGGGTGAAAGAGAGACGGGGAGACACAGGGATTTGAACCTGCGGCTGCTGCCTCAGAGGACCATCCTCTTACATGGGGCAACTGCTCTAACCACTGTTCCACCAGCCGCCCCTAAATTTAGAATCTTTGTAACAAATGGGATCATCCCAAGAACAAAAACTTATGAGATATAATTTACATTATTGATATATAATGCCAAATTATTTAATTATTTCCCCTGTGATTATTAAAGTATTTCTTATACAATCAAAATATTCCAAATTTAAATAGGCTCCTAAACAAAGCTTTGTTACTACAAATTTATAACTGGAAGAACTTCTCCGGGAACCATCACCTTATCGTGATGGAGAGGTTTGTGTGTCCCTGTGAACCTGAGGGCTGTGTTGTCTGGAGCTTAATGCTCCTGGTAGGGTCTCCCATGGCAAAGTGGTCTCAGGCGAGGGGCCGGACTAAGAATGGTTCACAAAGACTCAATGAACAAACAAGGAAGAGGAAGAGAGACCCTGCCCGGAGGAAGCCCGGGGCCCCCGTCTGGAGCCAGGCCCAGACGGAGGGCTTGCCGGCGAGCGCCTGGTGGCCGGGTTTGCCACGGAGCCCGGCCGGGCACAGCCCGAAAAAGTGACGGCACCTCCATCCTGTGGGCCCACCACTCGCAGGAGGAACCACTTGGGTCGGGTGCGCTGCTGCACGGGTGGCAGTGAAGGTGAGGGGCCTCGACGGACCAGACACGGGCAGCAGAAGCTGGCTCTTGGGACGTGGTATGTCACCTCTCTGTCGGGGAAGGAGCCGGAGCTTGTGCGGGAGGTGGAGCGCTACCAGTTAGATCTGGTGGGGCTTACCTCCACACACAGTCTCGGTTCTGGAACCGTTCTCCTGGATAGGGGTTGGACACTATTCTTCTCTGGAGTTGCCCAGGGTGAGAGGCGCCGGGCGGGTGTGGGGATACTCACAAACCCCCGGCTGAGCGCCGCGGTGTTGGAGTTCACCCCGGTGGACGAGAGGGTCGCCTCCTTACGCCTGCGGGTGGTCGGGGGGAAAACTCTGACTGTTGTTTGTGCATATGCACCAAACAGCAGTTCAGAGTATTCGGCCTTCTTGGAGACCCTGAATGGAGTCCTGCATGGGGCTCCAGTAGGGGACTCAATAGTTCTGCTGGGAGACTTCAACGCCCACGTGGGCAATGATGGAGACACCTGGAGAGGCGTGATTGGGAGGAACGGCCTCCCTGATCTAAATCCGAGTGGTCGTCAGTTATTAGACTTCTGTGCTAGTCACGGATTTTCTATAACTAACACCATGTTCGAACATAATGATGCTCATAAGTGTACGTGGTACCAGAGCACCCTAGGCCAAAGGTCGATGATCGATTTTGTGATCGTATCATTTGATCTGAGGCCGCATGTTTTGGACACTCGGGTGAAGAGAGGGGCAGAGTTGTCAACTGATCACCATCTGGTGATGAGTTGGATCAGAGGATGAGGGAAGATTCTGGACAGACCAGGTAAACCCAAACGAGTAGTGCGGGTGAACTGGGAACGTCTGGAGGAGGCCCCTGTCCGAGAGATCTTCAACTCACACCTCCGGCGGAGCTTTTCTGGCATCCCTGTGGAGGCTGGGGGCATTGAACCGGAGTGGGCAATGTTCAAAGCTTCCATTGCTGAAGCTGCAGCGGTGAGCTGTGGCCTCAAGGTCTTAGGTGCCTCAAGGGGCGGTAACCCTCGAACACCGTGGTGGACACCGGTGGTCAGGGAAGCTGTCCGACTGAAGAAGGAGGCCTTCCGGGATATGCTATCCCAGAAGACTCCGGAGGCAGTTGCAAGGTACCGACAGGCCAGAAGGGCTGCAGCCTCTGCTGTGTCAGAGGCAAAGCAGCGGGTGTGGGAGGAGTTCGGAGAAGCCATGGAGAAGGACTTTCGGGCGGCACCAAGGTGCTTCTGGAAAACCTTTCGACATCTCAGGATGGGGAAACGGGGAACCGTCCAAGCTGTTTACAGTAAAGACGGGACGCTGGTGACCTCAGCCGATGAGGTGATCGGGCGGTGGAAGGAGCACTTTGAGGAACTCCTTAATCCGACTAACACGCCCTCTTTTATAGAGGCAGAGCTGGAGGCTGATGGGGAATCATTGTCAATATCCCTGGCGGAAGTCACTGAGGTAGTCAAACAACTCCACAGTGGCAAAGCCCCAGGGGTTGATGAGATTCGTCCAGAAATGCTGAAAACTTTGGGTTGGGAGGGGCTGTCTTGGTTGACACGCCTCTTCAACATTGCGTATAAGTCTGGGACAGTGCCAAGGGAGTGGCAGACCGGGGTGGTGGTTCCTCTTTTTAAAAAGGGGGACCAGAGGGTGTGTGCCAATTACAGGGGTATCACACTACTCAGCCTCCCTGGTAAAGTCTACTCCAAGGTGCTGGAAAGGAGGGTTCGTCCTATAGTCAAACCTCAGATTGAAGAGGAACAATGTGGATTCCGTCCTGGACGTGGAACAACGGACCGGCTCTTCATTCTCGCAAGGATCCTGGAGGGGGCCTGGGAGTATGCTCATCCAGTCTACATGTGTTTTGTGGATCTGGAGAAGGCATATGACCGGGTTCCTAGGGAGATACTGTGGGAGGTGCTGCGGGAGTATGGGGTGAGGGGGTCACTTCTGTGGGCCATCCAATCTCTCTACACCCAAAGTGAGAGCTGTGTCCGGATCCTCGGGAGTAAGTCGGATTCGTTTCCGGTGGGGGTTGGCCTCCGCCAGGGGTGCGCTTTGTCACCAATCCTGTTCGTGATTTTCATGGACAGGATTTCAAGGCGTAGTCGTGGTGGGGAGGGGCTGCAGTTCGGTGGGCTGAGGATCTCATCTCTGCTTTTCGCAGATGATGTGGTCCTGATGGCATCGTCGGTCAGTGACCTTCAGCACTCACTGGAACGGTTCGCAGCCAAGTGTGAAACGGCTGGGATGAGGATCAGCATCTCTAAATCTGAGGCCATGGCTCTTAGCAGGAAACCAGTGGATTGCTTACTCCAGGTAGGGAATGAGTCCTTACCCCAAGTGAAGGAGTTCAAGTACCTCGGGATCATGTTCACGAGTGAGGGGACGATGGAGCGTGAGTTTGGCCGGAGAATCGGAGCAGCGGGGGCGGTGTTGCAGTCGCTCTACCGCACCGTTGTGACGAAAAGAGAGCTGAGCCGGAAGGCAAAGCTCTCGATCTACCGGTCAATCTTCGTTCCTACCCTCACCTATGGTCATGAAAGTTGGGTCATGACCGAAAGAACGAGGTCACGAGTACAAGCGGCCGAAATGGGTTTTCTCAGGAGGGTGGCTGGAGTCTCCCTTAGAGATAGGGTGAGAAGTTCAGCCATCCGTGAGGAACTCGGAGTAGAGCCGCTGCTCTGAAAGGAGCCAGTTGAGGTGGTTCGGGCATCTAGTAAGGATGCCCCCTGGGCGCCTCCCTAGGGAGGTGTTCCAGGCACGTCCAGCTGGGAGGAGGCGTCGGGGAAGACCCAGGACTAGGTGGAGAGATTATATCTCCACACTGGCCTGGGAACGCCTCGGGATCCCCCAGTTAGAGCTGGTTAATGTGGCCCGGGAAAGGGAAGTTTGGGGTCCCCTGCTAAAGCTGCTGCCCCCACGACCCGACCCCGGATAAGCGGATGAAGATGAGATGAGATGAGATGAGAACTTGACACAGTGCTGCACAGCAGGTTCCCAGTTTTGAGACGATGTATAGCATACACCAGTTTGGACACCTCCACCCACCCACCTACCCATTTGAAATGGTCTACCACTGCTGTAAAATCTTCACCGACTTCACGCCATCTCTCTGTCTTTGAGTAATAACAACTCTTCTCAGGTAGAGTTGTACTCTGGCCAAAGTATATTTTGTGATCAAGATCACTCCATTTTTAGTTCTGTTTCACTCGCAGTATGCACCTGGAAGGCAGTACCAGGATCAGTCAGGGAGCTAACCTAAGTGTATATTTTCTTAGTGAATCTGACCCAGAGTGTATCATGTAATTGCTAAAAATATTACCACCATTGGTAGTTCTAATCAGCAGATAATGGCTCAAAATGATTTTCCATTTGATCTTAGTGTTCCTAGCACACTTCGACATCCTCACTAACACTGTCTTTTATCAGCTCAGAAGACACAACAAAGGTCAGATATTCCCCTTTCCCTGTCGAATGCTGAAAGCCCATGTATGCCTCTGTCTCATGCACACTGGATTACTGCAATGCACTTTCTCTGGCCTCACAAATCAATAACAGACTGCAGCTTATTCAAATGCAGCAGCTCACATCCGCACTACAACAGGAAAGTGAAGACATCCCTCCAGTCCCAGCTTCTTATAGGTCTAATTTTGAAAAGCAATCGATTATGTTCAAGTGTTGCACTGTTGGTTCCTGGCTACATCCTGGACTTTTTAGCCCACAGCAAGCCTGGCCATGAAAATCAGATTCAACCCCAAGTCACTGAACAGGGATTTACAGCCAGTTCTCATTCCCAGGGCATTAAATACTGCCATTTTTTTTGCAGCTCTTGGTGCACAAGGTACCATTATGCATCAGTGCCAAATCCGTCAGGATTTTAACTATAAACCTGTCCGCAGTGATATTAGATGCTCAGAGCAAGTGCTCCAGCATTAAGAGCGCCAAACTCAGCATAAGGAGGAAGGATGTGGGGGGGGGGGGGGGGCTGAATCAAACAAAAAACAGATTTTTACCCAGGAGATCGCAGTTCATGTACAAATAATGTCCTGTACAACACTGTCATACAAAACCGCCCAATATGAAGAGTTGGGATGACGACAAGTTGGGCCTACCCATTCCTGAGCCTTTGCTTTGGACTTCAGCTCTGCATGAAAAATCCATAAAAAACAAACACTTTAAAATTGCATTATATTTATTGGTTCAGATATTTCTATAATTTAACATTCTCCACGGGCATATTTAATTGTGCCCAAAATTGATAATTGAATTGGAAAATGTAGCTATCTTTTGTTGAATTAATGACCAGGGGGATAAACAAATGGAATAGGAAAAGCATAAAATGAACAGGCAGTTTGCTTCATTAAATGTTTGATCAAAGGAGATTGTTGTTCAGTGAGGACTCCCTGATCTCAGAAGTCATGATGTAATCAACGCACACATATTCAGAGAGGAACAAACAAAGTGAGTGTTTGGTACTTTGGATAGTTTCAGTTATTATTAATAGTGGTTGGTGGTGGAATACATGGTTCAACACAGACACCCCTGACCGCCCGCACTAGCACGTTCCAGGAAACCCTAGTACTGAGCTGAATAATTGATCAGCGAGTCTCCCTGCTGTCTCTATGTGTGCTCTCTCTGTTGGCCTCTATGTCTGTCTGCCACTTTGTTTGCCCCGCCTTACTGTACATCTCCCCCACTGCCTCAGTTTGTCTCCACTCTGAGTCTGCCTGTGGATGTCATATCCTATGTTATGGTTGTATCGTTAAGCTGGGTCTGGTGGTTGTTTTGCTGCATTTGTTAAAGTTGGACTGGAATTTGAACTCCACTACTGTAGACATATGCTTGTTTTAAGGCTCATGTTTGCTCCCATTTCATGTGTAAATAGAGATGTACATTATCATTGTTTTTATCGTCACATACTAATGCTTTCATGCGTTCTTTACCTTGGAATGGACGTTGAGAAAACATACTCTACCGGGCGACGTTCCGATTCCAAAGTTACTCCAATGAAGATTGGGAAAAAAAAGTTCATGACAACAACAAACATGCTCCTGCTATGAGTGGCACTCTACAGTGCCCGGCAGTGGCCCACAATTTCCGGTGTTACTGTAATGTTTTGTCCGTATCAGTGCGCATCCGTAAGCTTGCAGGATACGTGCAGAAATGCGGACGAAATGCGTATCTAATGCAGAGCATAAATGAGCCTTTAGAAGTATTAGTGGAATCAGGGGTTAAGGGTTTAGGCCTTTTTTTAAAAGCAGACATTTTGACAAAGTAGAAAAACGTGTCAAACCTTGACAATTATATTTTTGTTCATAAGGTTGGCAGAAATTAAAAACAGCATAGGTCAGCAGCAACATACACATTTTCTGTCCTTCATGTTCCACTGACTCAAGAACTGAAATGGCGTGAAGCATCTTTATTTAGCTTCGGGTCTCTAATTCTTTGAGAGAAAAGTTGGTAGAATTATTATTCTTTATGTCATTATCGTACACTGGGCTGCTGTAACACGGTGTCCCACTTAACCCTGCTGTGAGTTTTAAGCCTAGCAAACACTTGCTATGAGTTGGTTTCACAATAGTGCTATGTTCTAGGCAACAAGATGGTAATTAAGATAATATAAGGTTGGATTTTTGGATTTACACACAAAGGGCAGTAATTGAAAAACAAGTGCGATAAAGAAATTTACTTGCATACGCTGGAAACACTACCACAGAAATCCGTGAACACTCATCCAAACTTTTTCAAAATGGGCAAAAGACTGTCTGCTGGCGGTGTGATAAACTGACCGGAAGCACACCCTGTTCGACTCTATGTGTACCCCTACAATATTGGTTTAGGGTCTATGATGGTAGTATTCGGGCTCTGATAGTATGATGTATATATATTCTATTGCTTCATCTGTAAACTTTGCATTTGTCTGAATGTCTATGCAATCTGTCTTCGCCTTAAAAAGTATCAAAAAGTGATTAGAGACTGTATATAAAGATGGACAGCTTGACAACTCCCTGATAGTGAAGCCAAAACATCATTATCCATTGGTGGATGTCTGCAGTATAGGTCATAAGGTCCGCCCCCTCTATGTTAGCGGATGGCCATGGGCCACATTAAAAAAGTTATAAAAGTACGCATCACATACATTTTTCCCAAAGATGGTTTTTGTCATTGAAATTACTTCTGATCAAATCTTCAATTCATCTGATAGGTTTGGTTTTAATTAGTTAGTTAACCGAGATGGTTAAGGTTAGGCATTGAAATCTAATCTTTAAGGTTGGTATAGGTAGTCGGGAAGTGAGTCTTGAAAGATTTTTTCAAATCTAGTGTTACCATCTTGACACCTGCGCAGACTCTGCTTGCAAAATTACAACATGGTGACGCCTGTATCCTGGATATTTTGGCACCACTTTTGTACAGTGAGAGGAAAGGATCCACCATGCTTTGAAGTTTGCATTTCACTCAGAAAGCTGAAGCTAGTTTGCCTAGCTTGCTAAACCATGTTCACTTATTATCATGTTCAACAAACTAAAATCACCTCACCCTTCATATAGCACCTACCTGCAGTAACTGTGCAGTGCTGGCTCTCCCTGCATCCTCCGAGCCAGTGTCACCACTGTCAGTTTCCAGCTGAACTTCATTTCATCTCTAATATGAAAGCAGTGCAGATGAAGAAGGTTTAGAAAAATACTTCTGGGAATGTCAAGAACAAGTGAAAAACACACGGACACACTAACTCCTTTAGATGTGGGAGTTGTTTAATTCAATTATATTTTATTTATAGTGTCGAATCATAACAAAAGTTATCTCAGGACACTTTACAGAGCAGGTAAAGACCACACTCAATGACTTATTTATGATTTACATAGACCCAACAATTCTCCTGTAGAGTACGGTGGCAACGAAAACCTTCCCTTTAACAGGCAGGAACGTCGGACAGACCCTGCTCTGTGGAGGACGGCCATCTGTCTTGACCGGTTGGGGAGGAAGAGAAGGAGAGAGAAAGAGAGAAAAGACACACAGATGGACAGAGAGAGACAGACAGACACACTTCCAGAGATGCAAGCAAGCAAAGCCTAACAGTAACTATAATAATATCTATAGTAATGTGAATATGACGTATATGTTAAGACAGTTAATACAACAGAAAAGTAGAAACAAGCACAGCTAAGGTGATAGAATATGACAATGATCATAATTATGGTGGCCAACATGATCAATGATGGGTAGTGGCAATAGCAGCTACGATACAGCTAGACATACCACTGGTGGTGTTTTTATGGCTACAAATTGTATAGTTTATTAAACTAGTGATAGTATATATGAGTAACAGTGATAATAGCAGCAGGAAGCGTCATGTAGGACCACGGCAGCACAGACCTGCGAGACGACAAAGCACAAACAACTCCGGGGAAGAAGCGGAACTTGAAAAAAGCAGCAGCTTAGAGGAAGAGTATGTTGTGTGGTGTTTATGACAAGTCTGTCTCTCTTACTGTAACTAAAAGTAACATCGTAACTAAAAGTAACATCGTTTTCAAGTTACATGGGTTAAGTTAATAGAACAATTATGTTCCTTCAAAATCGTCTTAAATAATGTTTTAGTGTCAAATCGCTTTTGTCCGTTACGTTACTGGAAAGTCCGCCATCTTTCCGCTAGTAATGTTTATCGTTATCCCCAAATAAATTTAAGTCAAAAGCAACTAGACTTGGTTATTTGTTGAGGAAAAAGTTTCACCTCTCATCCAAGAGACTTCATCAGTTCATGTACGCATCTGACCAGGCTGGGACTGGTCCAACTATCTGGTGTGTAGTTCCAGTTATTTAACCTCTAGTGAGGGCGTACACAAGGCCAATGATGTCACTGGAACCCTTTGTGCCCCAAGTGCCAACGAAAGTCGTTGGAGTGACAGGTCTTGGTGGGAAGTTGGCTTCAACTTTGTTAGTGCTCGAACAACAACTCTAACTCAACAAGTGCAGTTGCTTTTGACTTAAATTTCTTTGGGGATAACAATGACCTGGACAAATGAGAATATTTACAGGGTTACTAGTAACAACGTTTACCTGGCAAAAGTGTTGAATCACAACATCAACTTAACATCAACAAATCTAATGTTAGACAGGAATGATCTTCCTGGGCAAAATGATTACCAACTCACATTTCCTTTCCTTTCCTTTCATTCTTTTCTTCCCCATGAGAAAGAAATTATAGTCCTACGATATGAAGTTGTGAGTTTGCCACATGGACACTTTGACTAATAGTTATTTGTGTAGGTACATGGGATTTGTGAGCATGTCTGTGTGAAGTTTGATGTGTTTAGGACACTGCATGTTTCGGAGACACAGAATAAATATTCGGTGAAAGTGAACTCGGGACCGTGGCATTGTGAAGGCACAGGCTGCTGTTGATTGTATGGTTTCAATCTATACACATCCTAGTAAGAGTGATTGCCTGTCAATGACCACACATACACAGGCACACTTCCTCACAAACCTCAACATGGCTTGAAATGTGATTTATCAAACTTGGCCTGTGCCTTCTTTGCCATGGCCCTCAGGACAAAAAATTGCTTAACATTTATTATTTTTCAGATGAAGAGCAAAGCGTGATTTGTTGAACTTAAAAGTGTGAGGAGTCACCTGTGTCATCTATTTAATCTCACTGCTGTCTCCCCCACGGGGACTCGTACTGACAGGCTTTTGGGTGTGTTTGGGAGCTGAGTGCTGTGATTAAGGCAGAGAAGCTGAGAGGCATGGCCAAGCCATTTCTGTGTTTGGCTGTGGAAATGGAATCAGCGACTTGATGGGCCTCATTTCAACAAGCACACAGTAGTCAGCAAAGATTTTGAATTATGACAGCACACACAGTAATTAAGTAAATAACAACATGCACTCGTGACTGATTATTGTGTGGCTATACTGAGTAACACAAGTTACATTTTGTAAATGTTCTTACAGCATGTCTGAGGGCAGGATCCAGCTGTATTCTGTGGATTTTTTTTAGGGTTGGGGGTATACAATGCCACTTTGACTGCAGAAATCTCAGTTTCTCATTAATAGTACATTTCACTTTCTGTATTAGCTTTAGAAACCTGTGTTTCTTGGTGCATGTACTGTATATAAAACTGGAGGCTTGTCAGCTCAGTGAGCTGGTGGCTGGCTTTTTCCCCCAAAGATGGTTTTTTGATTTTCTGTAGTTCTGATCATGCAGACGTTTGTGTGTCTTTTTCTGATAAGTTTGTTTTTTATTAGATATTTGATGCTATAGAATGTGGTGAAATGTCAATAGACAGCTGTGATCAATCCGAAATCTTACTGGCGGGTATATGGATGGGATGGCCCAATCAATACTGCACAAGTAGACTGGGAAGTGGAGACATGTTGCTATCCGGCTGTAAAGACGTGACGTAACACCCTTTTAAAATATGATTTCTGGGTCCAAGCTAACTAAATACGAGCCTCGTATTTCTACAACGCCACAGTGCCGTGTTCCCCGTTCCTTGGACAGATCTGAGTTTTCATTTTCATTTTACCTCTTTCTTATCTATGAAACTGACTAAAGAGGTGATCGTAATTGTTCACATGTTCGGCTGCTGTTGTCTGTTTTGTTTCAATGGAGCGTTTGGACCTGGAAATCGTATTTTGAAAGGGTGTTACGTCAGACTGAACAGCTGCATAGCGATTTCTGTATTTGCAGCAGAGTTAGCTCTGTTCACAAATGGTTAAGTGATGGCAAGCAGGGACTTGGCTGTCCAAGTATTTATTAACTCCTTTATTGCAACCCAACCCCCATAATTAAATTTTGACTAGCCTCCACTAAGGATACGTAAAAAAGTATTTTATCATATAAAACTTTGTACGACTGTGTGTAAGATGTATGAAGACGTATGAATCTGAGAAGAACACAATCTGCATAAATTGTGTTGATGATGCTCCATTATATCCAAAAGGTTAATCTGTTGCACACAAGGCTTTGGCACATTTTTCTGGCCAATAAAGTTTAACTCAAAACACTCAAACAGTTTGCTCTCCCTTGTTTTACCAACCCAGTTGCCATAAAAGAAATGTTGGCATTGTACGTTTCTGCAAACCAGAGATACAGGCACTACTTGGTTAGGTTGAGGCATTTATTTTTTTAAAACGGCAAACATATTATATATATATAAAATATTATATCAAAAAATTTAAATTGTGGTTGGAGCAATTAATTGTACTCATGTGCGTCTGAAGGCACCATCCATGAATGATTACGCATTCATCAATCGCCAAAACTACCACTCGATAAATGTACAGGTGATTTGTGATGCCAAGCTGTCACTTTTAAACTTGGTGGCCAGGTGACCAGGGGGACACACACAATTCTTTTATATTTCAAAACAGCTCGGCTCCAGCCCCCCGCGACCCCGACACTGAATGAATGAATAAATGTGTTGGCGCGTGGCTGCAGCAAGAAACACTGCAGAGCCAAACTCATCTCCTCGGTTGGTGGCTACCCTCGATAAATTGCATTAAATCAAACAAGGTATCAGATGATTGACATCTTGGTATGGTTCTTCTAGGTGACAAAGGTTATCCTCTAACGGAATACCTTATAACCCTGCTGGCAAACCCCACTACAGAGCAAGAGCGCCGGTGTTGTGCCGTATTCAGCACCCCTGCCGTGAAATGCACCCCCTCGCATTATAGGTGGTATTCTGGATCAGAAGGCTGTTGTTTCCACCTAAAGGAGTAGTTTATATACAGCTAACCCACAGCGGTCAGAACATTGGTTACTTACAGTCTTTAAACTATTTTAAAGAGTTTAAAATCACAAACTTGGATAATAGCGAACACAAAACAACACCTTTTTGTATGATCTGTGGAAATATACTGCAGCCATAATTACCAAATGAATGAAATGGATCTTTTGAGCAAGTTGAATGTATTTGACTCAGCGTTTCCTAAATATAATCCCAGCTTTTCTTGCAATTCATAAGCCTCACAAGCCTACAACCTCCCCTACCCATAACTACATTCACTCCTGTCCTCTCCCCCCGACTCCCCCCCTCCTTCCGCTCTCCTCACCCATTCAGCCCCCGACCCCCTCCCCCCCACTGCTCTTCAATACATCCCCCCACCTCTATTGTTGTACCTGTTTCTGTCTGTTTGTCTGTATCAGCATTACCCCATGCCCCCTTTGCTTTGTTTCCCTGTCATCCTTGTCTTCTGTTGTTTGCTACCTGTTACATGTGTGTCTATGTACTACCTGTCCTGCTCTGTAAGCGACTTTGGGTCTTTGAAAAGCGCTATACAAATTAAATGAATTATTATTATAATTATTATATGTTCAAAGGTGTGTGCTTTTAATTGGGTTACACCTGTCCAAGAGTGCGCACGGGCGCACTCGGGTCACAGTGGAGCGCTGCTTCGGTTTGACTGCCCCTTTTATTCCACTCTTAAGACTGACAAAAAGCACATCTTTATTTTGCTCCATCTCGGATGTCAGGATGCCGATCTGTGTGTCGGAAAAGTTTATTTTCTAACCTGCGTTCCTTCTCTCCATGTTTGACCTCAGTGGGTGAGGCCTCCAAACCAGGAATATTTAGGGGCAACATGTTAAAGACGATCGAATTCAGCCGCAGCATTTATCAAGGCCTGCTCATTCGTACGCTGAGATTGGTCAGATACGAATGTTTCATAAATCACACGTGGGTCCTTTCCTATGACCAATTTTGCGCTCAGATCTGCGCCCGTTTTCACGCAAGATTGATAAATGAGGCCCGGTGTGATTAGGAACAGTCTCCGTCCATAACAAGAGCAGCCATAGTTGTTGTTTTTTTCATTCTGCTGCTTTTTACTGTATTGTATTTGTCAAAAAAAGTAATGAATAAATAAATAAATGGATGAATAAACAGTTATAATAATATTAAAGAAAAAAATACTCTCCTACATAGACACAAAATGAATCAAATGAAATTAATATTTCTATACCCACTTACAAATAACAATAATTAGAAAAACAGAATAAAAATCACCTTGAAATTATTAAATAAAACCCTTACAAACTTTTCCTCTGCACAAGGACAGTAATAAAAAACTGAAAAAAGGGTGCTCTATTGGCGTTATTACAGCTCTGACCAAACTCAACTCCTTCATATTTATCACAAACGCATCTCAGAAATCTCGTTTCAAAACATCTTTCATACAGAACGCACCTGCAAAGGCAGCACAGGGCAGAGTCAGGAAACAGTTAGAGTAGGAACAGTCTGCCTCCTATGGAAACAAATACATACATGGGAGACGTTACGTTAAACCAAAACTACAGCCGATTTTTACGATAAGACACAACTGAAAACATGGCGACACATTAATAAAAGGCTGTCTTTACTTTAGCGCATAGTTTCAACGGCATTATATGACAGTTTAAATAAATGCATATTTTAGTAGAGTATCGTGATAGCATCATGACCAAGCCCCCACCACAGCGACTTCTTGGTTGATCCAATACTGAAGTGCCAAAAACTGCAGTTCTCCGAGTGTCCACTAGGAGTAGTTTTCACACAACAGAGCAGTTTCTCATTGACCCCCATGTTAAACAGGCCATTTTCACAGCAAAATTAAACCTGTTTAACATTCTAGTCCGTATGTTTAGGACATATCTCCATAACAACACTAAGGGGGGTGAATTATTTTTACCAGACTTGGTTTTATTTTATTGGAGGTTAAAGTTTATGAATAATGAGGGGCGCGGCCTCTTGAGTGACAGCTAACCGCTGGCCCTTACTTCTCCTCAGAGGCTAGTTGTCAAGATTAGTATGATTAGCATGCTAACTCCAACATCCCGACCTAGACTGCAGTCATTCGTGTGGTGGTGTTACCATAAGTGACAGGATGGTTTGCTCTTTGATCAACTATACAAACACATGGTTTAGGAACACACTGTGTTAATATTAGCTCTGTTACGCTAATTAAAAAGCTGCACTTGCACCATGACTTTAATACAGCCTGCTATCTATGACACATACATATACAAATACCAGTGCTCCTCTGGAGCATCGGGAGGATTCGGGACATGAGGATCAGTGTTTTACAGTCCATGGTATGGTACTGTGTTGAATATCATTTTAAATCATAGATCATAAATGCTGCCTGCACTTCACTCCCGGAGACGGTGTAATATCCGCTACAGACACGGGACTCCTACTCCCGTTTATCTAGTAATGTGTTCTGTTAGCCTAGCTCCCTGGCGGTGGAGCTAATGTGGCTAATTCAGTAAACGTCACCCAGCCGGCCGTATCTTCCTCCCTCCAACGTCACATCAATGCCATTTTTTTCGTAAGAGCAAATGAGGAGGAGTCAAAGTCTGACAAGATGGCGACTCCCAGAGGCGAATATGATTTGATCAAGTTGAGAGAATGGGCCCCGTCTATGATCATGACATGGCTTACTATAACTAGAGCAGCCATAGTTTTGCCGGGAGTTCGGTCCCACGTCACCCACGTACCCCTTTGTGTGTTACCCCCTTGCTAGAGGTGAACCTGGAACTAAGAAATAGAACTGATACAAAAGAATGCAGGGAATTCAAACTCCTTTTCGACAGGACTAGCATTGACCAGGTTTTGAGAATGTTCACAATAATTAAATAGAAAAATAAATAAAAAATGACAATAATGATGAATGAGCAGATGAATAAAACAAAGTAAACATTGACCCAGCTACACTTGTATGAGTTAAACCACTAAACCTTCCACCTATCACCACATTTCATGGCTCTGAGATTGCTTCTGTCTCTCAGTACAAGTATATTCTAAGAATAATAGGTGAATCACTTTAATTCAAGACTGATTTTAAAAAGTGAGGCTGAAATTGGGTTTGTATTTTAGAAAAGGTCTTGCTTTGCCTTCAAGGCCAAAAAGAGACTTGTTGCGGCCACCTCTATGTCTGTGCTGGGCTATGGTGATGTTGTATACGTGCATGTATCCACACAATGTCTATTTGCATCATGGAACACTAAGAATTATTACAAATCTAAAAGTTCTTACTCACCGTTGTGAGTTATTTGTACGCTCGAGTTGGATGGCCAGCCTTGTTTGTCCATAGACTTAAAGGTTGAATATGAAGAATGTAAAGGACACCTCAATCTAGTGTCTCAAGATCGTAGTCGCAACAGCAAAAAATAATTCCAACAGTCGGGTTGCAGGTTGGTCAGACCTGGCCCAGTAGCCTACAGGAGACCAGAGTCTGTTTGAGCCTGTTTGAACCCATCCCCTCCAGCAAATCACACCATAAAAACAAGTATTAGAGGAGTTTGACTGACAGTTACCGTTAGCCGTTAGCCGTTACAGCTTAGTAAAGACGAAAGTGATGTTAGCGATCAAGGAGAAACGTAGCCATTTGGGCGTGCGTTTTAATGCTGTTGAACTCCTTTATCTTAGTCCATGGAGTGAATGCTTGGCTTATATTGACTCTGGTTTTTGCCCGTCTCCGGTCACTCAGCTGCTGGGCCAAATAACGCCCCCTTCACTGAGGCTCCGAAGCAGCTGCAGGATTGGCAAACTCCATTTCACCCAGTGCCAGCCTACAGTAGCTGCACCCAACAACAGACAACCCTGGCAACGCCCAACGCTATTGGCTGCTACTATGGAAACAGAACAGGACAGAAAGTCATTGTCTAACCTGTCAAATTAAAAAAAAACAATTTATTCAGACTAAATATATTTTTTTTATGGAAAAGCAATACATGTATTCTGTACCCTTCAAAATGCCCCGTGGGTGTATTTTTAAAAAATATAGCTTTTAATAAAGATTCTACATATTCGACCTTTAACCCTCAGCATATTCTTATTCATAAGGCTGTTCGTGGAATACTTCCTTGTTACCTGCGTACCTATGCTCTTAAAAAAGTATGGGATGGTATTGTCTTCCTTCCTTGTTTAGGCAACAAAACTACATGGTTAGGTTTAGGAAAAGATTGTGGTTTTGTCTAAAAAAAAAAGCATGTCTTTTATGTAATTAGATTTTACTTGTACCGTCCCATGATCTCCTGGGCAAAAAGTCTGGTTTGTGTTTGATCCACCCCGACCTCCTTCCTTAGCGGATTTCGAGGCCTGTTACACTTGCTGCTGCAGCTCATACAGACATTAGGGGGTGGCAGAAAAGTTTTAATATCATGGTTTCTGTTATTTGCAGAAACTAACAATGCCAACAGTTTTTTTTTTCTGTGAGTCAGGCTGGTTTTACAGTAATCACACTTTTGATGGATTATCTGTTTGATACAATATGATACACTCCACCATGACTGGCTACTAGTGTATATGTATTGAGAAAATTATAGCTATACTGGTATTTATATTACTATTATATAGGGCAAATACTACTTGTCATACAGTGGAGGAGGGGGGGGGGGGGGGGGGGGGGGTTGTCACTGCCTGAGAAACTTTCCTCTCAGCCAGACTTCACATTGATGGATGGTGTTTAGTCAAACAGTGTGAAGCAGCTATGATTTACTGCTAAACAAATCTGTACAGATTGAGAGATGAGTAAGACTAGACACATATGAATGGAGAGAGGGTATTGATGTATCATTAATCCCATCTGTGTTTCAACAACTGATGATGCCTCTCTGGACACCGGCCAGTATTTCTCCCATTTCAACAGAGACTTATTACATTACATCATTCCTTCTGCAGCGCTTCTCCACACGCCACAGTCTGAACAATCAGCATGAGTCAGATCGGGATTGATTTAGACTGTAAGAATAATAACAACAGTAATTTTGTTTACTGTTAGCGTTGCTGGTCCCATCTTATTCATTAAAGTATATCAATTGAAAGGGAAGGCTGTCAGAAATTCCACATTTAAACAAATTAAAAAGAATAAAACAACAGAACAAACCTGGCCTTTATGTAGAACATACTGATATTTGACGGATGCTTTTAATCCTTCTTTATTTTCTCTCTTCTGCAACTCTATATTTTCTTTTCATATTTTACTTTTCTTTTCTTTTTTTTTACTTAGAAGCCTCTCTGTTTTTTGCTTTTAACACAAATACTAGTGTAGTATTATGTAATATATGGACGTAGCTAGTGATGGTACCCCTTGTTTTGTGTACTGCCAATTTGAAGCCTCAAATTTGGCATTTGGGCTGTTGCCATCTTGGTTTTTTGAAACCATATTTGGACAAAATGACAGAGCTAAACGCAAAGCCAGAGTCATTTCAGTGTTGCTGCGCTTAGCTTAATGCTAAAGAGGGAAACCAGTGGGGGAGCAAGGAGCTGTGGGTGCTGGTGCCATACATCTGCATATCCATGCTGCAGTGACACAGAGCCTGTTGAAAATTGTCAGTTTCCCTTAAGTTACCAGCTAATTCTAGCTAGCTCACAGTAATCAACATTTAGCTTTGTTTGCAAGATACAACTGAACGCTGATCAAGACATTTTTAGGTGACTAAAATGCTACAATTGACTTTATTGAAGGCAAGGTTTATTTGTGTAGCACAAATCAACAACAACATAATTCAAAGTGCTTTACATAAAACATTAAAAGCATTGGGAAAAAACACATAAAATATATTTAAATAAAGGTAATATATATATAAAACGACTTTCAAATAAAATTCAGGGTTCATTCACCTTTTTCAAGGTCAAATTTAAGCACTTTCAAGTTCCATTTTCAACTTTTTCCAGCACCTTACAGCTGTGGTAAATTACATAATTCTATGAATACATATATATATTGAAAATTATTATTTAACTGTTTTTTAAAATTACATTAAAATAGATCGTATAATGCTATAAACAAAAAAAATTGTGTTTGTAATAACAGAATGATAAGAAATTAAATTCCTATTCTGTAATTAATTGTTGTGAAAAAAAAGCAGATATAATTTCAAGCATTTTCATGCACTTTATGTAAAATTCAAGCACTTTTCAAACCTTGAAACCACATCATTAAAATTCAAGCATATTCAAGGATTTCAAGCACCCGTACAAACTCAAAGAAAAAAATATTGTCGAAAGCAGGAGACGAAACTCTCACGCCCACCGAGCTCCTGTGCTCCCTCCACTCGAGTTCTCGTCAGTGCGCATGCACCAGATTTTTTTTTCTAAAACCGGATGGTTTATGTTGTTTGATCAGAACATATTGTTGGCTTCAGTGGACATAATCAAACAAATGATTGTCAAGACATGCAATAGAAGTTACAGTGCAGTACAAGCAGTTGATAAATTGTTTTGCTTGCTGAAAGGTAGTGGCAAACAGAAAAGTCTTTAGTCTTGATTTAAAAGAACTAAGAGTTGCAGCAGACCTGCAGAAGTTGTAGTTTGGTCCTGAACCATTCATTACTTTGTAAACCAACAGAAGAGTGGAGGCCCCCACTGCCACTTGATGTTAACTTCTGTCCCGCCAACAGTCCAAATCTCAAACATGTTCAATTTACAATTATATAAAAAGATATTCTCATATTTGAGAAACTTAACTAAATATTTTTGGCATATTTGTTTGAGAATTACTTGAACAATATTATCAAAACAGTTGCCAATTATTTTGGCCAATTGACTAATCTATTTAATCAACTAATCATTTCAGTTCTTATCAAAACAGAATTAAATCAGCACAACATGCTAATACACTTGATGTTAAGTAATAACAGTTTTTACTAGGCCCAGGCAGATCAATGAGAAATCCCAGTACAGAAATCCCAGAGAAATGTATTTGCTACTTTATACACACGGACAAATAGACTGTCAACCAGAGAACATATTTTGGTGGCAGTTCGTAATAATCAGAAATGTTTGGTTATGTTAAGATTTATATCACCTGTCATCACATGTGCTCAGTGTGAACCTGCTCTCATCTGTGAAGAGAACGTGGCACCAATGGTGGACAAGCCAATTCTGGTGTTCTCTCTGATTGCCACTCGAGCGGCACGGCGCTGGGCTGTTAGCACAGGTCCCACTAGAGGACAGGCCCTCATGTCACCCTCATGGAGTCTGTTTCTGACGTTTGGTCAGAAACATGAACATCAGTAGTCTGCTGGAGGTCATGTTGTAGAGCTCTGGCAATGCTCATCCTGCTCCTCACACAAAAGAGCAGATAGCGGCCCTTCTGCTGAGTTGATTCCCTTCTACAGCCCTGTCCAGCTCTCCTCGTAACGGCTGGCTTCCTGGTATGTCCTCCATGCTCTTCAGACTGTGTTGGGAGACACAGCAAACCTTCTTGGGACCACACGTAGGGATGAAAGACTATATAAAAAATGGCATTGAGGTCCGTTCTCTCATCTTGATTCAATCATACTCACCTACAGGAGTCGCCGTCTTGTCAGACTAGTTGTCACTCAGGAGACCATGCCCCTAATTATTCGTAAACGTTAACCTCCAATATAATAAACAATGAAAACTAGCCTGTTAACAAAAAAAGAAAAATCACCCCCCTCAGTGTTGCCATGGAGATATGACCTAAGCCTACAGACTAGAATGTTTTTTAGTACATGGCCTTAAATAGGTTTAATTATACTGTGAAAACGGCCTGTTTAACATGGGGGTCAATGAGAAACTGCTCTATTATGCAAACTGCAGTTTTTGGCACTTCCTCATTGGATCAACCAGGAACTTGCTGTGGTGAAGGCTTGGGTCAGGACCAATTCGGGCATATCTAATGTGTACGAACTGTGACGGGAATTACAATTAACATGTTTTGGGTTTTAAAACACTGGACAAACGACATTCCTTATCTCCTCATAATGCCGAAGTTTTCTTTATCTTTGCATCCTCAAAGCAATTTCAGTCAAAAACAACTGGACTGGTTGTTTGTCTAGGAAGACGTTTCACCTCTCATCCAAGAGGCTTCATCAGTTCATGTACGCATCTGACCAGGCTGGGACTGGTCCAACTAACTGGTGTGGAGATCCAGGTATTTAACCTCTCACAAGGCCGATGATGTCACTGACACCCTTTGTGCTCCAAGTGCCCACGCCCGTCGTTAGAGTGACAGTTGTTGGTGGGCAGTTGGTTTCGACTTTGTTAGTGCTCTATTGAGTCTGAACGACAGTCGTTGGGGTCACCCGGGCCATGTGTGAACAGTTGTCCTTTGAGGTTAGATTGTTGAATCTCCTGGGAAGGGATGAAAGGGCGGCATTGTAAATTGGAGATAAGTGGTGTCTCAGACCCCCTCCTCTGTTTAGCGATGGTTTCTCCACTTTTACATAGATGGCTTCTTTTACTCCTCTTTCAAACCATCTGTCCTCTCTGTCCAAGATTTGGACATTGCTGTCATAAAAGGAGTGGGCTTTCTCCTTGAGGTGTAAGTGGACAGCCGAGTCCAGGCCTGAGGAGTTAGCTCTCCTGTGTTGGGCCATGCGTTTATGCAGTGGTTGTTTTGTTTCTCCAATGTAAAGATCTTTGCATTCCTCGTTGCATTGGACAGCATAAACCAGGTTGCTTTTGTGGTGGTGTGGTGTTCTGTCCTTCGGATGTACTAGTCTCTGTCTGAGCGTGTTACCGGGTTTGAAATACACAGGGATGCAGTGTTTGTTGAAAATCCTCCTGAGTTTCTCCGATACCCCAGCCACATATGGGATGACTATGTTGTTTCTCCTGTTATCTTTTTCTTTCTCAACCACTTTGGTTTTCTTTCTGGAGGCAGCTGCCGTTTTAACAAAGGTCCAGCTGGGGTAGCCACAAGTTGTGAGGGCGCCTCTCAGGTGCTTGCGTTCTTCCCCTTGAGCTTGTGAGCTAGTGGGTACGTTATCAGCTCTATGCCGCAGTGTTCTGATAACGCCAAGCTTGTGTTCCAAAGGGTGGTGAGAGTCAAAAAGTAGATATTGATCCGTGTGAGTGGGTTTTCTGTATACCCCTATGTGGAGGCTCCTGTCATTCTCCATATGGACGTCACAGTCCAAGAAGGGCAAGCTGTTGTCCTTAACTTCCTCTCTGGTGAACTTGATGTTTCTGTCCACTGAGTTGATATGTTCAGTAAAAGTTTGCACCTCTTTGGATTTGATCTTAACCCATGTGTCGTCCACATATCTGAACCAATGGCTTGGGGTTACTCCTTTAAAGGAGTTCAAAGCCTTGCCCTCTACCTCCTCCATGTACAGATTTGCCACAATAGGGGATACTGGTGAACCCATGGCACAGCCGTGTTTCTGTCTGTAAAAAATGCCATTAAACTGGAAATATGTGGTATTCAGGCACAAATCCAGAAGTTGGCAAATGTGGTCTGGTTTGAGATTTGTTCGGTTTTGTAAGGAAATGTCCTGTGTGAGCCGTTCTCTTACCGTGGCCATGGCCTCCATGGTTGGAATACAGGTGAACAAGGAAGTCACATCGTAGGACACCATGGTTTCATCTGGATCCATTTTTAGGTCTCGGACTTTGTTCACAAAGTCCATGGAGATTCAGCAATCTAACCTCAACGGACAACTGTTCACACATGGCCCGGGTGACCCCAACGACTGTCGTTCAGACTCAATAGAGCACTAACAAAGTCGAAACCAACTGCCCACCAACAACTGTCACTCTAACGACGGGCGTGGGCACTTGGAGCACAAAGGGTGTCAGTGACATCATCGGCCTTGTGAGAGGTTAAATACCTGGATCTCCACACCAGTTAGTTGGACCAGTCCCAGCCTGGTCAGATGCGTACATGAACTGATGAAGCCTCTTGGATGAGAGGTGAAACGTCTTCCTAGACAAACAACCAGTCCAGTTGTTTTTGACTGAAATTGCTTTGAGGATAACGATGACCTGGACGAATGAGAACATTCACAGGCTTTATCTTTGCATGCAATGTACAGCCCTGTATATCTTGTGAAGATACTTCCTTCTGTGATACAAGTGGGACTGAAATTTATAATTATGACTCAAAGCACTGGACAAGTTGGCTTTGTGTTCTGTAAATGTCATGCCAGCTGGGCTGCACTATCTGCATTTAAACTCAACAGAACCTGACCTTTGGAGCACTCTTCAAGATGGGAGCCGTTTCTGCAGGTGTTTTGAAGAGGGCTTTCCTTGCAAGGAAATGACTTGGAATAAAATCACATGGAGAAAGCCGATCTCATTGTTTCTTCATCTTTCTTGATTGACCCTTATTGGCTAATTTTCCGCATAACAGAGCAGTAACTGAGGACAGCCGGCTTTGGATGTACTGTGCATGTGCAAGTATGGAGGATGCCCCAGGAAAATCTTCATTCATTTTAGTGCCTTGCATAATAACTTAAATGTAGATTAAATCCAACACAATTTTGTAAACCGAACACCTTTTCTTTTAGGACTCTGCCAAAGACGGCACCCAGTGAGCTAGAGACAGCCCATACACCTTTTATGTCACCTATTATGTCACGTCATAGTAATGCAATCAAACTCTTGTTCTAATTATAAAGAATGCAGATATTCAGTAGTTTCACAATTAATTAATTGTAATGTAATGCAAAAAACACCAATGTCTTGGTGAAAAAGTTTTGCATATTATATACAGTATTTCCCCTTCAATTGTATGTATCAGAACGTGGAGTGAAATCAGCACATAGTCATTAAAAGAAACTGCTGTAATGATTAACAGATCAAGTAAACAGTGAAGACACATTAAGACTTGACACATTTAGCAGCTTGATATGTCAACAGTAACTGTTTGCCATTGCCATGAATATGATTCTGAGAACAAGGATATATCAAGATAAATACAACGAAATGTCTTTTTTACAAGCTTAAATTGAATTCATTATAACCTTAAATTGATCTACTTCTTTCCCTCCTTTAAATTATTTCCCTCCTTTGAAAATTAAGCTGAGAGTATAGCATTTCCTCCACTTCCGTCAAATTAACTGAGATTATGTTTCAGTGTCTATTCTCTATCTGCTTCCATCAGTCACCACCAACAGTCAGGTCAAGGCTTTCAATCAGTCCTAACACTTAGATGTATATATATATACATTATATATATATATATATATATATATATATATATATATATATATATATATATAAACAAATTGAGGACCTTATGCCAGGTAAAAACCCAAAGCAATAAACAATATGTCTCCTGAAAGCATCTCAGGAGTCAAGTTCACATTGAATTCCTCAATCCCTCCTCTCTCCCATGTCTAATAAATTAAGGAATAAGTGGGGTTAGGGAAGTCAGATCAGTGAGTGCATTAGATTTGATTATTGCCTTTGCCTCTGATGCTGTGTTATTGCTTTGGGATCCCCGGAGGATGACTATCTGCACCAAAGGAGGAACTCTGAAACTTGAATTGGTAGAAATTGGGCGGCCGTGAAGTAGCTGTGGGAGCAGATGAGTGCAAGGTTAAGGCAGAGGGAGTAAGATGTGGGGGCCTTGAAGAAGTTCAACCTTAATAAAAGCGTCTGGTTCTGTGGGAGATGGAGGCAGAGAGGCAGGTAGATTGGATGAGAGAAAAAGACAACAAATAGGTCGAGAGGGAAGAAGAAAATGATATCTGGATATGCGTATAATAATAATAATAACCATGACTGGTTTTAATGTCAAAGGGAAGATAAGGCAGGACAGCTAATCCTCACCAAAAAGAGGATCATCATCACTGTGAATTTGATATAACAGCACAGTATGAATCCCAATCGATCATAATACAATGTGTCAGTGTAGTGGCCTATTAGTCGTCTTAGTTAATGAAGCCAATGTAGGCTGCTGGGCCAGAGTTTCAGTATCGCAACCACAGAGAGTAAATGTCTGATCAGGAGCTGGAAGCCTCCTTAATTCTATCAAGATTGATTGTGTCAGTGATCCTCTTTATCGTGCTCGTAAGCAGTCCCACTTTAATACACATACAGTAAGCATCATCGATGCCATGTCACTTAAAGAATGCAGAGCATGCAAGGAAAATATCACCCCAAAATCGTCCTAAACAAATTATGGAAAATGGATGAAAGGATCATAAATACTTTTACCATCTACCTTTCTTATCCTTGGACTGACCTGGGGTGTGTTAACCCCAATCTCTTGTTATTAGTAATAGGAGTGATGGCCAAATACATTTTTTATGAAGATTTAATTACTAGTAATGTCAAAGTGAAGCTTGATGAAGCATTAGTTGTATTTGTTGAGTCCACTAGATGGAGCTCTAGGTTTAAAGAAAAGGGCTCAATGAATGGAGATTCAGTGTGTTTTCGACCTTTGTTGAAAAGAGAGCTCCATCTAGTGGACTCAGAAAATACAACTAATGCTTCATGAAGCTTCATTTGGACATCACTAGTAATAACCCTTATGTATTGAACACTTTCAATACCATGTCTCCCAATACAATCAATCAATCAATCAAACTTGATTGGGGCGGGGGCGTAAAAAAAAGCACTCCCCACAGATATAGATCGGTGCTAAGATTGTATTGGTACTACTACTCTAATTGATACACCTTATTGGTTCTTTTTCCATTACTAAAGTAAATAATTGTGTAATGTGTAGATGGATTAAAGACCCACGGACAGAGCTAATTTAAACTTGTCTGGATGTATCAGGTAACTTTCCTTAGCAGACAGACAATCATTCACACCTACGGGCAATGTTTTAGAATCATCAAATAACCTAACACGTGCATGTCTTTGGACTGTGGGAGGAAACCGGAGTACCCGGAGGAAACCAACGCAGACACGGGGAGAACATGCAAACTCCGCACAGAAAGGCCCAGGTCGGGATGCGAACCTGTAACCTTCTTGCTGTGAGGCGACAGTGGTAACCACTACACCACCGTGTAGCCTTATTGCTTTATTGATTGGTTAAAAATATTGAAGTAACAAATACATTAGGTCTCCAACCTAACATTGATGAAAGGGCTATTGTAGCATGCATTTTAGATGATTGAGATGAGAAAATATCCAGTTGTTACTTTGCTCAGCACCATTCAATTCTATGTATGTATGCAGTGTTTCCCCTTGGTTTACAGCATTGCAAGATGAATCAAAAAATGCCTTTTAAATAATTGTCCAAAAGGTCCAAAGAATGTTCCCAAAAAGAAACAGTCCAAAGTTAAATCAAAAATTAACTAAATAAAGAAATAATTTATGTTTGTTTAATTCTGTTTTAGTTAGGAGTGAATCTTCTTCTCAAACAAAATAATAAAGGATCTCTGATAAGTTTCAGTTTCGCATTACCCGTTAGGAGTGGAGCCTCTTCCAAAACAATTTAACAAACAATCATTGAACAAGTGAATCTTCAACTCTTTCAGAGTTTTCTGAGAATTATAAACAGGCAACTGTGTAAAGACAGAATTTAGAAGCTGTCTTGCAAATAAAGATAACATAAGGCTATGTAGTTTGTTTACTGAAAGGACAAGGTATAGAGCTGTTCCATAGGAAAGGGATCCTTAAATGACTATTCGGCTATTCGGAAAATACAATTAAACTTTCAAGGGGGGTGTGGGGTGCCGTTGGGGGGGCATTATTTAACTAATAGATATCCTCATGATACTTGTCCAGTTCATACATGTCCATAACAGAAGTGTGATCACTGGATACAAAGGGTCCAAAATTCATTCATTTTGTCGGCATGTTATTGTCAAGGGTTTTTACAGTGGAGATTTTGGATATCTCTTTTTATCACTCCATAAATCTGAAAATACTGGCAAAAGCCTTAACAATTTTTAGAAATAAATTTCTGTATAAATGATGGCTATGATTTATATCCGACAATTAAGATAACTATTACTATTTATAACTACTACTATTTATAATATCATTATCTAATGCTAACTTTTGGTGAATTTAGGAGAAAACTACGGACACAAAGTAATATAAAATAACCACCTAAATGTGTATTTTGGGGTTTTGGTTCCACTAAAAGAAGACATGTTAAGAAAAATAAAGGACCAAAGGATGATTTTCCCTGGGGTGTCCCTCCTTGTAGAGGACATTATCCTGATATCTTTAAATGACAAACTGTTATTACTCGATAATGATGTGCTGTCTTTCTTCAAAGAAGCACCCGACATTTTCCTACTCTGAAGGAATTAAAGGTATGTACTCCGTCAAAGAATTAGCAAGTGTGTATCCATTAAGGCAGCTAAACAGTGTGTGTGTTCACAAAAAATGACACTCTTTTTCTCGCTCCAAACGGATTAAGGAAAAAGCGTCTCCGCTAAATGTGGGAAAAAGAGCACACACACATACATACAGTCTCACACACACACACACACACACACACACACACGCAAAGACAAACAGAGGAGAATAAAACGATTTGAAATAGAATTATTTCTGGTCCAGTGCACTAAGTAAAAATCAATTCCCCATTATAGAAATAGGATACAGAAAGGAATTAAAACTTAATGAGGTTTCCAGCTAGAGTCCACCCACTTTTTAACCCTGCAGTTGGCAGTGCTGTCACAGTATGCATATGCCAGATTGCAGGTGCACGCCACATTGTGTGTGTTGGAATATTCTGTGCGCAAAAGCTTTGCCTCCTGTGCACGCCAGGCGACAAGATGACAGTAATACTGCTGCATCCTTCAAAGCTTCCCTTTCCTCGCAGGTATTCAAACTCATTTCTCTCCCCCTCACACACTCACAGACATACACACATCCCTCACTCTCTCTGTTGGCAGTATTGATCTCCAGTTGATCCACGGTGACAAAAGACAAAGCTTTTCATGTGACAGGCAATTAGATGGCTGTGGAGCCTGCGGAGCCAAGCCACAGCACGGGCTGGGTAAATACTAACAACATCAGTCCAAAGGGTGTACAGAGACGGGAAGAGTGAAAGGAGATTGAGGAAGAGAAGGTCTACAAACAAATGCCTCCTGGAGGTGTTGGTGTCTCCTCTATGACTTTCTGGTTAACCTCACAGCCTTACAGCACATATTGATTTTTGCATTATTAGCTCTCAAAAGAGACAAACATTTGGGTCCCATAGCTCAATCAATCAGTCTACCCATCCATCATCCGTCTCCTCATTACCTTCATGTTCTTGGCTCACACACTTACACTGTAACATACGGTACTGTATGTTGTCACAAACTCACATCAGCAGAAGAGCAGTTCACGGTGCATAATTCAACCATGGGAAAAAAATCACCTACACAGCAACCATATTCATCTACATAAACACATAAAAGAAATGACATAATTAAATGAGAAATGAGATAATGACATTTCTAGCAGACATATTTGGTCTGAGTTATGGGGCATATATCCTCATCCCAATTCGTCACATGATGAATAATATGAATGAAAAATAATTTCAAGTGAACCGGCAACTTCCCTGCGCAGCCATGGGATGTTCGTGACCGGCCCATTGAGATAAATGGTAATGGACTTGTACTTATATAGCGCCTTTCTAGTCATCTGACTACTCAAGGCACAGACATTCACACTGATGGCAGTGGACATCTACATACCATCTAATCTAACCATTCACACCACATTTACACACCCATGCGCAGCATGGGGAGCAATTCAGGGTTCAGTGTCTTGCCCAAGGACACTTTGAACAGAGGACGACCCACTCTGCCACCAAGCCACAGCCGCCCTCTTCAGAATCAAGCACGTTCCTATGAAAATTTCCAAGAGATCCATAAACCATACATACGGGGAGTCCAACCACTAAAAATAAGACTTGTTGTCTCTCTACATCTCACTCATGGTTGCTAGAGTGTCAGACTCTCTCTCATTAATCCAGCCTGCTGATTTTTGTTTAGCCTCCTATCTTGAATGGCCAACAAATTTTTTTGTTCATAAATAAAGGCGGAATAGTCGGAGCAAAGCCTCATGGGAAATGGGACCTGCCTATCGCTCCAGAGAGAAAGTGGGCAAGGTCGAAGTAGTTGATTTTCTTACAGTCGAAAAGGAATCGGATTTGCGTGTTTGATTTGCTCAGTTACACCTGATGAAGGGCAAGAAAAGAGAGGCTGAAATGGCCAGAATGAAGAAGAAGCAGATGTTGGAGGAGAGTGAATCAAAATGGTCAAAAATCACGGATTTATTCAGAAAAAAACAGAACCAGGCGTCAACTAGTGAAGCAGCTGAGTCGACAGGAAAACGGTTCGCTCAAGCTTTGTTGTGAATAAGCAAAACATTTGAACTGAGTTCTTCATAGTTCCTCCTCATTGGGGGGAGGTGTCGTCATATCACGGTCTGCACCTCAACACACATACACACACACACAGCTGTCATTTAACTCTTGGGCCGGTGGAGTCAGAATTGTATGACATACAGCAGTCATACACATTCACACAAGGCAAGGTGGGTGAAGTGTCCAAGGACAAAATGACCATGACACAAGTAGGGCAGGGCAGGGACATTAGCCGACCCGCTCTACCAACTGAGCCACATGTGGGAACATGTGATTAACGTGAAGTCCCACAAAACTACATGGTCAGGTTTAGGCAACAAAACCACTCAGTTAGGGTTTGGGGCGGCAGTAGCTCAGTCCATAGGTGACTTGGCTGGGGACCGGAGGGTCACTGGTTCAAGTCCCTGTGTGGACCATGGAAGGAGCGTGAGTGAAGTGTCCAAGGACAGGAGTGTGGACTGGTGGCTGGGGAGGTGCCAGTTCATCTCCTGGGCACTGCCGAGGTGCTGTTAAGCAAGGCACCAAGCCCCGAACTGCTCGGGGTGCCGGTCACTGGCAGACCCCTTGCTCTAACTTCTCTCCATTAGTTACATGGATATGGGTCCTGTCATATCTCCATGCCAACGCTAAGGGCCTTGACAAAACACTGGAATAAGTCCTGGGAATGTGAACGGCCTGAACAACCACAGATTACAAATTCAATACAACCAGTAATAATTTACCCTTTTTGTCAGAGTTGCTCTGTCAACAGCTTTTTAAATAATGTAGTTGGTAGGTATTGGTTTGTGTGCATAGACTGTATAAAAAGTGAATGTAGCATACCTGTCATGGTCGGTTCTCTCAACTTGATCCAATCGTACTCACCACGGTAGTCGCCATCTTGTCCGACTTGAGTCGACCTAATTTCCTCTTACCAAAAAAGGGCATGTATGTGACGTTCGGGGGAGGGAGATACTTCCATCTGGCTGACGTTTACCTCCGAGGAGAAATGAGGGCCAAATTCACCCCCCTCAGTGTTGTCATGGAGATATGACCTAAACATACAGACTAGAATGTTTTTTTTGTACCAGGCCTTAAAGAGGTTTAATTATGCTGTTAAAAACGGTCTGTTTAACATGGGGGTCAATGAGAAACTGCTCTATTATGAAACCTGCCCCTAGAGGACACTCAGAGAACTGCAGTTTTTTGCACTTCCTTATTGGATCAACCAGTAAGTTGCTGTGGTGGGGGCTTGGTATGGATGTGCCATCCTGGAGGAGCTGGGCTCCCAGTAATGACAAGGACATTAGCAGAACAAAAAAACTAGAGAAGATGCAGTCAGGAAGGATGAGGAGAGAGCAAGTGTCTGTGGCGATCACATCAAAACCATTCCCTTTTTGATGGTTGTCTATCATCATCGGCCTATTTAACATTGGGGTCAATGACAAATTACTCTATTATGAAACCTAGTGGCCACTCAGAGAACTGCAGTTATTAGTCTTTTTCTTTCGTCTCTTTTCTCCTTTTCTTTACCTTATTCATTTTGCTATTAGCTATGGATTTCACTCTATTTGGTTTCATTTTACCTTATTTATCACTTATGTTATATGTTATTTAATTATTTTGTTGGTTACTGTGACCCTGTCTGACATAGGTTGTTGGGGTGGATTTATGTTGAGGTTTTTGGTTTTTGTTCCTGTTTTTTCATTTTAAGGCAGATGCATTGACACACTGTTCAACTGTTGTACTTTTTCTTCTTCGACCATGTGCAAATTTAATAAAAAATGTGGCGCTGGAGAGTTCACTGTGGTCTGATGTGGAGGTTGACCGTTTACTGCAGATTTGGTCAGATGAAAATATTCAATAATATTTAAAAGCAGTTGGACAAAACGCACAAAAGCTCTGACGCCTATGGAACCCCCTTTCAAAAACAAAGCAAACCATTGCAATGACGTCAATCAGTGTGTGTGTGTCGAATTACGACGTGATGGCGTATAAGCAAGAAGCAATCGTGCCATGGCTCGGATCTTTTGAAGCAGAGTTGTACGTTAGCTTTTTCAGCACATAGCACTAGTGAGGCTGACAGTTTTTTTGCACAGGATCAGAGAGTTATAGCACACCCCAATTAATGCAGCTCATCACTTACACAGTAACATCAGCAAGTGTAATTCATACATCCAAAATGTAATACAATTATAGAATAATAACTCAAAATGTTTTCAGATACAGCACTTAACAACAATTCATTCTTACATAACGGGTGTGACATATTTACACAAGAAATACTGCCAGTCTGAAGAATGAAGGAATGAATGTTACATCTTTGTATGAATCAATCACACAGACAGACATACACATACACAAAGACAGACAGACAGTAATGCTCCCTATAATACATTTAAATTACTTGAATTACTTCTTCAAGGGCCGCTTTGTCTGCCGGGCGACACATATTCCAAACAATATATATATATATTTTTGTAGCTAAATCTGCCCATAACACCGAATGCTACAGGGAGGTTGACTGTTTAGTGCAGATTTGGTCAGATGAAAATATTCAATAATATTTAAAAGCAGTTGGACAAAACGCACACAAACTCTGACGCCTATGGAACCCCCTTTCAAAAACAAAGCAAAGCATTGCAATGACGTCAATCAATGCGTGTGTCGTATTACGACGTGATGGCGTATAAGCAAGAAGCAATCGTGCCATGGCTCGGATATTTTGAAGCAGAGCTGTACGTTAGCTTTTTCAGCACATAGCACTAGTGAGGCTGACAGTTTTTTAGCACAGGATCAGAGAGTTATAGCACACCCCAATTATTGCAGCTCATCACTTACACAGTAACATCAGCAAGTGTAATTCATACAACCAAAATGTAATACAATTATAGAATAATAACTGGGCAGATTAGGTCTTAGCACAGGCATGTTTTGATGTAGCACGTGCGACATACTGTAAATGTTGTACTGTACAGCCCTGTTTTGAAGCAGTGTTAGTGCAGGCCAGCAGGGGAGAAGGGAGGGGGGGACAAAGGGCTTAAGCAGGGCACGGGTCAACCGGGCAACCTAAGTGTAGGTCAGCCTGTAAGTGGAAAACAGCTACTTGAGACTTGTTTGGGAACCAGTGGAATTATGCATTGCTCTGTGCTACTCTGTGGGGCACCTGCTTTTCTAGATCCTCTAGATATTTCGAAGCTTGATGACAGCCTGTCAACATCCAGTAGGTATAATATTAGGGGGCAAACTGATAAAACAGCTTGCCATTTCATTTCTATTTAATGAGCGAGATGAACAAGCTGTGTACAAGTGCTGTGGAAAAAAACCCTACTAGCTATCATTCCCTGTCTTATGTTAATGAATCAGATTATTATCTCCAGTTATGACACCATCACTTCTGTTATCTTAATCCATCGATGCCCCATGGACCTGTTCCCTATACTCAACACTGTTTACAATTAACAATCTGATATAATCTCAGTCAAACGTGTGGGAGTATGAGCCAGGAGAGGTGTGGGTGCAATCCCTGAGCCTGAAACAACGCCTTACTCAACTAGGCTTTTTCTTCTTTCCCAAGAGCAGAGTTCTGCAGCAAAATGGACTTTAGATTTACTGCTATTGATTAAAGGATGGTATACCAAATAGATGTGGCTGTAAACAAATTAGTGCAGTGTCGCAAGGAGTTATGGATCCCTGCATCAGATTATTTAAACCCCTAAAAGGTTGGAATGATGATTATGATAAATCGTGCTTAGCTGGATAGATAATCTATTCTTAATTATGATGAAATTGAATATGTTTGGAAGGCATTACACGCTGGCCCGTGGCCTTATAAGATGCTATTAATGGAGGGAGAGCGAATGAAAGGGTTTTGTTTTGTCTGGAAACAGGTCGACAGCCTTTCAAACATTGTTAGATGTGATGGGCCGTGATCCACACAGAGCCGCTGCCCACAGCTGATAAATGGAAATGCTGAGGATTAGTTTTGTCCCTGTGGGACAATGCCACATTAGTTAGTGCCATCTAATTCACGAATCGAATATATATTCACACGTGTTTAATTCTATTGTATACAATATATGGTTTGATTGCTTTTTTTCAGAGTCTCTTTTCTGTCAGATTCTCCCAATGTCAGAGCTTTGTAGAGATGTAGAGAAAATATTTGTCGGCTCACGGAGCAGTGTGCATGTATGCAGTGACAACACGTGCTTAATTTAATGTTGATAATAATAACTGGATATCCACCTACATACATTGCTGAAATCTGGGAACTGGTTTTCACATCTTGGAGCCGCTTTCGTTAGTATAAAGTGAAATCCCGGTGTAATATCATCCCAGGGGCTTTTTAGGAATATTTGGTCATCAAATAAGCCATCGAGACAATTTTTTATATGTATGAATTATTAACATAGATTTTCCAGAGAGTCGCTTACAGCCTGCCGCGGGTAACACGGATAAGCTTGGGCGGCAAGTTTGACACATTAAAACACCTTTTTTAACCACTAATACTGCTCAAAATAACACCAAATCTCTGCAGCAGCATGATAAGAGTCCTGACCGATAAACCGAAGCACCAGTAGGCTCCAACAACGTGATGCATGTGAACTAGAGATGAGGTACAGATAAAGCACTTTGACGAGTACGATACCAGTAATACATGTCTATATCCGTGCTTGGAGTGAATGAAAATCCTCATTAGCGGACTGTGTCTGCATCTGTGATATGTTTGTCACAGTGCCACTCTGCTGCTGTGTCCCCCTCCCCTACACACACACACACACACACGCTCACTCAGGCTCGCGGGTCTTTTCCTTTAACTTTTAAGTTTCTTCAGGTTTGTTTTAACTTTGGTTTGTACTCACTTATTAACAGCAGAGTTCTGTAAACGTGGGTTCGTTCAGACCTGCTGCTTGGTAGAATGGGACTCACGTTGCATCTCTGCCTGTTGGAGATTTGTTTTCTTTTTCTTTTTTTAAATGAGTGTCTGACACTTTCTTGCTGTATTCCATAAAAAAATAAAGGTAGTGGTGGTATAAATATTAGAAATTAATTAAACTGCACACACACACACACACACACACACACACACACACACACACACACACACACACACACACACACATATTCTCTTACTCACTCACACAGACTGTCACACACAAATATTAAAAGTCAAAAAAAGAAAGTTACAGTATGTTGAATATGTTAACTCTTGTTCATTACATTCATGTGTTGTATTCATTGTTGTAAATAGTTTGTTTGCTGTCGTGATCAAAACCATTGATATGAATTTCAATGCTGATGCTGTCCTGGAAATAGTTTTCTAATCAGCAATAACATATCCTATCCTATCATATCATATCAATTGCATGCTTAAAATAACATACTGGTTAAAGCCCTGGCCATTTCAAAACAACTCCACCTACTTCCAGGGTTAAATCACACACACTTCTGAGTTAGGCCCTGCCCACTCTGAGTACGGATACGGATAATTAATTTGGTAAACTAATACAGATGCAGATAATGCTGTACTCGCTCATCCCTATTTTTTACACTGAGCAGTCGATTCTCGTTGCGTCACGCTTAAAAAACAACACTGATTGATTTCTAAACTTCACCAAATTTTCTCTCAAGTTACCAGACTGATCTGGGAGGAACATACAATGGAGCTTGCGAGATCCGGATGGTCTCACAAGGGTAATAGACAGTAGCTTGGCATTAAACCCCTTGCAGAGGGTGCATAAGTTTTTGTAAATTACAAAATAAGGAGACATGAACATGACCATTGAATCCTAAAAAAAAAAGTCAAAACAAAGACCAAGATACAGGATATAAAACCTTAAGCTTAATCATCACTACTTGTTATACTTCGATAATGGACGGGGGTGTCAGTATCTCAAAGACACAACTTCCAAACAACAATAGCAACAGAGGGATACAGCAACCAAAGCTCTCTACACTGAGAGAGAGAGAGAGAGAGAGAGAAAGAGAGAGAGAGAGAGAGAGAGAGAGAGAGAGAGAAAGATAGATGCGGGATTAACTGTGTTGGCAAATTATTAATGTTACTGTGTCAGTTTGGAATATGTGTGTGTGCAAATATACAGTATATGTGTACATCCTGAGTGGGTGTCTGTCTGTATGACAGCTGGGACACCTATTTGTGTGTATTTTCCCATTACACAAGTGCATGTGTGTTTGTGTGTGCCCAGCATGAACGTGCACATACTCAAAGCATGAAATAATTTGTGATCAACATCAAAGTGAGTCTTTATTTTTTCTTATCTGTTGCCTACAGGCCTCTAATTATACATTCATGCCTTCCTGCACCAACCAGTAACGTTGGGAATTCAATTTTCTCTCTGCACAGCAACATGCACATTCCCATTGAGATGGAGAGGATGTGTTTGGGAAATAAAAGAGTCCATCGCTCCATTCTATGGAAATAACTCACAAATGTATGAAGAACGGCATTCCCTTGATGTGGAGAGATGCCGCATGAGAGAGACCCTGTACCCGCACCTTGCTCAAGGACAGCAACAAAACCAAAATGACAGTAAGCTGATTGACTAAACCTGACAACATCTTCAAGTTAAGGCGCTACGCACAGGGCATATTCACACACACAAATATGCAATGCTTATTTGAATGTAGTAAGTAAGTCAGTAAAAGATGACATTTTAACATAAAACAGACAAATAAAGAGAGAAAACATTCTTTGGAAGTCTCATGTTGAATCATAATTTGAAGATATACCTTCCTGGTCGCCAAAATCAAATGTTGGCATTGCACATTTTTGAAAACGACGGAAGCGTTTATATGATGTGTTTTAAGCACCCTCTGGTGTCTGTATGGAAGGCACTGTGCTCTCAACTGACAGCAAGGACTCTAGAAGTTGATATACTATTTCACGTCAGGGACGTCAGGGATGTTGGGACTAAATCATCATGTGAGATCATCATATCATCATATAATCAATCAATCATATAAACCTATCATGGCCCGAAGTGAGCTATTTCTTTCATGAAACAGTTACCAAGTATGGCAACTCTAAAGTGATGGACAAAATACAATTTAAATCTTTCATTTTATTAAAAATAATCATCCATAAAGCAGTGTTCTGTCTCAAAGAAATGGCCCTCCTGGCTGATGTTTTCTATAGAACATATTACCTGGACTTAACTACAATGGCAAGTTGCCGCTGTCCGCGGTGCTGAATAAAAAATCCATGGAGGGATTGAAGGTTTCTACTCCCTGTTGAGTCCGCCAATCAACTTAAGCTAACGTTAGCTTTTAAAGATTGTGGAGTTTTTCAAACTGAATAAATAGCACACATATAAACACTAAACTGCTTTGCTAGCTCAATCTTGCTCTAACTAAGATATCAACTGAAAAATAATAGTTTATCCATGGACAGATTTAAGCAACACAGGCTGTTTCTACTCCCTTTTAAGTCCGCCAGTCAATTTAAGCTAACTTTAGCTTGTAAAGATCGTGGAGTTTTTCAAACTGAATAAATACCACACTTAATCTTGTGGTAATGTGATATATATATATATATATATATATATATATATATATAGAGAGAGAGAGAGAGAGAGAGAGAGAGAGAGAGAGAGAGAGAGAGAGAGAGAGAGAATTGTGTAAAGGACTTAGACGCTAAAAACCAAACCTAACCAAGTAGTAACGTTATCTAAACCTAACCAAGTAGTTTTGTTGTCTAAACCTAACCAAGTGGTTTTAAAGTCTAAACCTAAGTTGTTTTTTTTGCAAATGGATTGGACTGTACATCTCCTTTAAAGATCTTTTTTGGCCTTTTTCTGCCTTTACTGCAGAGACTATAACTGGAGATTTGATTGTAAATAGGGGGGGGGGGGGGTGACATGCAGCAAAGGGCCACAGGTCGGAGTGGAACCTGGGCCGCTGCTGCAAAAACCTTTAGCCTCTGTATATGGGGCGACTGCTCTAACCACTGAGCCACTTGCTGCCTGGTTGTATGTCTCCTTTAAATGCATCCACACTTGTACTATTCTGCTACTATCGTGCGAATACAAAATCATGTTTAGTTACCTTGATAGGGACCTGGGGCCTTGCCGTGGCTTTCTTACTTAAACATGGCGTACGCTAGAATCCAGAAACTGGCGTAAGCACAAAAAAATTCTGATGTATCAAAGTGTGCGTACGCATGGATCCAAGCACTTTTCCTTTGTACATTCCAATCAACGTGGAATTGAGCGCACATGTAGAAGTGCTAAACTCCTCCCTGTCCACGCCCCCATTTAAATATGCAAAACAATGTAAATAGGGCCTGCAACGGGGATTCCCTCTCTGCACCATCAGATTTAAACGATGAGTAAAAGGTAAGAAGCGCAACTTCAACGAGTCTAAGCTCGAAATTGTATTAAATGAAGTGGAGACCAGGGGCCTCATGTATCAATGTTGCGTACGCACAAAAACGTGGTGTACGCCATTTTCCACGCCAACGTTCAGATGTATCAAAAGTGAAATGACCGTGGAAATGTGCGGTGCGCCACGCAAACTTCATGGCTGTCGTACGCACGTTTCTACAGCTATTGTTTCGTTGGCGACACTTAGAGGTGATGCTGGGAAACTGTTAGTTATGTGAAAACAATTCATCCTCAGTGTAATGTGCGCATCAGAGACACATTAATGGAAAATTAACACACGTGTTTGCAATCATATGGATGGATGTAAAAGCATGCGCAATTTAATGAAAAATGGCATTAACAATGGCAGCCTTGGCCTTGTTAGAAGACATGCAAATTGTTATATCAGACGTGAGAGGGTGTTTAGAACGCGGGAAGATGTGTTGACAAATGATTACAACTGGCTCATGAGTCGTTTCAGGTTGCCGAGGCCAGTGTTACTGGAGATGTGCGCGGAGCTGCGGCCAGCCCTAGAACGACACACAGCCAGAAGCCAGGGGTTGTCCGTTCCCACACAGGTGCTGACCACTCTGGGGTTTCTGGCAACGTATGACTCGTTCAATCTAAACAATAGCATGGTTGGTAACAGGTTGGGGGCTGGCACGTTGCGCGATGGTGGGCTTCTCGGTGAGTAAATAATTTATCCGTTTAATGCGCCCCGAATTTAAACCAGCAGAATGCCCGTTTGGACATGCGCATTCAAATATGTGTATTTGTTTTTTTCCCTGGTGAAAAAAGAATGGCAGAGCTATCTTGTCTCTTTGTGTTCAGTATTTGTCTCAATAAACGCGTGCGTAAAGTAAACTACAGTAGCCACGGCGCACCTCTGCAGTAATTAATATAAGTGTGATCAGTCTTGTCAATCCTTGTAATGAAGTTGTTTTGTCCTGTTTGTTTTCCCGCGATCAGTAGTGTAATATATATATATATATGGTTACCCCCTGAGAACGTGGCTGTTGACCCCTCTAACTAACCCCGGCACCGACCAAGACGGGAGGTACAACGACCGCCATTCCCGAACTCGGGCAGTGGTGGAGAGGGCAATTGGCCTATTGAAGGGGCGCTGACGCTGTCTAGACAGGTCGGGCGGGGTGCTGCTGTACACACCTGAGATGGTGTGCCGCATCGTGCTGGCCTATGGTGTCCTGCACAACTTGGCACACCGCCATGGCATACCACTGCCAGAGCACATCCCCCCACCAGAGGAACCGGATGCCGGACCCGTCAACCTCGACCCACCCCGCGAAGCGATACAGGCCCAGCAGCGTCTGATTTCAACGATGTAAAGAGGCAAGGACACAATTTACTTTGTAAGTGCATTTATTGCATGATAAATATATCCCAGTTCATTGACCATTGATCTAGATGATCACTGACGCCACGGATTGCTCTCACTATTTCCTCCTTCGATTCCAGCACAGCTTGTGAAAGGACACGGTCAGTCGGGCGGACGTCAGCTGGCGTGGAGTCGCCGGGGCGCGTGGTGCTGGAGGTGCCGGTGGAGACGCCAGGGCGCACGGTGCAGAGGGAGGAGCCCTCTCCTGTCTCATCGTCTATTGAGAAATAATAATAAAAAAAAATGAAGTAATTAAACATGAGTCAATGTGTTTACATCCTGGCAACTTAACGCACGAGCATGTGTAATGTGAGCAGCCTATTGTACGACCAGTATAATGACATTTCTGAGTTTAACACATTTACCTTGAGGATGATCTGTGTCGCCTTCATGGCCCCCCACAACTCCGCTTAGAGCTGTGTCCTCCACAATAGCCGCCACTCTCTGATCAAAAGGGGGTCAGTTCCTCCCCTCCTGTCCCCCCGCCCGTTGCGGTGACACTTCGGCGGTGGGCTGAAATCCTCCGCTTCACCTCCACCTTCACGTCGAGCATTTTTTTTTAAATTTCAGTGGCTGTGCGCTGCTCCGACCCCACAGCGTTCACTGCCTCACACACACTCGCACTCAAATGTATTTTTCTTTGTGTTTATCCCTGAAAAGAGGCTACCAAATAAAATAGCTCTTCGGGTCTCCACTTCATTTGATAAAATTTCGAGCTTAGACTCGTTGAAATTGCGCTTCTTACCTTTACTCATCGTTTAAATCTGATGGTGCAGAGAGGGAATCCCCGGTGCAGCTGTTTATTTTAATTTTTACATTGATTTGCATATTTAAATGGGGGCGTGGACAGGGAGGAGTTTAGCACTTCTACATGTGCACTCAATTCCACGTTGATTGGGATGTACAAAGGAAAAGTGCTTGGATCCATGCGTACGCACACTTTGATACATCTGAATTTTTTTGTGCTTACGCCAGTTTCTGTATTCTAGCGTACGCCATGTTTTAGTAAGAAAGCCACGCAAGTCTTAGTACATGAGCCCCCTGAAGAGCTGTGTTATTTGGTAGCCTCTTTTCAGGGATAAACACAAAGAAAAGACATTTGAGTGGGAGTGTGTGTGTGAGGCAGCGAACGCTGTGGGGTCGGAGCAGCGCACAACCACCGAAGTATCACCGCAACGGGCGGGGTGACAGGAGGGGAGGAACTGACCCCCTTTTGATCAGAGAGTGGCGGCTATTGTGGAGGACACAGCTCTAAGCGGAGTTGTGGGGGCCCATGAAGGCGACACAGATCATCTTCAAGGTAAATGTGTTAAACTCAGAAATGTCATTATACTGGTCGTACAATAGGCTGCTCACATTACACATGCTCGTGTGTTAAGTTGCCAGGTTATAAACACATTGACTCATGTTTAATTACTTCATTTTTTTATTATTATTTCTCAATAGACGATGAGACATCCCTCTGCACCGTGCGCCCTGGCGTCTCCACCGGCACCTCCAGCACCACGCGCCCCGCTGACTCCACCGGCACCTCCAGCACCACGCGCCCCGGCGACTCCACGCCAGCTGACGTCAGCCCGACTGGCCGTGTCCTTTCACAAGCTGTGCTGGAATCACAGGAGGAAATAGTGAGAGCAATCCGTGGCGTCAGTGATCGTCTAGATCAAATTGTCAATGGGAGATATTTATCATGCAATAAATGCACTTACAAAGTAAATTGTGTCCTTGCCTGTTTACATCGTTGAAATCAGACGCTGCCGGGCCCGTATCGCTTCGCGGGGTGGGTCGAGGTTGACGGGTCCGGCATCCGGTTCCTCTGGTGGGGGGATGTGCTCTGGCAGTGGTATGCCATGGCGGTGTGCCAAGTTGTGCAGGACACCATAGGCCAGCACGATGCGGCACACCTTCTCAGGTGTGTACAGCAGCACCCCGCCCGACCTGTCTAGACAGCGCCAGTGCCCCTTCAAAGGCCAATCGCCCTCTCCACCACTGCCCGCGCCAACAGATCTTCCCGCTCTCTAAACACCCTCTCACGTCTGATATCACCATTTGCGATGTCTTCTAACAAGGCCAAGGCTGCCATTGTTAATGCCATTTTTCATTAAATTGTGCATGCTTTTATATCCATCCTTATGATTGCAAACACGTGTGTGTTAATTTTACATTAATGTGTCTCTGATGCGCACATTACACTGAGGATGAATTGCTTTCACATAACTAACAGTTTCCCAGCATCACCTCTAAGTGTCGCCAACGAAACAATAGCTGTAGAAACGTGCGTAAGCCAGCCATGAAGTTTGCGTGGCGCACCGCACATTTCCACGGTCATTTCACTTTTGATACATCTGAACGTTGCCGTGGAAAATGGCGTACGCCACGTTTTTGTGCGTACGCAACATTGATACATGAGGCCCCTGATCATTTGGATTGTAACTTGTGGGGATTTTTAAACAAGTGTTGATTGTTGTCACAATATAATAATATGAAGTTCTGTTATTACTTAATGTGCACATTATTATCAATTTAACAGATGGCATAATTAAAGGATGTTGCAGATAAGCTTCAGGTTAAAACTACGTGAAGTAAATTGTTTTGGTTCTTAGAGACTGCATGCAACCCTAAAAACCTTCACCAAGAAGATAGAACAGCATAGCCTAAGAGGTGAAACCCAAGGCAAAAAATAAAAAAAATAAATAAATTGACTTCTGCTCACAAAGCTAATTACTGTCACAGGGACAAAGTGACATGTCTGCTACTAACCTCACTTATGGCAAGCTAACATGATTTTAACCCCTATACCAGGCTGATTTGCAAACATGATCACCTCTTGACATTGTTGAAACAGCATGACAGAGCCTCATCATTGCACTAAGGACATCAATCACATTAGCTTACACATTTATTTTAGTCATTGTTGGAAATAGTCTACAATTATGGTGTCGTTATTAAAAAAGATAGAACTTAGTATAAACTGAGGTCATGAATCAGAATTAGAATTATTTTAGAACAGTTTAAATATTTAACTGAATTTAGGCAGTTCCCAGCAAAACATTAATGTCCACATATACATGCAAACACACACACACACACACACACACACACACACACACACACACACACACACACACATATGCAGCTACACATCTGAACACGTCTACCAATTGAGAGAGATGTTTTTGACTCAGTAACTCACTTGATTTCCCCACTAATCACCACGTCAATATATCTCTTAAAAGCATCTGACAAAGCTAATGAAGCCTCCGTACACTCGCTCACTGTCCACATCCTGCCATTGAAAATCTATTTGCATTGACAAAAGCATGTACACATGATTCTTGTCCTTCCCTCTCTTTTTCTTAAGTCGTTTAAGTAGGTATATCATAACTCAGGGTTAAAAAATGTACAAATAGTACTTTGAGTTTAAATCATTGCTTCGTATTCTCATAACTAATCTCTATCGACAGATTCTGGATGTGGTCTGGTTTCGTTTTCGAGTGATGACCAATCAAATTTAAGCATGCTTTGGTTGCATGCAGGTAAGAGAAGAGGCGGAACACATTGGCTGTAATGCAATCTTTGAACCCGTCCACTATCGTCTGACGATTTTTTATTATTTACCTGTATTCATATGCAGATATCTCTCAATGATGACTCTCAACTCCAACTCCATTCTCTCTAACATTGCTAATCGGAGCGTAGAACAATGAGCAGCACTCAGAAGAGGAAGTCTTGGCCAGGGTCTCTGTTGGCAGGTCGGAAATCCTGAAATACTGGCCATTGTCCCCAGAAGCTAAATCGTCATTCAGCCTATGGGCTAAGAGATTGTCAGGTGCTGACCCACTGATTCTTGTTACTTGGGTGAAAAATGAACTGAGCTAGAGGATGCATGGCTGCTCAATATATTTTATTGCAATATGCCAATTACCTCGTAAAATATAAACGTGTTCTCATGAACAGGTCCATACCAAATTCAACGTAAAGTTATGCACAGAAATTCATATGAAAAAACATGCTGGCGGACCTCAGGACCATGCCAGAAGTCAAAAGACGCTGAACAGGAAGTGCAACAATGTTATGTGACAGATTTTAGCCAACAAAAGGTGATGGTTAGGCGTGAGAAATACCTTGTCAGGATTAGAAAACAGGCTGTAACCGGCCAGAAAACGGCCACGAAAAAAATGGTTATATTCACAAAAAAACAACAAGGCTAGACCTTTTTGACAACAAAAAGGTCTAGCCTTCACCTTTTCTTGGCTAAAATTGTGAGAAACACTTGGTTAGGATTAGAAAACAGCTGTGGGTTTGTTAAGTATGGACATGACCCTGCTCCACTGGCTTGAAGTTCTGTGTTTTAGGAGCCAGTCACCACCCCAACTTACCTCCTTACACGGCGGCTCAGTGTCTTATAAACAATAGACAATAGCAATAAAAGCAATAAACAATAGACAATAAACAAAGCAATAAACAGTACACAATAAACTCTTAGTCAAATATATATATGAGATATATGTATGAATAAAGGAATAAATAAATGTAGAAGAAATGTATAAGATAAAATATGTATGACTGTATATGACAGAAATGAGCAAAAATACGTGAAAACACAAATTACTGCACACTACTTTTCCTTTTTATATGGCTGGATATATACTGGATGGGCACACATTTTGTCCTCAGGATGGCACAAATGGGGGGGGGGATATAGCAATAGGTATGTATACATATAGAATGGACATTTGAAACTTTAACATTTGATTTTGTCGTTAAAAATAAATAATTGTCCAACTTCAAATGCAAATCTACAATGCATACAACCTACTTTGATACACTAGGATTGTATCAGCTGTTATTTGAAAACATTAAATCTCCCATCATTAGACAGACCACAGTCCTCGGAAAGTCAAAGTAAAAGTTGTACTGACCTTTCCGTGTGACGGTAATCTCAATCTACAGACTTGTTAAATTGTGGGTGAGTTATACATAGCATTTGCCATGAAGGAGGTGACATTTTATCACTATGGCCAAGGACAATTTCATGCTCCCCTACCTTAAATTATTGTATTGCATTGACTGTTTGGAAGTACCTGTATATTTCATATTTATTTATACCATGCCACAAGCTGCAGGAATGGCACCTGGGCCTTGTCAAGCGATTAAAATATTCACATAATTGCTTTGTCTTACTAAACAGTTTAGTGTGAGCAGCACTGAGGGCGAGTCTTTAGAGCTGAGCCTGTTTAGTATGCACCGCAGCAGTTTTACCTCTCAGCAGCACAAAGGAAATGATCATCTCTGGCATTGTAAACATATATGTGTTGTAATCCATGTTCACTAGATATTGTAATACCTTTTATAACTGAGCAAACAAAATGCCATTCATTACTTCCCAAACATCACCTAGAGAGTTTACCTTGAAAATACACTGCTGGTTGATGGGATTGCATTTATTTCAACAACGCTGTATCAGATTTCCTTGTAATAAAGAGGTTTTTTTTTCATTACAGCTTCTCTCATGAGATCTTGTCGTGTTATTACCCATGCTATCTAAATATTTCCTTCACTGATCTTTCTATAACATAGTTAGATCTGTTGATGTTATATTGAGTTATTTTCTCATCACATCCGTTCTGGTTATCAGGTGTTTTCTTATCATGAAAATCCATACAAAAATAATTATAATAAATAAATTGGAGAAAAAATTGGAGAATAATTGGAAGGAGATCGACAATAGTAGTGACAGGAATGACAAACTGATCAGGAGGGCCGGTGATGTTGTTGGGGAGGAGCTGGACACCCTGACGACTGTGGCAGAGAGAAAAGGATGCTGTCCAGGCTCCGGTCTATCCTGGAAAATGTCTCCCACCCTCTCTACGACACACTGGCCCAGCAGAGGAGCACATTCAGCAGAAGACTCCTCGCACCCAGATGCACCACAGAGCGCCACAGGAAATCTTTACTGCCTGTGGTCATTAAACTACACAACGCATCCCTAGGAGATTTATATTCTGTTTTTTCTAATATCTGGAGTTTTGTTACAAAAATAATCTCCCCCTGGGATCATTAAAGTATTTCTGATTCTGATTCTGATAGAACCCATGGGTGATGTCTTAAAAAAGGAAGGTGGACGGGGAGTGCCAGGATGTCGTCAGGTACTCTCGTAGAAGATTGGAGGTTTTAAAACATGACATAGACACATTGGGTAAACTCTGAATCAACATATTTCTCAGTGCTCTGGAGCCGTCTAAAGGCGATGTAGTGCATACTTTTAAATTGTACAGTAGGCTTCTACTAGACAATATGTCCCATAAAATTCAAACTTCATTTAACCATAGTGAAGAACTTTGGGTTGGGGGTTCGGGTTGTGGTGGTGGTGGTGGTTTGGTATAGGCCCACAGAGACTGCTTATGTATAGAACCCAGAATTTGGTGCTACAAGCCTGGCTTTGAGATACAGCTTATGGAGGCAATTAAGGTACTTTAAAATCCTGTGTGCATAATTGCCACAATTTGTTTAAAAAACATAGACTGTATAAAAAAATGGACATTGCCTTGACACCGAGGTCCGTTCTCTCAACTTGATTCAATTGTCCTCACCTACGGGAGTCGCAATGCCAGACTTTGACTCCGCCTCATTTCCTCTTACCAACAAAGGGCATCTGACGTTGGGGTGAGAGACATATGTCCATCTGGCTGACGTTTACCTACGAGGAGAAGTGAGGGCCAGGGGCCAGCCGTCACTCAAGAGACCACGCCCCTAATTATTCATAAACTTTAACCTCCAATAAAAAAAAAACTAGCCTAGTACAAAAAAAAATCACCCCCTCAGTGTTGTCATGGAGATATGACCTAAACATACAGACCAGAATGTTTTTTGTACCAGGCCTTAAATAGGTTTAATTATGCTGTGAAAACGGCCTGTTTTACATGGGGGTCAGTGAGAAACTGCTCTGTTATACAAACTACTCCTACTGGACACTCGGAGAACTGCAGTTTTGGCCATTTTCGTATTAATCAACCAGGAAGTCGCTGTGGTGTGGGCTTGGTCAAAATCATACTTTTTCTGAACACATACATTTTAAGATTAAGTGTGACTCACACTTTCAGAGGATATTATTATCACCAATTGCAAATAAATGTCCATATAGCTGTTTTTATGGGCACATTTCAAACAAGAGCTGCTAATAGATAATTTAGAATGGTGTTATTTTGAGTTTAGATCTGTATCAATGAACACTGGTATGTTTCCATCCATCTGTCCATGATATGACTAAGCCAACTTATACTGTTCAAGGCCACAAGAAGCTGGAGCATATCCCAGCATTCACTGAGCAAGTAGTACATTCTGAGCACATTGGCATCACAGGGCTAGCACACATATGGACAAACACATTCACACCTATAGACAATTTCAAGTTTCCACTTTAACTAACTTGCATGAATGTCGGACGAAACACCCAAACCTTACTATGGTCAAATTAATTACATCATCTTGAGAATTTTTTGTAAAAACATTTCACAAGAAAAAAACAGACTTTAAAGCAATTCTTCCCTTGCTGGCATGTCGCCCAGCACTTAGTAAAAAATTGAAAGCAGCAACTGAAACGGCTGGTTTGTTTACACTATAGGTGACGTTAGCACTGACACTAACACTGATCTTCCTTGCACAAATAACATAGTATTACAGAACTATTGTAATTTATAACTGATAGCATCTGGATGCTGTCCTCAAAGCAATTTCAGTCTAAAACAACTGGACTGGTTGTTTGTCTAGGAAGACGTTTCACCTCTCATCCAAGAGGCTTCATCAGTTCATGTACGCATCTGACCAGGCTGGGACTGGTCCAACTAACTGGTGTGGAGATCCAGGTATTTAACCTCTCACAAGGCCGATGATGTCACTGAAACCCTTTGTGCTCCAAAAGCCCACGTCCGTCGTTAGAGTGACAGTCGTTGGTGGGCAGTTGGTTTCGACTTCGTTAGTGCTCTATTGAGTCTGAACAACAGTCGTTGGGGTCACACGGGGCCATGTGTGAACAGTTGTCCTTTGAGGTTAGATTGTTGAATCTCCTGGGAAGGGACGAAAGTGCAGCATTGTAAATTGGAGATAAGTGGTGTCTCAGACCTCCTCCTCTGTTTAGCGATGGTTTTTCCACTTTTACATAGATGGCTTCTTTTACTCCTCTTTCAAACCATCTGTCCTTTCTGTCCAAGATTTGGACATTGCTGTCATCAAAGGAGTGGGCTTTCTCCTTGAGGTGTAAGTGGACAGCTGAGTCCAGGCTTTGGAGCACAAAGCGTTTCAGTGACATCATCGGCCTTGTGAGAGGTTAAATACCTGGATTTCCACACCAGTTAGTTGGACCAGTCCCAGCCTGGTCAGATGCGTACATGAACAGATGAAGCCTCTTGGATGAGAGGTGAAACGTCTTCCTAGACAAACAACCAGTCCAGTTGTTTTTGACTGAAATTGCTTTGAGGATAACGATGACCTGGACGAATGAGAACATTCACAGGCTTATCTGGATGCTGCGTTATCACATGTAATTTTGTGTCTAGGATTAGTTGAACTAAAAGGACCTGTCCAGCAGAAACTCTGCAACCATCTCATCTCTTTATAGCTCCGGATGAAGCACAGCCAATGAAAAATAGGTCTTGCCTCTTGACCCATCATTTCTTCGCTGTTTAGTGCTATCTCTCACAGACCTCTCTACCACTCTGCAAAGAGTCACGCGATACATTTTAGTGTGCCATACGCTTATTAGGAGCATTTTAAGATGACAAAAGAAAGTGTAAAAATGCCAGAAAGGGAAGAACTGCTTTAAGACAAGATTTTATGAGTTGGAGAAAATGTCATTATGAAAAAAATGATTGTAAACCAGCTTGGCATGAGTGACATGAACCCTCAGTTGGTGTTTATTGTCTTTGTTGACAGTGGTTAACATTGGACCTTTTGTACTTGTGTACCTGTACATCACTTTCAATTACTTTAGGCTTCTTGCATTTGTTGCTTCCTGATTCAAAGCTCTTAGGTTGTTATCAGTTAAATATACATGGAAGAATGATCTAATCTGGCAGGATGGAAAGCGAAATTACTACTCCTTATTACTGGACAGGAATTTTCTGAGCTTCATAAGAGGCATTGGCCTTCTTTTGACCTCTGACCCCGACATGAACAAACCTACTAGTGGTTGTAAAATAGAGAATGTACTTCTACATGATCTATTCCTCAGATGGAATTAATAAAATGGCTCTAAGCAGGTCCTCTGTCTGTGTGGACCCCAGAGACAACCATTCTCCCCAATTAGCTATATCTAATCACCACTGACTCCAATGAGAATCAGTGTCTGAACTTTAGCCTTAAACTGAAAGACAGAAAATTTACAAGCAATAAGGAAATGGAAATCAATAAGTCCTGTTGACCATTCCTACTACAAGCACGACGCACATGCTCTCACATGCACGGGTCACTACTAACTGTGCATGTCTGTCAGAAGATGCTTCTTTAGTTAACAGTAGGTTATAATATCAAATATGACTAATTATTTATTAGCAATATATATTATTTCAGCTTGCATCTCTGGGGCATGCTAACATTTGCTAATTACTTTAAATACAAAGTAAAGATCAGTCCCATGGGAAAGTCACTTTCTAGGAATTTGGTCATTGGACAGGTATTTTGATTTGATTATGGTGCAAGAGGAACACCTTTAATCCAAAGAGAAACATGTTTAAGTCAGATTTCATGGCAATCCATCGGTCGGTATGATACTTTAAAGTCAAAGCCAATCATCTCAATCAATTTCATGGTAGCACTAGAGAAAAAGTCACAGAATCATCAAAGAAAGTAGGCTTTATCTTGTGGGGAACATGAATGTCTGTACAAACTCTCATGTGAACCCAATGGACCACAGCAGTGGACTGATACATGGACAAGCATTGCCACCTCTGGAGCCCTGCTACTAGTGTGGTTTAAGGTTTTTCCTTAATGACAGTTCCAACAGAAAAATGAGAACTTGTTTAAACTCGCTCCCCAGAAATGAAAGTACTTGAATAAACATTTTGATCTTAGGTGACACTGTTGTTTATCTGTCTGTGTGCAGAAAGGAAAGTCTTGTGTTTAATTACAACACCAACAGAAACTAACGTGTTTTCACATGGCCCCCTGCCACAAAATATGATTGGACGGGGTTTGTGTTCCTAATGACTGGGTCTGTGGCTGCATATACCACAACTCCAAAGTGCCTCACAAAGAAAGACCAACACAAAACAAGAGCAAATTTTATGATGAAAGAGAGAGTCATACAACACATAGTCAAAAACAACAATAAAGGTAATTAGATAAAAGCTGGTCAATATAAATCAAGTGTTTATAACCACTGTTTTAGATCATGCAGTAACATTTTTACTGCAAATCAGATGAGAAGAGCTCTGGTAGGAAGAGAGTCATAAATAAAAACAGCATATTAAATGTACTTGTTTGACCTCAGTTTTTAGAAGAAAAAAAAACAGTTATCCAGTTTGTCTTTTGAAAAGACTGTCATTATATGTCAAACATTCTGGTTCAACTTTGACGAAAGAAAAATCCATTTCAAAGTGTGCAAGATTATCATGCAAGTTGGCACCTCGATGATGGATTATGGTTTACTGGCTTGCCATGATATATATATATTTTCCAAATCAATACTAATCTCCATACTTTCAGGCCTTTAACTTTGCATAACTCATGTTATTGATTTTGTAGTTTCTGCACCTAGCCTTTGTAGGGCAGTATAGTATAGTAACAGTTAACTAAAATGCTTGGTTTCAGAGGGATTCATATTATGGTTAACAAGACATAAAATATGCTGTATGTACTTCATGCCTATCCACCACCCTATAACCCCAACACCTGCACCCACTAATGGACATTATCGTCCATTAAATGGCTGTAATCAGGGATTATCAGCCTCATAGATATGGGTTAGAAGGATCCCGCTACACCTACCAGTAGATTCAGAAGGCTGTTATCATCTATTCACATGGTAACGGTCAACATTGGTGTCACTTTTTTAAAGGTCTTGGATTTGCGTACAACTCAAACGTACGTTACTGGGTCAGGTTTAGGCAACAAAATCACCCGGCTAGGTTTGGTAAAAAGTCACCGTTTCACATGGGCCACAAACTCGGGTCTCTTGTGTTAAAATCATGTGTGTCTGACCCATCCACCACCCCAACCATCCTTTTTACGCGGATTGTGAATTTTTGGTGTTATAATACTTCCTACCTTCATATTACATCCTCTTACAGCACCGGGGTTAAGCAGTTTAGAGGGACGCTGAATTGCAATCTAGTGTACCATTACCATTAAATAAAAGATGATAACGGCCTACTAGGGCAACTAGAGCGGTATAGTAGGGTCATATCACCTCACATATGCTGGTGACAAGCAAGTGATAATGCCCATTCAGTCGCCTGACAACGATCTAATCGATGGACAGCCACCTTCCATCTCTCTATATACATACAGTAAAGGACACACTATTCCTTGCTTTAAAGTGTAACTCCCTAAAACTGTAATGTCTCAGTGAGGAAGAGGAAGAGCAAGGGGCCCAGGAAAAAGAGCAGGCAAGGAAGAGGTGTAAGAGCGAGTGGTGGTAGTTGAATTCCAAGGGCTGCAAGAACAGTAGTCAGTGAGGAAATTTGTGCCACTATCATTGACCCTGTAATCAACCACTGTCTTTCACTCAGAGAGGCTGGTGAAAGAGGGAAGCCCAATTGGAGGCGGTCAACAGTTGCCTCCATTATTCACGTTTACGAAACCAACAGGTAAGTATTGCATTTTACATGGATTGTTTATATTCTCACTTGACATGTCAATAAGGCCATACAGTAAGGCATATGTTGATTTTTTTTTTGGTCCCTCTAAAGAATGCAACGTCTTCCTCCCTCTGGGGAAAGAGGAAAGCTTCTCAAAAATGATCAAGGGCTTGCCATTGTAGAAATGGTTGTTCAAAATAAGGCAATAAAACTGCATGTCCAAACACAGAGTGCGAATGAAGCAGCTCTACACTGTTCCCTTTGAGAGTGAGAGAGTCAAGGAACTATATATCCAGGTATAGTACTGTATATTCAATTCAATGTCCAATATAAGTCTATAAGTTTTGCACTTTGCAAGTAGGTAACCTACACAGTAATAGGTTACAGTACAGTATGGTATACAGTAATGAGATTTACATAAACCTTGTTTCAGAGAGTTATGGAATTGGAGGCTAACCAGGCCCATCAAGAATTCATATACATAGATGAGGCAGGATTCAATCTGGCCAAAAGGCGTCGACTTGGATGAAATGTCATTGACAAAAGGGCCACAGTTGATGTTCCAGGACAGAGAGGGGCAAACATTACCATGTGTGCAGCAATTGCAAATGCAGGATTACATTTACAGATGTCAGGTTGGACCCTACAATACAGAGCGCCTCCTTGCCTTTCTCAATGATCTCCACCAGCTCCTGTTCCCAGAGCAGGATCAGGAGGGTGAAAACATGAGGACCTTTGTGACCACCTGGGACAATGTGGCTTTTCATCATTCGCAAGCAATAACAACAGGGTTTGAAGTCAACAATAGACTGGAAGGTCTCTTTCTTCCACCCCATTCACCTTTCCTGAAGCCCATAGAGGAGTTATTTTCTGCATGGAGGTGGAAGATTTATGACCATCAGACACATGACCAGATGTCCCTCTTTGAAGCCATGGATGCTGGCTGCAGGGACATCACAGTTGATGATTGCCAAGGGTGGATCCGACATCTCAAGCAGTTCTACCCCAGGTGCAGCACCTTGGATAATATCAGATGCGATGTTGATGAAAACATGTGGCCTAACCCTGAAGATCGCAGGGATTAGATACAGTAATTTGGCCCTTTTATCAGGGCTTTTTGATTTTGTTTTCTTTTGTTCAGCATGCTCTTGTGTTTCATGGCTATTTTGTTCACTTTAAGCAATACTGTAAGACTTTTTCTGTTCTATCATATTATTAACAGTATTTCTAATGTACCTCCTGTAGTAAAGAAAAAAACACAGACCTACAGTTCCCAACCAAGATATTGGCCTTCATTTATCAAACGAATGTATGGCAGAAAAACGTGCTTATGACCATTTCCACCCAGACTTCGGCATTTATCAATTTGGACGTGAGCAGGAGCTACGATCAAATCTCAAGTCCAGGTCTGAGATCGTGTACGCAAATTTGAGCCTGTGCATTTGCGGTGCAGCACAGCAAAATCTGGCTGAAAATAATTAACAAACCTCAGCTGCCATTAAGCATAAGCAGTCACATATTAAGAACAGATCAAAACGGATTCTTAGAACGAATTAAAAAAAAGAAAAAATTGTGGTTGGAGCAATTGATTGTACTCACGTGTGTCTGAAGGCACCATCCATGAATGATTACGTGTTCATCAATCTCAAAAACTACCACTCGATAAATGGACAGGTGATTTGTGATGCCAAGCTTTCGCTTTTAAACGTGGTGGCCAGGGGGGGTACTTACGATTCTTTAATATGTCAAAACAGCTCGGCTCCAACCCCCCGCAACCCCGACAGGGACAAGCGGTTGAAGATGAATGAATGAATGAATGTGTTGGCGCGCGGCTGCAGGAAAGCGCACTGCAGAGCCAAATTCATCTCCTGGGTAAGTGGCTACTCTCGATAAATTGCATTAAATCAAACAAGCTATCAGATGATTAACATTTTGGTATGGTTCTTCTAGGTGACAAAGGTTATCCCCTAACGGAATACCTAATAACCCCGCTGGCAAACCCCGCTACAGAGCAGGAGCGCAGGTTCAACAGTGCGCACAAACGCACACGGGTCACAGTGGAGCGCTGCTTTGGGTTGACTGCCTCTGTTATTCTTTTCCATACAGCGTTTTTATCGGCCCCTTTTATTCCACTCTTAAGACTGCCAAAAAACACATCTTTATTTTGCTCCATGTCGGATGTCAGGATGCCGATCTTTGTGTCTGAAAAGTTTCTTTTCTCATCAGTGTTACTTCTCTCCATGTTTGACCTCAGTGGACGAGGCCTCCGGACCAGGAATATTTAAGGGCGTAACATGTTAATGACGATCGAATTCAGCCACCGCATTTATCAAGGCCCGCTCATATGTACGCTGAGATTGGTCGGATACGAATGTTTCATTAATCACACGTGTGTCCTGTCCTACGACCAATTCTGCGCTCAGATCTGCGCCCGTTTTCACGCAAGATTGATAAATGAGGGCCAATAAGTGTAAAAACGGTGGATTGCATGTTTTGCATGCAAATACTTGTAAAACTGAAACATAAAAGTCTATGCGGTTTTTGTAATGTCAAAGATAGCCAGTATTTTGAAACATGGTGTACTTAGATTGTGTGAAGTGAAAACAAGTGTTATTCTTTGACAGAATAATTTCATTTTGAGTAAGATTTCCATTTTTATGGGTAAAGTTAATGTGTGCAGAGAAAGATGTGTTCTATTTAGAAATGAAGAATTTGTATATATTTAACAAAATGTGTTTTGTTGGTGTGAGTCAGTGTTAAGAGTTTAGAAAAAGTATCTGAAGTATGGTTAAGCGCTTGTTAGCGATGTTGTCGTGGCAATATAAATGTTATTCGGCAGTATACTACCGTTATCGCCCTGAGACAATTACTAGGACGACTAGGATAAGATTTATCAAAAATATTAAGGTCTGTATTGTGACTTGGTGAACAGTAGATTCTGTAGACGTTGAGATGTGTTAAGGCTGACAGTGAATTTACTCCATGCAGGACAAAGACCCACCTGGATCAACAGGCTATTTAATTTCACATGAGCTGCAGGCTTCAAAAGAACTGAAAACTGTGCTGTGTACTGTAGTGGTTCTGAACATCCAGATTGGCTGCGTAGCGTAAGTGAACCGAATCGTATCATTGGCTGGACACCTGTCACTCACTGAGTTATGTTGCAAAATGGTACAGAAAACAAAATTATTATTATTATTGGTTTAATTGATTAGATAAGATTAGGACTAATATTAGATATTAATTAATACGTTTATGTTGAATTTTATTTTATGCGCTGCATAGATTTTCTTGTGCGCTGAGAATGTGCGAGCAGTGCGCGATTGCCCAAGCGCGTAGCTTAGAGGGAACATTGGTGGATGGATCATTTTTGTTTCTATGTTTTTGAAAACATGGAGAAAAATCACTCTATGTTAAACTGATGGTTTTATGACAAGGATATTATTCTAAATATTTTTGCAATGTTAGGTTTCCGCTTAAGTCAGTCTTATTAAGTCATATATCAAAATCCATTTAAATTTAAAGCATGTTGCTACTGGTGTCAAATATTGATATGCAATGAATCGCGATTAATTAATTACAAAGCCTCTAATAAATCAGATTACTTTTTTAACCATGTCCTACCACTAGTTAATATTTAATACACAAAGTTAATGAAATAATTAAATGAGTTCACAAGATCAGAACAATTGGGTTGTGTGCTCGCATATTGAATCATTAAAGGTTTTTTGGGGGGATATTTTATTTGGGAGGATATTTCTTCAATATTTTATTTTGGTATAAATTTAATATTTTTAGCAACCACAATGGGTAGTTTTTCAGTTTTAGAGCCTTCCCCACTCAAAGGAAAATTCAAGTTTCTTACAACTTTGGACTTATTCACGTAGTTCATCGCTCCCTTTACTTTATCCAGACAGCTGCTAAGTTTGATTTTTTTACATGTTGTCAAATCACTCATGGCTTTGATAACTGATAAGCGGTGGAGTTTTTCTTTTCCTTCCAGGTGACTAAATCATTTAAATGTACCCAAATAAATTTTGCACATTTGTACACTTCAATTTCCTCTCACATATGCAAGTGAGAATGAAGGCAGTGCTTCTCCACAGAACAGTACACAGTGCCTGGAATGAGACACTGAATTTAAGTAAGAAAACAAATGTCTCCATTGAGCCAATTTAATATGACTGACTGTCACCGACAGTGGAACACATCCCTATTTTTAGGTAGGAATTCAGTAAATCACCCTGTCCACCCAGATACGTCATATGGACACCACTACACCTCTGCAGTCATGGCAGCAGCTAACCGCTTCTCACTAAATTCCCATTTTATACTCCCAGCTTACATTCTACATGTAAGACTCTGTTTTGGTTTGGATGATTTTTTTTAAACGCCCATGGTTTTCAACCGAGCAAATAAATGTATGTGATTTTCATTCTGATGCGTTTATCTGAGTGCCATGGGTCTCTGGGTAGCTTCAGCATTGTCTTTGACATCTTTGATGGCATGGGTGTTTTCCTAATCCAAAACACACTTTTTCCTACAGTCACATGTTTGGCTGATTTTCACCCAGCAATAGTGATGGAAGGTAATGTAGGTTTCAGGTGAATTCTACCCAGGGAAAGTGGTATTTGTGTGCCAAGGACACTGAGCCTTCACCAGGAAGGGGTGGACCAAAAAACAAGTTTCCATCCATATTTTTTTTTATTTGAAATTGATGCAGCCAGGATGGGCCCAGATTGGGGGATATAAAAACACTCTTAACAAACCTCCTGAAGTTGCTAATCACAGAATCCACTACGCTCTGCAGCAACTGCCGAGCATAAATATCTGACCTACAGGTCAATCGGCAATTGCCAGTGACGAATGCTTATGTGTGTGTGTGTGTGTGTGTGTGTGTGTGTGTGTGTGTGTGTGTGTGTGTGTGTGTGTTGGGTATACTGCAGGTGGGTGGACGAGTTGTGATTGAGAGCAGAGGAGGGCTGATTTTCTGACATTGTTTGCTACATTGTAAATGGCAATATAATTAAAAAAACAGCCCAAATTATGTCCACCCGCCCAAGCCTGTTTTTCCAAAGCCCTCACCACGACTTCCTGGTTGATCCAATACTGAAGTGCCAAAAACTGCAGTTCTCTGAGTGTCCATTAGGGGCAGGTTTCATAATAGAGCAGTTTCTCATTGACCCCCATGTTAAACAGGCCGTTTTCACAGCATAATTAAACCTATTTAACCTATTTACTGATTTTTTTGTACCAGGCTAGTTTTTATTTTATTGGAGGTTATAGTTTATGAATAATTAGGGGCGTGGCCTCTTGAGTGACAGCTAACCCCTGGCCCTCACTTCTCTTCGGAGATATACGTCAGCCAGATGAACGTATCTTCCTCCACCCTAGTCACATACATGCCCTTTTTTGGTAAGAGGAAATGAGGGAGAGAGAGTCAAAGTCTGACAAGATGGTGACTCCCGTAGGTGAGGACGAATGGATCAAGTTGAGAAAACGGACCCCAACGGGCATTATACGTCCATTTTTTATACAGTCTATGGTTTTTTCCCTGCACAATGCAACCCAAAGCAGCCCACCTGGGCGGAAAACTGCCCAATCTGGCAACACCGGTAGTACATCCCCTCACACAGCAGCTGTTTGCCATTTTTCTGTCTTCTGTTAGCAGAGAGGCACCCTCACACAATACAACGTCAATGGAGAGCATTGTGGTAGGGGCTTTCTGTCTCTTTGGCTCCAGTGTGTCATCAAGCCATGATTTCAGGCCCACTCCAAAAAAAAAGAAACCCCAAAAATATGAAAAACTGTTTGATGCCCAACTCTGTAATTGAGTTTTACACGAAATGACAGTTTTTATATATATGTATGTATATGTATATGTATATGTTTTGAAAACATTTCTGAAATTTACCCAGACTTTAAATGTTGTGGTGTACTTAATATTGATGTTTAATTGTAAGCTTTTATTATAGTTTTGTTTTTATAGTTTAGCCTATTATGAATACTGTGGTATAAGTTGACATATTGTAACAGCAAAATAATTCAGTGTTTTCAATGACAATTCTTTATGATACCATTACCATGACGAAAGGTCAATCAACTACAATGAAGGGATAATAATGTTGGAGAAATAATGCAGCTTTCTTCTGCATAACGGTATGTCCTCAAACATATTTGGTTCTTGACTTTTTTTTTTCTTCTTCTTCTTCATCTAAAGGCGCACTCACACTGTCCTTTCGCACCGCGCCCCGGGCTTTAGGGTACTTGTCACCCCCCCCTCCCTCTTCCCCCGCTGGCCAGCCCGTTTGTACTCACACTGCCTGGGCCTCGCGCAAATGCTTCTTGCCTGTCCATACGTCATCACGCCGTAACACGTCACACGCATTGATGACGTCATCGCGATGTGGCGCTTTGTTTACAAATCTTTCCATAGACCTCAGAGTTTTTGTGCGTCTTGTCCGACTGTTTTTGAATATTTACATCGACCAAATCTGCAGTAAACACTCCACCTCCGCATCACACCAACGTGAACCTTTCGCCGGCATTGTTGTTGTTGTTAAATGTCCGCGCATGGTCCGTCGTCCGCTCGTGCTCGTACATGTACAAACGCGCTCTACAAAAGCCCACCTCTCTCAAACGGGCTGTGGACGGCCAGCTGGCCAAGCTTGGTGCGAAGCGGTTGCACTCACACTGGTCAAACACACTAGGCTTTACCCGCAAAACCTGTTTTGGCCCGTTGCGGAAGGACAGTGTGAGTGCACCCTAAGGCAGTGTGGCCCTAGAGTCCCCACCCCCACTCTGTTACCCTAACAAACAGGGGCTAATCCCATGTAAAGCTCTCAGTCTATTGATGCCCCTGGACACAACAGACACACTTATAATTGTCAGACCTTGATTAATGCATGACTACCCTCTGCCTCCAGAGGAGCTCAGTGGATCTATCAGAACTCAAAATGTTCTTCCAGTCATATGCAACTCTTGTTAGCCTACTATCACACAGGCTGACTGAAGGGATTGGAGAGGATTGTTTAATTAAGTGTGAGTGTGCTGTTTGGAGTCAGTGATGCAGCCCTGAGTAGCAGCAGCTTTACAGAGACATCAGAATTAGTCTGAGAAGTCTGAAGGTCCACCAAGAGGACAACCGGGATTTCTTTTTTTTTAAAGGAAAGGGATGTGCGGAGGCCCTTAAGTGCAAAACAAAACAACAAACAGAAAAACACAACAAATCATAAATCACAACAAAAAATAGGAAAACACAACAACAAATCACAAAACACAGCATTAACCTGCCGGTGGGGCCTATTTATCAGAGGACTGTCTGCCTTTAACAGTTTTTTTCCGATTGCTAAAAAACTAATTTAAATACAAACACACAAACGCAGACACACACTATGCTGGTTTTATCAAAACACTTTTTCGTGTAACAACTATTAATGGAAATGGAGTCACTAACAACTGAATGCGGCTAAAACTGATTAGCTCGGGGCAGTACAGTGAACGCATTAAAACAGATTTTTTAACTACGAATACTAAAAAAAGCACAAAACACATGCACATGCACTAAAAGATATTTGACAAAATATTCTCAACGTAAGGTCCGATATAACGCATCTTATTGTCTTCAGATGGACTTAATCAGTCAACCTTAATTCATTGGTGATGACCAAACAGCACATCAGCGACAAGCCCGCATACCAACAGCATTCATGCAACATTGACCGACTGTGTTTAACAATTATTTTAGTTTTCAAAGCGTCGAGCAGGAGGACAGGAAGATGTTCGGGAACGAATCCGGCTTACTGCCGAGGATCCGGACACAGCTCTCACTTTGGTGTACAGAGATTGGATGGCCATCAGAAGTGACCCCCTCACCCCATACCCCTATAGCACCTCCCACAGTATCTAACGGGGGACCCGGTCATATGCCTTCTACAGATCCACAAAGCACATGTAGACTGGATGGGCATACTCCCAGGCCCCCTCCAGGTTACTTGCGAGAGTGAAGAGCTGGTCTGTTGTTCCACGTCCAGGACGGAATCGGCATTGTTCCTCTTCAATCTGAGGTTCGACTATAGGAAGAACCCTCCTTTCCAGCACCTTGGAGTAGACTTTACCAGGGATGCTGAGTAGTGTGATACCCCTGTAATTGGCATAAAATCTCTGGTCCCCCTTTTTGAACCGGGGAACCACCACCCCAGTCTGCCACTCCTTTGGCACTGTCCCACACTCCTAAGCTGAGATGGATCTCATCAATCCCTGGGGCTTTGCCACTTTGGAGTTATTTGACTACCTCAATGACAACCGCCAGGGATACTGACAACAATCCCCCATCAGCCTCCAGCTTTGCCTTCACAAAAGAGGGCATGTTGGTTGGATTAAGGAGTTCCTCAAAGTACTTCTACTACCGCCCGATTACCTCATCAGTTGAGGTCACCAGCGTCCCATCCTGACTGTAAACAGCTTGGATGGTTCCCCATTTCCCCCTCCTGAGGTGCAAGGAGCTCCTTGGTACTGACCAAAAGACCTTCTCACTGACTTCTGAGAACTTCTCCCACACTGGCTGCTTTGCAGACAAAAGGCTGCAGCCTCTTCGGGCCTGCTAGTACTTTGCAGTCTCATTCTTCAGTCGATATTTGCTGTCAATACAAATAATTTAATTTACTATTGTCTATTACTCACTATTACAGACCACTAAGATGGTTTTATTCTTACCTATTTCTATTCTATTTTTAACTACATTTTTCTAAACAAATTACCACTATACGATCACTGTAAACAGAAGCTTTGGTTGTGTGTGTTGTCCAATGTTGCGGAATAAACCTGTCAAAGTGCTCTGTGGGGTCATCCCAGCTGACATTGGGCGTGAGGCTGCGTACAGGACGCCAGTCTATCGCAGATAATTAGTACATTTGTAACTTTATTTCTGTATTTCAGTTTCACAAAGAATACTTCAGAGAAACACCATAAAACAAACCAGCTGTCTCTTGGATGTCTCTTGAACCTTATTAGCTATCTGCCAAGCTAGTAATCCTGTCTACATTCTAGTAAGGGCAGAATATGCATGGTGGTGTGTACTACTGTAAGATTGTTTGACTTGTGTCAGTTGCTTGTACGGAGGTACACAATTGATATGTTTGCTGTTTTTATGTACCAACCACTGTAAGCCTGTCTCACCCTCCTCCTCTCTCTCACCCCTTTTAGGGCTTAAAAGTCAGGTATTTCTCAGAAGAGAAGCAACAAACATTTCCCTGTGACAATGACTTGTGTTTCATGATGTTGCTGGTTTTGCCCCTCTAGCAGTAATAAAATCGCTGAACATATTTTCATGTCATCATGTCTTTAATTTTTGCACCAAATTATAGAGAGTAGTATTGATAAGTATTGGTATCGATAATCAGTATCAGTATTGTGTCGATGAAATCATAATACCCATTCCCAGTCAATGTGGCTGGGAAAAATGTATCACCTGTGAAAAGTTATTCCATGTGGTACTTTGTGGTTTTGGTATTTTTTATATTTTTTGCAAAGAACCACTGAGTTACAGTGTTGATCCTGGGCACAAGAAGTCAAGAGTTTAGAGAAAGTGCAGATGGTTTACCGATTTGTAGCAGTGCCAGTGGATTTCTACTCGGTAAGGGTGTGTGTGTGTGTGTAAGGCAGGGGTCCTGATGGATGGATGGCAGGGTGACAGTGAACAGATGAAGGCTCTGAAGGATTGCAGCGACATTAAACATGAAAGAGGAGCAGAGGGCCCTCGGTCAAAATGCAGGAGCCGCAGCCGCTCTGCACATCTCGTCATTCTCCCATTTCAATTCTGCCGTTTTATTGGCATGACTGTTTATCAGGGGGACTGTGAAAAAGCAGAGCACTGAATGTCAACTGTCAAAACAACATGTTTGTACATTCACACCAACTCCCTCTGCCCATAATACTTCTCTGTGTCTTATTCACTTGCTTGTATGTTTTTTGCATGGTACACAGTACATTGGCAGGAATGGAAAAGTCCTTCAAACTAAATGACACATTTGGTTGTTTCCCACTCTCTTGAAAAAAGTATGCAGAATAGCATTTTATAAATTGCCGTGGACCGCCAGTCTTACGCCTCACTGTGGCGGGAGACTAACCAGCCAGCCTCTCATATCTGGTGTCGGCTAGTAAGCTAAGTAACAAAGTCGGAGGTACCATTAGACTCAGCCCTGCAGCTGGACATCAGCAGTTCAGGGGGTTAGCCCCATGTGCCCCAGGTCCTATGTTCCCAAGTCGTAAAAGCCTCTGCCTTCGCAAATTAAATTCAGCATTTTGGTACGGCTAGGTAAGGGAAGGGTTAGGGTGAGGGGCCCGGTTAGGGGATAGTGTCAGGGTCTACGTAAGCCTATTTGCTGGGGAATTTGTCACTGATTAAAAAATCACAGACCCAGGAACATAGGACCCTTTATGTGAAAAGCAGGGGACACCGAACCTTTTTTTTTAAAAAAAAGGGTCCGCTGTTCCCTTTTCACAAACAAAGCGGGGAGTATAGGACCCGGAGAATGTAGGTACGTTCCCCAGTTCAGTTCATCTTCTGTAACCAGTATAGCAGGAATAAATGGTGGAATTAGCTGGCTAGCTGGCTTACTAGTGGACGGCTAGCTAGTCATTCCTCTTGTGCTGGGAAAGTATCTAATCTGAAGTAGGAGTTAAAAAAAATACCTCAAAATGTCATTCTAAAAAACTATGATCATTCTTAGTTCTTGCTGTGCTGATGCGATAAAAAAGGACTTCTTAGAACTTTGACAAGTTGAAAAAAAAATGTAATTATTGTCAGCTATTGTCAACTATTGACAACTGTCAATACGGTGGAATACTCAATTCCATATTCAACAGGCTGTAGTTTTTTCCTTTTTGGAGAGAGATAGAGAAGTATACTAGAGATAGAGAGCAGAAGTGAGCAAATATTCTCTGAAGAGGTAGGTCTTCAATCAAAGCCAGAAAGAAATTGAATAAATCGGGTTTGGTAACTAGTCACTGCCGAGGGAGCACACAAGTTTGGATTGAGATTTCCTGCCTTGCATCATTAAATGAAAAGACTCATGAACCTGAATGAGGGGGTTAAGGTCAGTGTATGCTGTTGGTTATGAGAGGCCGTTTGGGAAATAATTCATATTTGCTCTCACATGTTACATCATACTCTCTTACATACACTACTATAGTCACACACACATACTATCATACTCTCTCTCTCACATACACTACTATAGTCACACACACTTACTATCATACTCTCTTACATACACTACTATAGTCACACACACATACTATCATACTCTCTCTCTCACATACACTACTATAGTCACACACACTTACTATCAAACTCTCTTACATACACTACTATAGTCACACACGCTTACTATCATACTCTCTCACAAACCCTACTATAGTCACACACACACATTTACTATCATACTCTCTTACATACACTACTATAGTCACACACACTTACTATCATACTCTCTTACATACACTACTATAGTCACACACACTTGCTATCATACTCTCTCACATACACTACTATAGTCACACACACGTACTATCATACTCTCTTACATACACTACTATAGTCACACACACTTACTATCATACTCTCCTACATACACTACTATAGTCACACACACTTACTATCATACTCTCTTACATACACTACTATAGTCACACACACTTACTATCATACTCTCTCACATACACTATTATTAAAAAATACTAAAACAGGAATTTAGTTTGTTTAGACAGGAAATAGTATAAAGCCTCATTATTTTATTGGTGCACAGCTCTGAGAGCCTATTGCTATCTAAATGGAAGCTGTGTGGAAGATTTGAAATCAAGAAGGCAACTTTTTAAGTACAACTTTATAATTTTGTAAATAGCTGCAGTTGCAAATTAAGAGATTTTTCCACTAATTTACCTTCTTTTTCACTAACACAATGAGGTGCGTTCAGCACATTGCAAGGGAAACTAACAGAGGTGGATATGACAACATGATTTTGGATCTGTAATACAGTAAACACAGTACAGTATACAGTATAGTAAATAATACAATTTTGTTCTTTAGCCAGCAGTTTGAAGGAGGTGTCTCTCAACAGAGCTTTGTAACACTGGTGGCCCTACATTTATGTTTTTGTTCCATCATAAATTCATTTCAAAACTCAAGATCACCGCAAATGAGCTGAAGGGAAATGCTGACTTCAAGAGCCCACCAACAATAATAACTGGCCATCCTGGTAGCCCACAATACAATATTTTACCTGAACAAATAACTTACTGTTCGTACCTGGGGATGCTAACAAAGAATAGATTTATGCTTTAGGAGGACATTGTACAGCCACAGAAAACTCTTCATTTCAAAAATTGTCTACTGACGTCTTGGGTGATATAGTCGGTTACATTCTTCAAACAACTCCAAACGCTAGAGAAAGATATATACATGAAAGCTATAGATCAAGGAACATCTGTTTACAGCGGTGGTGTCTAAGACATTGCCTGCAAGAACTTGATCTATAGGATGTCACTGTGCAATTCTGCGAAGAATATATAATATCTAAACTCCCAATCAATTGTGGTGAGTATTTTGGTTGTTACTCAAAAGTGGGGGTCGGGAGGGGGTTTACAACAGCAAACCAGGCGTGCAAACCCTTGTGTGATAGGCTATTAGCTAAAAGTTTAAATGTGGCAGCAAAACATTCCTGATCTGTGAAAGTAGACCTAGACACCCAAACAGACCCACGTGAATCCGAGCTTGTGCTCTTAAGCAGTCCATAAGGCTCAATTAAAAGGGTCCTTACCTCCTCCTTGACCGAGTAGCATCCAGCTGCAGACCCGGAGTACAAGCCCCTCACTTGACACAGGTCTCTCACTTGACAAAGCCCCTTGCTTGAAGGAAGTGAAAATGTAGTTTTTTTTACTTTATGCAGTCACGCAATAGTTTTTTTTTTACTTTATGCAAAGTCACGCAATAGTTTTTTTTAATAGGTTATTTAAACTTTTTTGAAAAAGCACAAAACATAGCAAGTTAAAGGAAATCGTTTTTTTTAACTTTATTGAAAAAATAAGTTTTCGTTTTTTTGAAAAAGAACATACAGTTCCCCTCAGTCAGGTCTCAGTCCTTATACACAGTTAGTGTATCTTACAGTTGATGTAGTCCTGAATATTGTGACATTACAAAGATAAAATTTAAAATCAAATAAAACAATGTGGATGTTTTAGTGAAGATAAACATCTGCAAAGTTTTAATGGAAACGAAAATTAAATACAACTTTAATAAACAAATATTTTAAAGCCCTTTATCACAGGGTGACATGAAATTTCAAAATAATAGTGGGCTGTAGGAAAGGACAATACTTAGTCAGTCCACAAGCACAACAGTCCCGTGACTACCAATAAATATAAATAAAATTGAAAAATATATGAATTTATATTAATAAATGATTATATGTTATGTGAAAGGTCAGTTAATTTTAAAGAAATCACGAAATGGAAACTGTCAATGTTAAGGCAGACAAATTGTGAGATGATGCAGAGTTTGACCAGCAGACACGAGTATGGATTAACAAAGTTTAGTTTAATAGCCTTTTAATATTCATTTCATGATCCAATTTTAGAATTCAATAATCAATAATCATCTAGGCAACAATACATAAGTTATTTTGTCACTTTTTACTTCAATCTTAATGAGGCAAAGTTAACCATTTTGTAATCATTCATTCATCTTCAACCGCTTGTCCCTGTTTAAATGGTAATAATTAAACATCAAAAAAGTCTTTATGGCACACTGAAACCATTCTGGACACAATTCCAGGACTTTTTGCGGCAGGATGGATCAAAACATGATGCCCTTTGCGTGTTATTTATTAAGGCAGTGGCTGTGAAGATGGAGATAGAGTGGTTTCTTTGTTAGAAGCTGCAGTTTCTTCCTCTTGAAGTCTGTGGGCTTCTTGTACAGTTCCATGACAATGGGGCCCAAGGCAAAACATTTAGTGCCGGTGAACCTCTTTTTAGGTTTGTAGTGCTTGAATTCAAAGAAGATAGCGGCTCCTTCTGGTAACTTCTCCACATGTCTCTGGATCTCCACGTCACACTGGAGTGAATGTAGGCGTCTTCCTTTCTGGAGGCCACAGGGGTGTCCTGCACTGGGTTCACATCTACACCGTTCAAATCTTTAACACCAATAGTCTTGTATGGTAAGGCAATATACCAGTTTCTACCAATCTGGATCTGAATGATGAACACTGACATTTTACCTCAGGCAAAAGCACGTCAAAGACAAGCAACAGAATCTATGGGTTGTCTCGCTCCTGGTGTGTCTTTAACTTCATCAAGCTGCGTGTCATCATCAAAGTAGATGGTGGCCATTTGCTTTTTTCCTTCCCACAGCGAATGCAGATAGCCAGTGGTGATGGCCTGCAAATAAACATCACTTTAAAATGACATGGCATTGATAATCTTCTGATAAATGCTTTAAGATGGACATCCAGCGAATACCATAACTGCTAATGAATTTAGTGCCATATAGATACCTCAAGGTGTTGTCTTAGTTTAGTCTTCCCTGTTATGAAGTCAATCAGTACTCAACACCGCTGTTTCCGCTTCTCCTGCGCCTCTTTTACCATTTCCTGTAGTTTCACAGAGCAAATATTAAAATTATACTAAGCGCAGTGAATTCCACATACATAGATGGCTTTTTACTGACATCTAGTCTTTTCATGCTCCCTTAGATCCATTGTCCTAAAAGTAAACATTTTAAAATGTAGTTATGTTTAGTAAATGCTTGATATAAATTAGGGAGACAAGATAGCATGCTTGATACTAATAACTAAATCACATACTAACCAACTCAGCCAGGTTGATTGTGCATGGCCTCTTTAAGTCACTGTGCTCCCTGATGACGTGATCATCCTGTGTTAGCTCCTGTTGGCCACATTTATAATATAATGAACTTCTAGTAATGTCAAGAAAATTAACATTACTACCACTATTTAAAATTGTAAAAAACACATTAGTTTCTTAAACAAATAATGTCCCAAACCTTTCCATTTCTGTCCTCCGCTTAGCTTGTCACCTCCTCCTGGACATTAAAAACAGCTGTGTCCTTTTGAGGAAAGTATTTTTTTTTTTTACCATGTCAAACTGTTAGAAATCAATCAGTTATGGTGATTAACATACATAGCCCTATTATAACATTGGACACTTAATTCACCTCTCTTTTTCGTTTTAGTCTAAAGACTGGGGGAAGAAGACCATTCAGCATGCTTTCTGCCTCCTTGGAAAAATGGGCAAACCTTCTGCCATGTCTGTAGAACAAACAAACCATCACTGCACTGCACACCACCATCTCCGCAGAGCTGCCATGTCATCCTAAAGAAAGACCATTGCCACAAATACAAAGTGCATGTTTGTATTTTTCTATGTTGTACGGTAACCTCATGATTCCAGAGATATATTATTTCTGTTTGATAATGTCTACTTACAACAGTGAAGTCAAATGGTGCATCCATATATGGGTTAAAGAGAAACATGCAGAGGCTGGCTTGTCTTTTCATCATTGTGGTGCTCATGGTTTTCATTAGCACTGCCAGTTTAATAAGCCTTTAGCGGCCGACACAACAATCTCAGCGCAGGATAATCCCTTACACATCTCACAGGTTGCAAAAAAACTTTATCAGAAATGTATTTACCAGTGACAGCACTATCCTCAAATTCCCGCGCATCAAAGATTGCTAGTTAGCTCGTAGTTAGCAACATTATCAACATAGTGTGGCGGCTGGGGGGGGGGGGGGGGGGGGCGAGACCCCAGTGGAACTACGAGTGGCAGATCTAGAGAATCAATACATCGACAACGCCACCTTAGGACTTGCACCTAAAGAGTATACTTTAACTTTATTTCTTTGAGGGTTTCCCAAAAACCACCCATACACAGGTCCCTACACAAATGAATACAGGCACGGTGTAAAATAATTTAACAACCTTTATTAGAAACAAACAATTTCATTTATCAAGTTCTGTCTAAAACATTTATAACATTATTTAATTTAATCTTTAACACCAGTGATGTTCCGCCTACACCAATACAGTCAGTCAGGAAGTGGAAGGCAGTACACCCCAGCTAGCTCTGGCAGAGGTCCCTGCACTCAAATAATTCAAAAGAGAAACAAAACAATATATTAAACAAATCACTGCAACTCAAAAGCAAAAGGGGAAAAACCATACAAGAAAAGGTATAAACGTGGCAGGTCCTCAACAATAGGCGCTGCGGTAACCCCTCTCACCCCAACTGACGTCTCGCTATGGGATTGGGGTGGCGCACAGGTGAACTCACCTACACTTAGAGAGAGAGATTGAGTGTCAATACAAAGACTTAACTGTTTACTAATAAGCAAGGCAAGGCAAAAGAAAGAAGAGAACTTTGAGCAAGTTAGAGGCAAGACAGGGCAAACAGCAGCCCAACGCCAAACAACTTCAAAAGAAAACAAAGTAAATCGTTAGTGACAACATCCAACCAAACTAGCAGACAATAGCATTTAGCCCACAGCACTGGTTACCTGGATCCTGCACACATCAGTGCTTGTGGCTGCTAGCGGCTATGGCGGCAACAACAGCTAACCAGACGAGGACGCACACGGCACATACACACCACCCCAGTCCGACGCGCCAACCTGCAGGACGCACACACACCACTCCGGCCCGACGCTTCAACCTACAACAGAGGACTGTCAGCACAGCATTGTATTACCTCTTCACATCATGAGACTACACTACATACCTGTAGGATGCACACGGCACACACACACCACCCTGGCCGATGAGTCAACCCGCAGGACGCACAGCGCATACACCCGCGGACGCTACGGCGTGGCGGAGCTGCGAGCTGGCCGCGCTTGCTTCGACAGAGGAAAGAGAAAGACTAAACTACGGGGGGGTATATAAACCCCCCGCATTAGCGGGTGAGGACTCAGCTGCACTACAGGTGCCTGTACGGGGCGTGTCACACACCTGCCGCGATCGCCATGCCAGCTGTAAAACAAACAGACTGCGGGACACCAGATAACTGAAATGCAAACAGAATATAAACCATCCGGTTACATTCGCAAAGCTTACGTTGTTTTTAAACGTCTCCATTATCTTCATCATGTTCAGCCGTGACAGCAAGTTCGCTAAAATTCCCGCCTACTTACTGATTCACTTCCGTCAAGGAAGGGGTTTGAAATCGAGGTTGGTTAGCTTGGTTGCCATTAGCTTGAGAGGATCCGCTCTGCCCTGATACACCTGTTGCTCAGGTCTGAAGACCCGCCGCATTTCCTCATCGGCCGCGCAACGTGAGGTTTCCGACATTGGGGTTTTCACATTGGAATGGGTTAAAATGTTATTTAAAAGTCCAATTGCCTCATTGACACGCTCCCGGTCGACCATTTTCACATGCTACATCCATGCAAATTGTTCTTCTTGGAGGAGGCGGCTCATTGTTCTTGGGATGCCGCTGGAGAGACCAATCAGAAACTGGAAATTCAAGTTGCCTTCCGTTTCGAGTAGCATCCAGCTGCAGACCCGGAGTACAAGCCCCTCACTTGTCACAGGTCCCTCACTTGACAAAGCCCCTTGCTTGCCGGAAGTGAATCAGTAAGTGGGCGGGAATTTTAGCGAACTCGCTGTCACGGCTGAACATGATGAAGATAATGGAGACGTTTAAAAACAACGTAAGCTTTGCTATGTTGATAATGTTGCTAATTACGAGCTAACTAGCAATCTTTGATGCGCGGGAATTTTAGGATAGTGCTGTCACTCTGTGGCAAATGCATTACTGATAAAGTTCTTTTGCAACCTGTGAGATGTGTAAGGGATTTTCCTGCGCTGAGATTGTTGTGTCGGCCGCTAGAGGCTTATTAAACTGCCAGTGCTAATGAAAACCATGAGCACCACAATGATGAAAAGACAAGCCAGCCTCGGCATATTTCTCTTTAACCCGTATATGGATGCACCATTTGACTTCACTGTTGTAAGTAGGCATTATCAAACACAAATAATATATCTCTGGAATCATGAGGTTACCGTACAACATAGAAAAATACAAACATGCACTTTGTATTTGTGGCAATGGTCTTCCTTTAGGATGACATGGCAGCTCTGCGGAGATGGTGGTGTGCAGTGCTAGTGGAAAACCTGCACCTGGAGGGGTCTGTGTCTGTTTTTGTCTGTGTCATATTTAGACTATTTGTTTGTTCTACAGACATGGCAGAAGGTTTGCCCATTTTTCCAAGGAGGCAGAAAGCATGCTGAATGGTCTTCTTCCACCAGTCTTTAGACTAAAACAAAAGAGAGGTGAATTAAGTGTCCAATATTATAAAAGGCTATGTATGTTAATAACCATAACTGATTGATTTCTAACAGTTTGACATGGTTAAAAAATAAATACTTTCCTCAAAAGGACACAGCTGTTTTTAATGTCCAGGAGGAGGTGACAAGCCAAGCGGAGGACAAAAATGGAAAGGTTTGAGACATTATTTGTTTAAGAAACTAATGTTTTTTACAATTTTAAGTAGTGGTAGTAATGTAAATTTTCATGACATTGCTATAAGTTCATTATATTATAAATGTGGCCAACAGGAGTTAACACAGGATGATCACGTCATCAGGGAGCACAGTGACTTAAAGAGGCCATGCACAATCAACCTGGCTGAGTTGGTTAGTATGTGATTTAGTTATTAGTATCAAGCATGCTATCTTGTCTCCCCAATTTATATCAAGCATTTACTAAACATAACTACATTTCAAAATGTTTACTTTTAGGACGATGGATCTAAGGTAGCATGAAAAGACTAGAGGTCAGTAAAAAGCCATCTAAGTATGTGGAATTAACTGCGCTTAGTATCATTTTAATATTTGCGCTATGAAATTACAGGAAATGGTAGATGAGGCACAGGAGAAGCGGAAACAGCGCTGTTGAGTACTGATTGACTTCATAACAGGGAAGACTAAACTAAGACAACACCTTGAGGTATCTATATGGCACTAAATTCATTAGCAGTTATGGCATTCACTGGATGTCCATCTTAAAGCATTTATCAGAAGATGATCAATGCCATGTCATTTTAAAGTGATGTTTATTTGCAGGCCATCACCACCGGCTATCTGCATTCGCTGTGGGAAGGAAAAAAGCAAACGGCCACCATCTACTTTGATGATGACACGCAGCTTGATGAAGTGGTCTCTTTTCTTTTTGGAATCCTTAAAGACACACCAGGAGCGAGACAACCTATAGATTCTGTAGCCTTTGTCTTTAACGTGCTTTTGCCTGAGGTAAAATGTCAGTGTTCATTATTCAGATCCAGATTGGTAGAAACTGGTATATTGCCTTACCATACATGACTATTGGTGTTAAAGATTTGAACGGTATAGATGTGAAACCAGTGCAGGACACCCCTGTGGCCTCCAGAAAGGAAGACACCTACATTCACTCCAGTGTGACGTGGAGATCCAGAGACAAGTGGAGAAGTTACCAGAATGAGCAGCATCTTCTTTGAATTCAAGCACTACAAACCTTAAAAATAGGTTCACCGGCACTAAATGTTTTGCCTTGGGGCCCATTGTCATGGAACTGTACAAGCCCACAGACTTCAAGAGGAAGAAACTGCAGCTTCTAACAAAAACACCTCTATCTCCATCTTCACAGCCACTGCCTTGATAAATAACACGCAAAACGCATCATGTTTTGATCCATCCTGCCACAAAAAGTCCCAAAATTCTGTCCAGAATGGTTTCAGTGTGCCATAAAGACTTTTCTGATGTTTAATTATTACCATTTAAATAAAAAAAGCTAGATCGGCTTCAGCCCCCACACCCCCCACCCCACCCCGACAGGGACAAGCGGTTGAAGATGAATGAATGATTACAAACTGGTTAACTTTGCCTCATTAAGATTGAAGTTAAAAGTGACAAAAACTTATGTATTGTTGCCTAGATGATTATTGATTATTGAATTCTAAAATTGGATCATGAAATCAATATTACAAGGCTATTAAACTAACCTTTATTAATCCAAACTGCTGTCTGTCTGTCTGTCTGCTGGTCAAACTCTGCACCATCTCACAATTTGTCTGCCTTAACATTTACAGTTTCCATTTTGTGATTTCTTTAAAATTAACTGACCTTTCACATAACATATAATCATTTATTAATATAAATTCATATATTTTCCAATTTTATTAATATTTATTGGCAGTCACAGGACTGTTGTGCTTGTGGACTGACTAAGTATCGTCCTTTCCTACAGCCCGCTACTTTTATTTTGAAATTTCATGTCACACTGTTACAAAGGGCTTTAAAATATTTGTTTATTAAAGTTGCATTTAATTTTCGTTTCCATTAAAACTTTGCAGATGTTTATCTTCACTAAAACATCCACATTGTAATATTTGATTTTAAATTTTATCTTTGTAATGTCACAATATTCAGGACTACATTAACTGTAAGATACACTAACTGTGTATAAAGGACAGACCTGACTGAGGGGAACTGTATGTTCTTTTTCAAAAAAACGAAAACTTATTTTTTCAATAAAGTTAAAAAACGATTTCCATTAACTTGCTATGTTTTTTTTTTGCTTTTTCAAAAAAGTTTAAATAACCTATTATAAAAACTTATTTTTTCAATAAAGTTAAAAAAAAACGATTTCCTTTAACTTGCTATGTTTTGTGCTTTTTCAAAAAAGTTTAAATAACCTATTAAAAAAAAACTATTGCGTGACTTTGCATAAAGTAAAAAAAAAACTATTGCGTGACTTTGCATGAAGTAAAAAAAAACTACATTTTCACTTCCGGCAAGCAAGGGGCTTTGTCAAGTGAGAGACCTCTGTCAAGTGAGGGGCTTGTACTCCGGGTCTGCAGCTGGATGCTATTGTCCGTTTCATTCAAACTCTCTCACACATACTAGTATACTCACACACATCACCTTTTATTCTCTCATACATTCACTATTATTATGTTCCATACATAAAAGCGTGTGTGAGAGTATGATAGCAAGTGTGTGTGACTATAGTAGTGTATGTAAGAGAGTATGATACTAAGTGTGTGTGACTATAGTAGTGTATGTAAGAGAGTATGATAGTAAGTGTGTGTGACTATAGTAGTGTATGTAAGAGAGTATGATAGTAAGTGTGTGTGACTAGAGTAGTGTATGTGAGAGAGTATGATAGTAAGTGTGTGTGACTATAGTAGTGTATGTGAGAGAGTATGATAGCAAGTGTGTGTGACTATAGTAGTGTATGTAAGAGAGTATGATAGTGTGTCTGACTATAGTAGTGTATGTAAGAGAGTATGATAGTAAGTGTGTGTGACTATAGTAGTGTATGTAAGAGAGTTTGATAGTAAGTGTGTGTGACTATAGTAGTGTATGTGAGAGAGTATGATAGTATGTGTGTGTGACTATAGTAGTGTATGTAAGAGAGTATGATGTAACATGTGAGAGCAAATATGAATTATCTCCTAAACGGCCTCTCATAGGTGGTGGGGTTGCTTGAATTCGGTCAGCAACAGGGATGCAGCAAAGTGTTGCTCAAAAATCTGGCTACTTAAGAAGAACGATGGAAGATTATTTACTTCTGAAACAGTTCCAGTGGACAGTGGAAAAAATATCTTTGTTTGGACCAAGGACTGGAGAGGCACCATGAAACAAGTTTAAATGTCAAGATATTGAGTTTTATTTTGTTTTTAAACTACGTTGAGGCTTATGAAAAGCAGTTTGGAAATTGTGCCTCAATATAACAAATATGGATTGAAATGAGAGCTTTATTTGTGTGTGCGTGAGTTTGTGTGTCCTCTTGCCATGTTGACAGATGCTAGTTTCCATAATGATCACCTGCCTCATAATCACCTCATCAGTCACAGTTCCTCAGTGTCTGCACACACACACACACACACACACACACACACACACAAACACACGCTAAAATTTTTAGAGAAAAGATAATAATTAACCTACATTTTATGAGTGACTTCAGTTCCTGGGAAGGTGTTAATAACACTTTGTCACTGCCATACACTTGGCTTGCAGATTAGCAGGTTCACTGGCACTGCTGGGTTTGTTACTCAAAGCAGTAATGTGTTGTTTGTTCTTTGTGACTCATTTTTTGAAGTAACGTTAATAGATGATTTATTGCTCCATTTTTGAGAGTAATTATTTATTTAATGAACCAGTTATATGATTATGCTAGTTGATTACTAGATGTTTGTAATTGCCTTTTCTCCTGTGAATTTTCAGGGAACCAAACAGATTTATAAAAAACAACAAATAAATAAATAAATTATACACCCGGCAGCAATTCGGCTATTTACACTTGCTCCCTAACCCCCTGCCTTCTAGCAGTATAAATATCCCTCAAGGTTTGCTACATCAGAAGTTTATGATGGATGAAGAGGTTAAACACTGGACTTTCATCCAGATTAGTTTCCACAGTTTGGTGAGGATTAGGCAAAATTACATGGTTAGGTTTAGACAATAAAACTACATGGTTAGATTTAAACAACAAAACTACTTGGTTAGATTTAGACAACAGAACTACATGGTTAGATTTAAACAACAAAACTACTTGGTTAGATTAAGACAACAGAACTACATGGTTAGATTTAGACAACATAACTACTTGGTTAGATTTAGACAACAAAACTATATGGTTAGATTTAAACATCAAAACTACTTGGTTAGATTTAGACAACAAAACTATATGGTTAGATTTAAACATCAAAACTACATGGTTAGATTTAGACAACAGAACTACATGGTTAGATTTAAACAACAAAACTACTTGGTTAGATTAAGACAACAGAACTACATGGTTAGATTTAGACAACATAACTACTTGGTTAGATTTAGACAACAAAACTATATGGTTAGATTTAAACATCAAAACTACTTGGTTAGATTTAGACAACAAAACTATATGGTTAGATTTAAACATCAAAACTACATGGTTAGATTTAGACAACAGAACTACATGGTTAGATTTAGACAACATAACTACTTGGTTAGGTTTAGACAACAAAACTACATAGTTAGATTAAGACAACAGAACAATATGGTTAGATTTAGACAACAAAACTACATTGTTAGATTTAGACAACAGAACTACATGGTTAGATTTAGACAACATAAGTACTTGGTTAGGTTTAGACAACAAAACTACATAGATTAAGACAACAGAACTAGATGGTTAGATTTAGACAACAAAACTACATGGTTAGATTTAGACAACAAAACTATATGGTTAGATTTAGACATCAAAACTACTTGGTTAGATTTAGACAACAAAACTACATAGGTTTAGACAACAACACTACATGGTTAGATTTAGACAACATAAGTACTTGGTTAGGTTTAGACAACAAAACTACATAGTTAGATTAAGACAACGGAACTACTTGGTTAGATTTAGACAACAAAACTACCTGATTAGGTTTAGACATCAAAACTGCTTGGTTAGGTTTGAACAACAAAACTACTTGGTTAGGTTTGAACAACAAAACTACTTGGTTAGGTTTAGACAACAAAACTACTTGATTAGATTTAGACAACGGAACTAATTGGTTAGGTTAAGGCAACAAAAGTACCTGAGGCTAACAGCGAGAACACCTGCTTTGTAGTTGAACTTGGAAGCTTGAATTTACAGTTTCAGAGTTGTATATTTCTACTGGCACTCCCTGACGTTGTTATTTCTGAGTTTCCAGTTGGAGATCTCTAAGAGCCTCTTCTCACTTCTGTTTTATTTGTGTCTCATTAAAAAAAATCGTAATCATCGTAATAATCACACAGTACTGTCCATCTCTCATCTGTTGCTACAGTGTTTTTTAAGCACAAAATTAAAGCATAATGCATTGTTTTTAGCTGGTTTAGCTTACAATAGCAGGCCAGGCTTACCTGTTAAATATAGTGGTTTTCCAACTTTGTAAATGGAATGTACCCATATAAACAACAGCAGGTTGTGGCAGTATGCAGCCTCAAAAGCAACAGTTCCCTTATCTACCATAAATCTTAAAGAAGATTATTTTAACAGATGAAATAAACAAGCCAAAAACTGCTTTTATACAGGCACAAATTAGAGCGAGAATAAAAGTCTGTGGGACAAGAGCTGTCAACTACATAAGTGTTTTGTTGAAGGGACTTGTGATCTGGTCCTTTCACCTTTTACTTTGCTGCTTTTGAAAAGTTCAACAACTGCAGTCTTTGCTACGTTCAGGCCATCCCTCACAACACCTATGATCCTCCTTCTATAAAGCATCACATTTACAGATGAAAAGAAGGCTCCAGCTTTGCTGCAGGGGCAGGTTTTTTTTTTTTTTATCTCTATGCTCTCTGGATGTAGTTTCCTATAGTTGCCTGTAATCTGTCATTGTGGCTGTATCTGTCCTTGTAAAATTAAAATCTACATACAGCACAGAAATACTTGCTGAGGTATGCCTGGCACTTACCCAATAATGGTGGCTGCCTTTTAAGCATATGTACATCTAATTTTCTTCAGAAGCTATGCAGACAAAATGAAATTTCCATAAAATTTGTAAGGGAACATTTTCTCCCACCACATTGATGAATTGAACCGCTTATTGGGTTTGAAACACTTTTTAGGGCTGCTGAATGTAAAGAATGCATACTGACCATAAAAACACAAATGACATTACCACTGTTCGAAGAGATAGGGAGAAGCAGAGTAATGAGAGAAAAATATATACAGTAAATATATCAAGACCCTGAACCCTTGGTGAAATTAGTCTTTTCCTCTTTTAATATCCATCATTTTCCATCTAGATGACAGTGTTGTCATAACCTCAGCACATTCAATTCATGTCAAATAACTTTTTGAACAGGGGCTGAGAAACACATTAACACGAAACATTTAATTGAATCTGCTCAAATCTAATTCAACTGGTTTGCTTGGCAGTGTGGATAGAAGTCAATATTTGCTCAGCGGATTGGCAAAGATGTCTCCATTTCCTTTCTTTTTTTTTGCCTCATGACAGCTGATGAAGAAATGGGAAGGTGGAAAGCTGCCGTCAATTGTAGATGTGATGGGTGACCCTCCATCCTCTTAATCACAGTATTGAAGAGGATAGTGGAATCTTAACTGTTTTCTCCTCATCGCCGTGAGCGCAGCCGCCTACTCTCAGCCATAGCAACTCCTGAGACCTCTCCGTGGCCTAATGAGAGAAGGAAGGATGAAGAGAGACTAGAAAAGGGATGGACGGGGAGGTGAGCTTGGGTCAAGGCAGATGGAGACAGTGTCTGCATCTTGACAATTAATAGACTGCATGGTAGCCTCTTTAAAAGGACTCTACACGCTTGGCTTGTGAGGTCAGAGTTTCTCTACTGAAGCTAGATTCTCATTAGACCAGACTGAAGGCTGACGACAAACACCAATCAACACACTGCTGGGAATTGTACTCCATTCTAATGGATTGAGTAAATACCATGGCAATTAAAGGTGTAAAACATAATGTATATTCAGAGTAACAATTGCTAAAAAGTCAATACTTAACTTTTTTTAGACAAAAATTCTAACTGGAATCTTAATATGCACTACTAATTAGATGTCACAGTCAACATGACCAAATCTTGGTGTAGGCCAAATTTTGACTCTGTACAATACCACCCTTTATATTTGTACACAAAGTTTAAAAAAATGTTTTATTTTTATAGGGACAACAATGTAGCAACCAATGCCACACCAAATCAGCTAATATACTGACATTTTTCCTATGAAGACCACATCTACAGTGCATTATGAGGGTATTCATAGTGAACTAGAATTCATTCATACGATTTCATGAATACACTCATAACATACATAATGCTTTCTGATGCACCATACCAGCAGTCCTAAAATATCATAGATGATACTGGTAATGATGTAAAAGTTTGATTTATCTTTATTTAATAAAGTGGTCTCATTGATCTAAGAACAAGGGACATTCACAAGAACAGAATCATCAAAATAGAAACAACACAGGGCGGAGTGGTTGGAGCAGTCACCCCATGCAAAGAGGCTGAAGGTCCTTGAGGCAGCGGCAGCAGGGTGAACTCGAAAAACTGCCCAAAAAATAATCTTAAAAAAACCCCAGAAGCAACAGTTATTCAACAACAAGGAATTAGACAGTTTAACAGTTACGAGAATCAGAAAAACCACCAGTAATAAAGATTTAAAATGTAAGACTTTAGCTTAAGGAAAGTTTGTAGTTCATTACATTTAAACAGTGAAAAGTACCTGAAACCAGTTCTGCCAACATTAGTGTGAAAGTAAGGGATGTTTATGGTTAGGTAATTTCTGGATCATGTATTGTGATTATTAGATCTAAATGACAGAAGAGATGTGATGTAGTCTGGAAGCTTCAACAGTAGAAAAAGTCTAGTCTAAAGTGCATGACACTAGTGCATTTAGGGCATGTCAAACTCCCTACAGTGTTGCATGACATGGTTAAAATATTTTTCCCGTCGCTTGTGAATTTGTTTTACAGTCGAGAAAAGTCTAAGTGACTCTTGACCCTTACTGAAGCAGTGCACTGTGACTTTAAAAATTGGATTTGATCTAAATATTTCCTGCAGTCTACTCAGTGGTTAGACTGAAGAGGTTTAAACTGTGGTATGTCCATAGTATGTTCTGCTTATATTCCAGCAGTGCTAACCCTAGACCAGGGGTGTCCGATTCGGGCCCTTGAGAGCCACTGTCCTTTATGTTTAAGGTTTCTCCCTACTCTAAGAACCAGTTCAGACCAAAGATTTGCAACGCGACAGAACTGTGTTAGAACGTTGCAGGTGAAAGTTGCAGCAGTTTGAACTGACCCGTCTCATCTGGACTCAAACCAGCTGATGTTGTCGCCAGCGATTCAGCTTGTCAAATCACCAGCAGCTGGTTTTAGAACGTAACACACGTCACCTGTTTCAACAGCCAATCAAGTCTTAGCAAAGTCTTCTGGTCAAGTCACTGATTAACTCAACAAGAAAGAGACGGAGATAGAGAGGGTCGAGGGAGCAATACAATGACTAAGGGGAGGGAGCGCCGTCATCCAGAACAAAGCAGGGAATCACCGAAATAAAAAGGTATTTTCGCCGTTTCATCACAACTAGAAATTCAGCTGTAGCAAGTATCTCACTATCTCTGTCCTCATTTATTTTTTATAATGCTACATATTATATCCAGCTACCCGTTGCGGCTGCTGGTCTTTCAAGGGGGGAAAGCTCATTTTTCCGGCCTACATCATAAATGTGTTTGTTTATTTATATGTAAATTCTACCCTTCGTTTCTTTTTAAGAAAATTATCTTTGACCTTGTTGTACCAACTAGGCGTCTTTTCCAGGTACTTGACCAGTGTCCTCTCAATGGCCAGCAGAGCAAGGCTGCTTAAACGGCCTTGGCACAGCTGGAGCTGCTGCACCAGGCTACTGTGAAGTGTGACCACCTGTGAGTGTGAGTGATCGTGACGGGGGGAGAAGCTCCGCAGCGGCTGCTGCTCGTTGGGGAAAGAACAGAACAGAGTCGCCAAACACAACGCTAGTCGTTTTTAACAAAGGCAAAGTCTCTGGGTATCGGTAAAGTCTCCAGATCAGTTGAGAACAACAGAATGAATAACTTGGAAAATGCTCCGTTGGATGTTTATTCTTCAAGATCGCTGATTTGCTCATTTAGCTGTCAATCAAAAGAGGATTCCGCCTCAGACAGCTTATCCGGTCACCATGCAGAAGCCGAGCATCCGGGCCAGCCCACTGCCCCCATTGACCCCCAGAGACGCTGAGCATCCGATGGGCGGGACAAAGCCTAGCATTTATCGAATCAGCGTCTAGTTTGGCTGCAGTGGAACAACCCGCTCTACGCTTCCACATTGAAGTCAGTAGAAGCTGAGCGTTCGACTGTGTAAAGTGCTGTGGCGCTGTGGGGATGAATGAGAAGGAAGTTGCGCTGGTTACCTGTGATAAGTAGTAATAAAATTTACACACAGCAGTTCATATTCACCACATTTTTTTTTTTTTTTGGTTACATTTTAGGGGAAGCTGAGCTTGTAGTCTTAGAGCAATCTCCACTGCCAGCTACGCAAAAAAAGCCTGAAAAGTCAGAGATTAGAAGAGAAGTACAGAGAGGCGTTGCTATGGAGATGATAGGTTTCAGAACATTGCAGAACATTGCAGAACTGCACGTTGCAAGTAGTTACAAGTTTTAGCTGGTCTCGTCGCAAATCTTTGGTCTGAATTGGGCTTAACACACCTGATTCTATTGATGTGCTCGTTGTCAAGCAGCTAAAGCTTGTCACTGGTTTGAAAATCATTAGAATCAGGTGTGCTGGAGCAGGGAGAAACCTTACACATAAAGGATAGTGGTCCTCCAGGACCGGAATTCAGCACCCTTGCCCTAGACTAACTTTAAATTTCCTTTGTCAAGTTTAAAGAAGAGCTTTGTAAAGCAACATGTTGCCTGTTAATTCCAGCATGTTATTTGCTGCATTATTGTGCACTTCACACTACATGAACCTGTTCCTATACAAATCTGCACACAATTCGATGCTAAGCTTCCAGTTTATTTGACCAATGACTGCTGATGTCATCTCTTCTTATTCAGCTTGTTCATGAGGATCTTTGTTTCTTTCTTCCCTGTATTGTTGAACCTTTGTACAGCGGTTTGTTCTCCATGAACCTTCCTACAGAATAAAATATTTTTGTAAAAATGGTAACATATGAATCTAAAATCATCAAAGACCATTCAAAAATAAAGAATAGCTAGTCCTCTCCAGACTGTACCCAAGCTTCTGTGGCAGGAGAGTTCACACTGCAGTGTATATGTACAGTATTGGAGCACAGTCTCTATATGAGGCCGTTTTGGTCATGCGTCCAAACAAAATGCATTTTGGCCATAACTCAATAATTCTTATGTTAATTATGGTACACAAATATTTACTAGGATAAAATGGTGAAGTGATGACATTTTATATCAAAAAGGTCAAAGGTCAGCTTTACTGTGACATCATAATGTTCTGCAAAAACGCTTTTCTTTTATTCAACACCATAACTCAGAAACAGAGGGGAGACATATGGCTGGAAACTGAACTTGTGACACAAAACTCTCAGTTATGATTCACCACCAATAACTCATGAACATTATAAAGTAATGGTATGCAGTATGTGAAATTTCAGTATTTAGTCACCTCCATTCATTTTTTAGAATGGTAATTTGATGTATAGCACACACACACACACACACACACACACACACACACACACACACACACACACACACACACACACACACACACACACACACACACAAATACACTTCTGTCATGCTACTTGTATTGCCAAATTAAAACTGGAACTTTCTTTTTTTTTTAATCTGTCACGGTTAGCCAGTACTGACATATCTCACCCTGTAGCTGTGTCCAATCCTATCCCACACATTTTTGTCCATCTCTATGCCTCCATTAGTGTATTGTTTGTAAAGAACAGTGGTACGAAATCCAAGGTTATGTAGAAGAAGAGCTGTTGGCAAAATAGCAGCACACTGCAGGAAACTTGATCTTCGACTTGTTGAATTATTTCCACAGACACATATAAACTGAGATGATGACAGAAATAAACTGAGATGGAAAACAATGGAGCTATTCTGTTATTGGAATGTGTTTTTTTTCTAGCAGAACTTTGAAAAAGTAAAGAGCAAATGCATTAAGGATTTAATTAGCCTAGCTTAGCATGAAGGCTTGAAGCAGGGGGAAACTGCTAGCCTTGCTCTGTCCAAAGCATAGACTGTATAAAATTAAGCAAATGTGGAAGTGCCTTAAACTTGTATTCTTTTTAATGTCCAGCAGGGAGTGACTCCATAAAAAGAAGTCAGTTTGTATAGAAGTCAATGAGAAAATGACCCTACTTCTCACTTGATTTGTTACCTCAGTAAACATTTTCCTAATGAGCTTATAGTCTCAATCACTAGTCTTTTTTGTTACAGCACGATGTTCATTTTGTAAGTTATGGTCCCATTTAGAGTAAAATAAATGATGATAAAATAGGGTATGCTTTAAGGCTTGGCTACTTTTGACAGGCCGCCACAGAATAGAGGTTTAGCAATATATATACTTGGCACTGTGTACATTAAAATAGTCGTGAACTTGTTTCTCAGTTAAAGTTAAACAGTGTGGTTTCACCTCGTTAAAGTTAATTGTAACCTAAAAATGTCCATTTGCGTATGTTCAGCATTTGGTTTCACCTTGCTAACATAACGGAAACTGCAGATTTTCAACCAGCTCTGTGTTACTGCCGCATGGACAGTGGGTGCAGATGAACGGTGACAGCTCTCCGAGCTCCCCTCCATCCCGCTGGCAACACTCTAGTCCGATAGATAACTCGGGTCAGGCAGTTGAAAGTTAGTGTGTTCCCCTTTTTGTGTTTAGCTTAGCATACACAAGCCTTTGCTACTACATTACTTATGATAAAAAAACTAGCAAGTCAACAGCTTTGCTAACACAGCCAAACATCAAGCAATTGCACCAACACAAGAGAGCTAGCCAGCTACTATCACTTACAACAACAAATCTTTTATTTCACAAAGTTTTCGCCAGTGACTAAAATCCAGTCAGAGATTTGCTCTTGTACAGCGGCCTCTTGCTCGGTCTTTGTCTCCTTTGCTCTTAGCTTCTGAAGGCAGCATTCAGCCAGCCATACAGTGGCATACCAGCGGCTCTCAATTTTAAAAAGTGCTTCCGTAAACATGCTACAAAATGACTTTTCACTGCTGCTTTCCAACTAATGTGGCATTTACGGAATTCTGTTTTCATTATTTATTATGTTTCCTTTTCATTTAAATTTACGCAGAATATCTGTCTGAACTGGAATAAAATCCAAAGAAGCAGTAGTATAAGACTCATAAAATCAATTGTAATATGGCCATTTTTAAATTACAGATATTTCCAATAAGGCTTTCTTTAGACACACATCCAACATGTGTTGACAGGTAGATTAAATTAAGCTTTGCGTTAGACAACCACAGCGCTGATCTCTTCACACCAATGTTGTCTCACACCGCTGCTGATAGCAAAAAGCTTTGTATAACGGTAACTAAAGCTACACACTGCTGGGTATTTATAATACTCACCATGTCTGTGCCTGTCATTTCTCATCTCGAACCAGATGACGGATCCAATTTCGATGATGACTGCATCCTCAACCCAAAATGATGAGGAAGGGACAAATGAATGGGCTGAGGAGTGCTGCTACATTCACCGTAGCACTCGCTTGGCGGGTAATTGTCCACAAACTGGCCAGTGACAAAGATCCTCAAAGTGTTCTTTATCTGAAACATTTCCCTTCCGTTGGGGGTCAGTCACAAAGCCTGTTCCAGTTTGGTCACAAACCTGGATCAGAATAAATCTGCAGTTTCTCCCGGTGCCACCGCTGCTAATGCTTAGCACTTAACGCTAACACCACTGCTTGTTAGTTCCAACACTCCACTAAGAGACCAAGTTGGAAACCCGGTACTCGCTCCAGTCCTTCCTTAGCGAGATGGAAGTCCAGCTCCAGGTGTAAGAAATCCGCTCCAACAGACATCCACAGACTTCACCTGGGCCTACTGCTGCAGGTGTGATCAAGGCATCCGGAGCACACAGAAGGCTAGAAACTGCAGTCCCGCAGCTTAAACCAGAGTACCAATCTTCTCGCCTGGGACTGCAGTTTCTTTTCAAGCTGAGTTATCAGAATTTTGCAGCTAATAGCGTTCATTTGGTGTCAGCTGAGATGTCAGACAGACGGGTTGCAGGGCTTAAAACTATCAGGCACCGTGCCTGATTTCAGGCATAAAGCAGTTTCTCATTCATAGTGTATATTGCTTAATTCTATACATTGTACACATTCTACTGGACACATATTCAGGTTCACAAATAACTTCATGCTTTAACCCCTGTGACTGCGGAAATATTTAAGTTGCCTTAAGGTAAGCAATTTTTTGTTAAAACAATCGATGGTGCAGATATTTAGCCAAAAGAAATGATTGCTCTTCCTTCAGAATATATCTACCACATGTTTAGACTTGTACACCATTGTCATTGCATGATTCTATGGAGCAGCTATGGTCTAATAAATAGTTGTAGTTTTCAGCAGTAGCAGCACAGTTAGACTACTAACACGGGCATGGGCAAAATCAAATTCTGTGCAGCGCAACTACCTGGTCAGATAATAAAACTGCTGACTCCCTATCCCAGTTTTTAAATTCCAGGAATTCAGAGTCACTGTTCATGCTGCACCTCAAAGCCTGCGTTGCCCAGTTTCGTCCAAATTGTCCTTAACTAGAAGAAACGCTCAGTCTTACATGAACTCTCTATCTCATTACATGGGACCCAGACAGAAAAAGTACAATAAAAAAGTTTGACTCTGTATGGTATTTTTATTATTTCATACATACTATATTATTCTGCGCTGCCTCCTCTGTTTGTGCCGTGCCTTTAACATCCCTATGATTGTGCTTTTATTGTTTATTGTTTTAAATCCCGAAAATGCAACCTATTTCTATCAAAGCGCTGCTAGTATTCAGGTATTCAGTTTCAATCAAGATTTGCAGATCCTTCATTGTTTAGCCTGCTTGGGTACCGCTTTATATGTCTCCTCTTCAACGGCTTAAAAGGAGCAGCCAGGAAGCAATCATAGGTGATTACCCTTCTCATTACCTCTTGTGCACAAGCTGCAACTTTCTTCACTGCCTTTTATGGGTTCCTGAGGTGCAGAAAATGCACTCTTTTCTGGATGCATGCTCATCCAATCCTTAGGATTTTGCATTTGTCAGTTTTGTTAACATCGCCAAACATGTTTATGTCTATTGAAGAGTAGTAGCCTAATAAAGTATTGACTTTTTTCTCACTAAGTTTTTATTTAACATACATCTGCACTGGGTACCGCTGCTAATTTTAGCATTAATACCTTATCGATACACCTGTTCGTTCAACATAATAAGTTAAACATGTCACGTTATAACCAAACCATCTGATGTGTGCTGCGGCTCACTTCACTATCAGAATTAATCACACATCAAAAATAATAGTGCAGTTAAAGTTTTATTGGACTTATAACGTTATAAGTGCCATAATGCAGTCTCCCATCCGCTGCTGTATTATACATGATGTCATTGGTCCTTGTAGCATTCTTCATGCTTTTTAAACTTTAAAACACAGTATTTTTTAGAGTTTGCTGCAGCGTCTGCAGCTCGGTGTAGTTTAACAGGGAGTGTAAAACAAAACACTATTTTTCCTAATTTGAATCTCATAAATCTGCAATTTTTTTCTCAAAGATTTTCTAATTTTTAAACTCATGAATCTAAAACTCTTTTCTCGTAGATTTGCTGCGTTGAATATCATTAATCTGGGACTTTATTTTCTTGTACATTTTCCAAATCTGCACCTTTTTTCTCAAAATATAACCCCGGGTCCATCATTTTTCCCCCATACTTCAGGTCATGAATTGCTCACCAGCTGCACAGTTCTGCACTGAGACAAGGAAGACAAATAAATAAATGGCTCTAAATGGTGACCAAATTTAGATTCACCATCTTTTCTGAATCTGTCCAAGCAACTCTAGTAAGACCATATGTTAAAGTATTTTATAATTTTAACCTTACGTGGACATAAAATAAAAGCAGTTTTCTATATTTATTTTTGTTTCTAACTGATTTTAGCAGCTTAACATCATCAACCTCACAGAACTTTAACTGAATTTAAAATGATTCTGTGTGCTGCAGTAGCACTCTCTGCCACAGCTGTAACTGTTACTCTCCGAGTGGTCTTCTAGTTTAAGAAGAGGAATTCACCAAACCAGTGGTCCAGAAGCTCTTGCCACCAATTTCAAAATGTTAAGAAAGAACTTTCATGCTCACACCTTTTCTTCAAATCTACACACCTTTTTTGGCAAATATAATCTTACAGTCCTTTAAGGTATATCTGTTTTTAGCCATTCAGCCAATACATGTTTGCATCCTGTTATTGCCTATAAATGACAGTTTACTTTGTTAGTGGGGGATTCCCATTTTGGATTGTTGCTGTGTTCCCCTGCATATGAGATACATTTATCAGGGCTCCAGACTCCGACCAAATGGTTGCATTTTGTGACCAAAATTTGAGTGTGCGACTGAATTTTACATCTGCATGTGCAACCAGATGTCTCGCCATATCTTTATGTAAGAGGCTAGACCGCAACAGAGTGACAGATAAGACAAGAACAATATGTAAGCCTTGTAAGAAGATAGTGTCTTCAGCACCGTAACACAAACGCCTAACATGTGAGCTCCCGCAGCTTCTTTAACATCAGGCCACAGGTTATAATCACCTGAAGCCTCAATATGCGACGAGCAGCTCCTGAGCCGAGTGACAGCAGAAATTTACTAAACCAAAATAGTTTTCATGTCGGCTCTATGGGAAGAAATCAACAGTGTTTAACTGATTCATTGACTTTGTTTCTCCACCCAGCACAGCGAGTGAGGCAGCAAATGACACACAGACTGATCTGATCAGTCAGTGTAGATACGGTTCATATGTTTAAAACACATAAACAGACTGATCTGATCAATCAATGAAGATACGGTTCAAATGTTTAAAACATACAGATTGATCTGATCACTCAGTGTAGATACGCAGTGGACCAGGTCGGGGGGGGGGGGTTACTTTACCGCTGTGAGTACTGTATGCTACATCGCAGCTAACACAAGTACTTTGCAAAGACAGCTGCAGCACCACCACAGCTCTCTGCTAATCGCCTCTCTGTAAAGACTTTAAAATAGTGTTAAAATCTTCTGTCATCTCATGGACTAAATATCATGTATTGTCTGATCTTGTCACCTAAGGGTCGAATCACATCCCTTATTCTGAATGTAAAGTATATTTTTTTATAATGTATTGTCATGACAGCGACATCTTGCATCTTCAAAAGAGCACAATAAAAATGTGACATTGAATTTGAAAGAGCACTTTGTAATTTCTGCATCTATTATTGATTTACAGTGTGTGCCCCTAGAACTGCTGGTTGTACCCCGAAAATTTTCAGTTGGGGGCCACAGTGCTCCTAGTGAAAAAAGTTAGTCTAGAGCCCTACCTATATACCGGACATGATGCAGAAGATAAAAACGGATCCATATGTCTGCATTCAATCAGCTCACGGCTTGTTTGTACCACATATATCGGATTATGCCATAGTCTGTAGAAAAGTGAAGCAAAAATGTTCTGCATAAGGGGGCCGCCATCTTTGCATCTTTGTCCATGCAGTAGGGATTGGGTGGTGGTACCACATCATCAGAATCCCATCCATACATCCACACGACCAATCGCGAGTTAATCATGGCTGTCAATCGTGAATTTCCATCCTGTTTTCATAGCATCAAATAACTAATCAAAACCAAACTTATCAGAAAAACAAACACTTGAATAAACATCAGATTGATAAAAACTACCTAAAATTACAAAAAGCATCTTTGGGAAAACGACTTTGATGTTTTAATTTGGCCTATGTCCACATAAACAACATAAAGCCACCAGGGGGCGACCCAGATGGTTTTGACTTTACTTTTGGGAAGCCGTCAAGCTGTCCATCTTAATACAGTCAATGGATTATACGCTTATCATAAGGCACATGGGTCGAACTGATCCAGTAAAGGGTTCAGGATCCACTGTGGCTGCAGGTTTTCATTCTAACCAAGCAAGAACACACCTGATCCAACAAATCAACTGTGTGACGACAATTCAGGTGATTGAGTAAGTCGAGTCAGGTGTGTTTTTGCTTGGTTGGTATGAAAACCTGCAGCCAATGAGGCCCTTTACTAGATCAGTTTGACACCCCTGTCGTAAGGTAACTGTAAGCTGGTGAATGCAGCTGAAATGACTCATGGAGCTGTAATAAAATGGGTTATGAATATAAATATCAGTAAATGTGACATTTAAATATTTCTGCTGATACTGTGGGAAATTTCTTTTTTTAATTGTGCTACTTTCACTGAACTTTATTGGCTTTGGTAGATTCACAGAAATATATTTGAATGAAAAGTGAGCTGCTGAGAGCAAACTCATTCCTCCTCCCTCTTGCCTCTGCTTTTGTCTTCTCCCTGACACTTAACACATTATGTGCTCAAGCTTTCCTGCTGTTTCTCTCTGTCTTTCTCTCTCGTCCTCCCTCCATCTCCTGGGAAACGCAGAAAACAGAACAAAAAAGTCTTTCCTTCAGCAGTGCCACCCCCCACACTCCAGGCTGCCACGCTTTCTTAGCTCATGAGAACAAAGAGCCAATGCATTTTGAAAGTATCTGTCAGTGAAAATAGTTTTAAATTGGCTGTGTGTGTGTGTGAGTATGTGTGTGTGCTTGTGTGTGTGTTCCAGTCTGCCTCCTAGCTTAATTGCATGGGTGGTTGGGTATGGGCTGAGATGAGAAAATGAACAGAGAAATGGGTTTATTTAGGGGGCCAGCAAAAACCCATATTATTCAAAACTGAAAAGAAAAAAGATTTTTGGGCCCATCAATCAGTAACTCCTTTTATTTATTTATTTTTTTTACATGTTTTTAACCAATGGACTTCAAAAGGCCTTAAATTTGTAGGCAACCCAAAATCTTGACTTTGCAATCATGTTCACAAAAAGGATGTCATGGTAATATTGTACAAGTTATGATGACACATCACTAGAAAAATTACTTCTCCTTTGCTAAACACAGTGGATCTTGGTTTCTATTGGCCAGCTGTCATTTGCAATCATTTGAGATCATGACATAAGGAAACACCAATCAGTAGTACAAGCTTAGACCAGGCTGTTCTCATTCACTGTCCGTGCATATACAGTTCCCAAAAAAAGTAATGCTGTAATTCCTTTGTAATCTATGTATTTATTACTGTAGAAATTATGCATGAACCACAACCTTTATAAAGTTGTTTTGGTGCCAAAACTTAACCATCAAAGCCATGTACTGGTCGCCTTTTCATAGTATTAAATATAATGTCATATATCATAAGATATCGTGAAAACTGTTGTAGTAACATATCTGACAAACCCGTTGATGAGAATACGTTGAATAGGTACTGAAGTGAATGGGAGAGGGAAATATTTGCAGGAAGGAAGTGTGGTCAAATATGTAATATACAGTAGAGATCAAAATTAGAGAACAAATTATAAATACTTCAGAAATTTAATTATACAGACAACTTTTTCTGAAATACTATTGTTTTTTATTGCTCAGAATTTGATAGAATATCAGCTGTGGCTAAACCACTGCTGTACTTGCAGCAGATCAAATTATGAACAATAAAAAATAACAGTATTTCAAAATAAAGTATTTATTAGTTAATTTTGATCTCTACTTTATGTAGAATACTATGAGTATTCTAATTATAGTAACCATTATGTCATGGTTCATGTTTATTCAAATGTTGTCCTCACCCTCACTGTTCCTCTTGGCTCTTTTAAAAGTGATGGCTCGTGTGTAACTTTGTTGTAGCAGTTTAGTTTCTATGTGTTTGAAGAGAAGCATTGCTCCATTAAGGAATAGATCAGTGTGTAGTGTAACGAGTTTGTGGTAAAGTGAGCCAGAGAGTCAAGGTGGATACTGTCAGAGCAATCAGTTAACATAACACAATCAAGTTTAAAAAGTATTATAAAAACAAAAGCAAAATATTTTCAGCTTTCAGGCTGTTGTTGCAACCCCCGAGGCAGAAAAAGCCCCAAGCCCCTCCTTCACAAAGAATTTATACAGCAATAAAGTCCTTTGGGTTGTTGTGATGGGTTCAGAATGTTGCTGAGGCAGTCCCTGGTCCATCTCTCCCAGACAGGCTCTCATTCGTTCATGAGTTGATTCCTCCGCCCCCTGGCCCCACGATACTGGTTAGAAAGCATGATTATTGCATAGGTGTACAACAGCGTATTAGGGCCAAGCATGAAAAAATGACGTACTCAGGGGAGTGAGGTAATATTTTGAAAAAAAAAGTTTCAGGTTTATGAGATTAAAAAGTAGCAAATCTACGAGAAAAAAGTTGCATATTTACGAGATTCAAAGTTGGAAAAATAGTGTTTTGATTTAAACCTCCAGATGTCATCACCGATGACATAATGTATAATAAGCCACCTCTCGTAGAGACAGGTGCTGTTTCAGCCAGCAGCTTCTTTATAGCACTTGGCAAAAGATTTGTGGCAACCTAAGTAAAACACTTAGAACAGATACAAACAGCTTTCAATATAACTTCTTTCAATATTTTGCTATTTGCAAGTAGCGTACTGTGTGTAAAACAGCAGCTTGGTTATGATGTGACATGTTTAACTTTAGCCTGTTGAACAGATGTATTGATAAGGTAAAAAATGTTTAGCAACGCATGCTAAGCAATGGTCCCTAATGCAGATGTGAGTGAAATAAAACCTTTGTGAGTAAAAAGTCAATACTTTATTAGGTAACTACTCTTTTTAACAGTCTGCTCTGTCTACATGCAGTGTACTACTACTCACTTCACTATCAGCTTTAATCGCCCATCAAAAACAAAAGTGCCGTTAAAGTTCCATTGTACATATAACGTTAAAAGCTCCACAATACAGTCTCTCATCCACTACTGTATTATACATGATGGCATTGGACCTTGTAGCATCCTTCATTCTTTCTAAACTTCAAAACACAGTATTTTTCAGAGTTTGCTGCAGACACAGTAGCCTGCAGGGCATGCAGCAGCACCTGATTTGATCCTGAAGCCATGTAGTTCAACAGGGAGTGTTCCTTTGAATCCTGTAAATCAGGATTTTTTTTCTTGTAGATTTGCTACTTTGTAGTCTCGTAAATCTGCAACTTTTTTTTCATAGATTTGCTACTATTCTATCTCGTAAAACTGCAATTTTTTTTCTCCTAGAGTGACTACTATTTAATCACATAAATCCGATCATTTTATTTTTTTTCATACCTGGCCCTTATACGCCATCATACTGGTGTACCTTAGGCTGGTCACAATACAAGTCGACTGGACAAGCCAGCCAAAAACAAAGAATAGAAGAAGTCTAAAATCTTTGATTTAAAAAATTGGAGCAAAAACAAAAGTAACTGAAATTTCTTATATTTTTGTTCAGTATATAATTATAATGTACATAGCTGCTTTAATTTGTATCCAAATGCACACATTAGCCTAAAGTAGTGATTTGCACCCTTATACTACATCCCAGCTTTTAATAACTAACTTAGTAACTGACCAAAAAAGTCAATTATATCACTCCAGTCCTCAGATCTTTACACTAGCTTGATTTGGTTTCAAGAATACTTCTGTTGCTTTACAAAGCACTGCCTGGTTTAGGACCAAAATACACTTGAGATCTTTTGCTCAGCTACGAACCGTCCAGACTTCTTATATCCTCTGTGACAGGTCTGCTCTGTGTCCCCAGAGTCAGGACTAAACATGGGACAGGTCTGCTCTGTGTCCCCAGAGTCAAGACTAAACATGGGACAAGAGGCAGCGTTCAGTTTTTATGCTCCACAAATTTGGAACAAACTTCCAGAAAACTGCAGCTCTGCTCCTACTCTTAGTTCTTTTAAATCAAGACTGAAGACTTTTCTGTTTGCCGCTACTTTTCAGTACACAATATAATTTATTAACTGCTTGTACTGCGCAGTGACTACTACAGCTATTACCTGTCCTTAAAATTATACTAAATTTATAAGTGACAATTGACAATTGACTATATGGTCATTGCTGCTGCGAACATGAATGTTAGAAAGAAACACATGTTACTTTACATGTGTTTCTTTCCAATGCTTTTAATGTTTTATGCACAGCACTTTGCATACATTTGTGCTATACAAATAAACTTGCCTTGCCTTACAAACAAAATAAATATGTGCAAAATGCACACATTTCTTTACATTGCTTTCAGATGTTATGTATGAAAATTGCCTGATAACAGCCTGGGCAGGGTGGGTATACAAGCTAGTTTTCTAAGAACTATCAAACACATACTCTGTATTTTTATAAATAACTCTTTTATCAGCAGCTACGTGTTGGATGTTCAGTGAATCACAGAACACACATAGCACAGTACCTGGAGCAATATAGACCATGTGCCAGAGGCAATTTTCAAAACACAAATGAATGATTGAAAATCTGATCATCCCCCAAACTGTTACACTGACAGCTGACAGTAGAAACAAACTGGTTGATGGTTAATATGTGATTGCGATTTAAATGTTTTTCACTTGTGTATTAGAAATCTGTGGCACATGTAGTAATATCCAAATGAAGCTTCATGAAGCATTTTCATTATTTTCTGAGTCCACTAGATGGAACTCTCTGTTCAACAAAGGGTTGAAAACACACTGGAACACCATTAACTGAGTCCTTTCCTTTAAAACAAGAGCCCCTTCTAGTGGACTCAAGAAATACAACTAATGCTTCATGAAGCTTCATTTGGACATCACTAGGGGCATGTGCATGGGGGAGGACATGACTCGGATTCATCGCGCTGACGGAGCCGGTTCTTAACCTGGTCACAAACAACAGAGTCTTCATGAATGTACCGGAGAATAAGCAGCTGTAGTCAAACATGGGCTAACTTTGGAGATTACCCGGTCTTTATACTGTCTGCGCTGGCAGGGTAAACTCTGAACCCAACTCACTCAGATATTTGCATTCACACATACAGCCCCATAGGTTAATGTCTAGATAATTTCAGGTTTGCAGTGCATGTTTGAAAGGTAAGGCTGCCCCAGACCAAGGATGTTCTTAGTCGACCAGTGGTCCTCATTTAGTCGACTAATTGGCACATATATACCCCCCCCCCCCCCCCCCCAGTATAGATTCAGCGACTGAATAACATAATTCAACATAATTAATAACCATTATTTTACAAGTGCACACAGCCACCCGCTATAAGTCTGCTGCCTGTTAATGTCACGGGCAAATTAAGTCAGATTCTAATTCTGATTGTGTCAGAAAAAAATCAGCAAGGAGACAGTGGTAACCATGGGCAGGTAGCTAGGCTAACATTACCCACATGATTTAAGGTGGTAGGTCATGTTCGTCGTGAATGACTGAGAGGCAATGTTTTTCTTGCAACCCCCCCCCCCCCCCCCACACACACACACACACACACACACTTCTCATCAGCCCCTCAGTCCACTGCTCTCCCGTTATAACTCTTTATCGAGCCACTTTTGAAATCCAATACATTACAAATAACTCTTTGCTTTAAATGGTAATGTGTGATGTAATTATGTGGAATACTCCACATTCAGCCCTGTATCTTCATCCATTTCTGTCACATTTGATTACTTTGCCTATAAAATCCATAAAATGGGTACTCAGACAAACAATTTAGAACAATTTGCTGGCTGAATTTGTCATCATTATAGGGTAAAGCTTAACTCTATTGATCCCTGTGGGGACATTGGGTTGTTATAGTAGATAATGACAGGATACAGGAAAAATTGCAATATATAAGCAACAAACAGTAGAATTGGACCTAAGAACCATATGCCTCACAGTTTTACAAGGCATACAATGATTTACTTGTAAGTAAATAATTTGTTGTGTTCTAGGTTCTTTATTTATCTTGTGCCATATTACATTGGCAAGGCCCCCTCCAACATGCTGGTGATAGCAAAATCTGAAACTAAGACAAAGAAAATAGGATACAGGGATTAACCGTGCATTCACACCAAAAGCAACGGAGGCGATGAAAGCGTCAAGCTGCCATTCAAAATCAATGTAAATGACGTAATGACACGCAATGTCGCTTTGGTCGACGCGATAACCGTTATGCAATGAATCGTCCATCGCCTGATCGTGTGTGTCACTTGAAGTTCAAAACTTTTGACTTTTCAAGCGACATTGTGACTGGGCGACTGTGGCTCAGTGGCAGAGTGGTTGTCCTCTATTCGAGAGATTGGCGGTTTGATCCCCACCTCCACATGTCGAAGTGTCCTTGGGCAAGACACTGAACCCCAAATTGCTCCCTGCGGCCTGATCTCACTACAACACAACGACACATTTCATTTGAGAGCTCATTTCTGTTCTTTTAAAAGCATTCAGATCCCTGGTTAGCACTAGCATCACTTTTCCATTTAGCACACAATAGAGTAGGCTGAGCCGGTTCAGTTAGCTAGCTGCCTCGGCAGTTACAGTTACTCACACACACACACACACACACACACACACACACACACACACACACACACACTGCAGCATTCTCTGTGCCCTGGTGATAGACTGACAGGCTGGGCGTCATAGGGACTATTTTGGGAGGGCAGAGGGAGGGGCTTTCTTGTGATGTGAAAAATGCTCTAAATAAACAGGATATTAAGTAAATAAATAGTAATAAGCAAATAGGACAAACAGGTTTGGACTGACTTTTTTTTACATTGAGAAAAAAGTATTGAAAAAAGGCATCATTGATTACCAGTATTGAGTTCAAGGTACTGGTATGAGTTCAAATGTGATGGGTACCCCACCTTCAGTGTTGAATCAGAGTGGAGGATGTGTTATATCTGCACAGCTTAGGGTCTGACTGTAAGGAAGTTCATGGTCCAGTCACAGAGGGCAGTGTGGATTCCTCAAGCTTGATGACAAGCTGGCAATGCACAATGGTAGTGAATGCTGAACTATTGTCTATTAAGAGCAAGCAATGGGTCTTCTCCTGGGAAATTGTTATGAGAGAGGTATTTTTCAGAAGAGGTACTCCAGGAACATTTTTTAATTTGTTAATAGTTTCCGGCCGCAATAACAATGCTTGTATTGTTTTCATCTCGTGAGTCTGTGCCAGGAAGGGAGTAGCATCCAGCTGCAAACCCGGAGTACAAGCCCTTCACTTGACACAAGTCCCTCACTTGACAAAGCCCCTTGCTTGACGGAAGTGACGTATGAGATCGGTAAGTGGGCGGGAATTTTAGCAAACTCGCTATCACGGCTGAACATGATGAAGATAATGGAGACGTTTAAAAACAACTTGAGCTTCGCTATGTTGATAATGTTAACTACGAGCTAACTAGCAATATTTGGTGCGCGGGAATTTGAGGATACTGCTGTCACTCTGTGGCAAATACATTTCTGATAAAGTTTTTTTGCAACCTGTGAGATGTGTAGGGGATTTTCCTGCGCTGAGATTGTTGTGTCGGCCGCTAGAGGCTTATTAAATGAGCACCACAATGATGAAAAGACAAGCCAGCCTCGGCATATTTCTCTTTAACCTGTATATGGATGCACCATTTGACTTCACTGTTGTAAGTAGACATTATCAAACAGAAATAATATATCTCTGGAATCATGAGGTAACTGTACAACATAGAAAAATACAAACATGCACTTTGTATTTGTGGCAATGTTCTTTCTTTAGGATGACATGGCAGCTCTGCGGAGATGGTGGTGTGCAGTGCAGTGATGGCTTGTTTGTTCTACAGACATGGCAGAAGGTTTGCCCATTTTTCCAAGGAGGCAGAAAGCATGCTGAATGGTCTTCTTCCACCAGTCTTTAGACTAAAACGAAAAAGAGAGGTGAATTAAGTGTCCAATGTTATAATAGGGCTATGTATGTTAATCACCTTCACTGATTGATTTCTAACATTTTGACATGGTAAAAAAAATATATACTTTCCTCAAAAGGACACAGCTGTTTTTAATGTCCAGGAGGAGGTGACAAGCCAAGCGGAGGACAAAAATGGAAAGGTTTGAGACATTATTTGTTTAAGAAACTAAAGTATTTTTTACAATTAAAAAAAATAGTGGTAGTAATGTAAATTTTCATGACATTACTATAAGTTCTTTATATTATAAATGTGGCCAACAGGAGCTAACACAGGATCACGTCATCAGGGAGCACAGTGACATCATGCATGGAAGACACTACAGTGTACAGCTGATTAAAAGTGGTTTATCTCTTTAATTGCCTAAAATTGTGGGCACTGTTCTACATAGTCAACACCAGGTGGTGCTATATCAGAATTTCATACAAAAAAAACAAATTGAAAATCCAGTGGGAGGGGCTACAGTAGTCACTGATCCCAAGATGGCCGACAGAGATCAACAGAGACCAGGCCCCTCACCTATATCTGTGTCTACCTTCTACAAAAAGAATCCCTTGAAGGTAAGAAAAATATTATAAGATCAAGGAGCATCTTAGTTGACATAATATCCAAGAAATATCTCAGTTTTGATTTTACATTGGGAGAAAATACCAATTTTCCATGTGTACACTGTAGTGACCATTATGCACTGGCCATGTCTACATGCCATGTGCATTAGTTATTCTCTACTGTAAATGCATTGTGTTCTAGCTAGCCATCACGTAATGTTTGTACTTTCAATGCATACATTTATGTTTCTTTATATTTTATAGAGCTTCATGAGACAGGAGTACAGGGTTATAGAGGAGTTTCCTGAATCAAGTGAGGAGGAGTGTGGTGATAGTGGCAGTGATGAGGATAGGATGCCTGAAAAGAATGGTGCAAGCAGGGAAGTAGCCGGATCCAGCAGTGACAGTGATGAGGGAGATCAGGCACAGGAGGAAGAATATGAGGGTCATGAAGAAGAACGTGAGGCACATGAGGTAATAGATGAGGGTCAGGAGGAAGATGAGGCTGAGGAAGCTGAGAATTCACCACCACCCAGAGCTCAGGGGAAGAAAGCAAAGGGAAAGAGTGTCAGAAATACATGGAGATCTATGGATAATGAGTTTGAAGGAGATCTTCCCACTTTCTTAGGAGAGAGCCAGATGAATGTAGAGGGAAGGTATCCAATAGACTTCTTATCACATCTTTTCACACAGGAGATGATTGATGACATTGTCTTCAATACAAACCTTTATGCTGTGCAAAAAGGAAATGAGAAGCTGGAACTGACCTCTGACGAGTTCAAAACATTCCTTGGAATGAACATGGTAATGGTCCTACATAAAGTACCCAAGAGCAAGGATGTACTGGTCATCAGAGCAAGGACTTCGCCTTGATTTGGTTGCCGATGCCATGCCAGTCAACAGGTTTGAGAAGAAGACAATTACTCCATTGACCCCGAAAACACAGACAGGTTTGTGAAGATCAGACCATTCCTGAATGCTCTCCAGGGCACCTTCAGTGCATCGCTTGATCCAGAGGAGCATCAGTCTGTGGACGAGATGATGATACCCTTCAAGGGACGTTTGTCCATGAAGCAATATATCCCCAAAAAGCCGAAGCCCTGGGGAGTGAAGGTGTGGGTTAGAGCTGGGTCCTCTGGCTATATGTACAGCTTCGAACCATACCAGGGTCCATCTGGAGGACGAGGAGAAATAAGCCAACTTGGAATGGCTGGAGATGTCGTGATGCGCCTCTGTGAGGACCTGCAGGACCGAAACCACAAGGTGTTTTTCGATAACTTCTTTTGTTCCATTCCCCTCCTCCAGGCTTTGAAGCATCAAGGCATATTTGGCACTGGCACGTGCCGGAAGAACAGGCTCCATGGAGCACAGGAAAAGCTAAAAACAGAAAAGCAGCTGAAGAAAGAGGGAAGAGGGTCTGTCTCGGTTGTGACGAGTCGCCAAAACATAACCATCACAAGCTGGATGGACAATTCAGTTATCCATATGGCTTCTTCCTGCACTGGTGTGTCTCCAACCGATGAAGCAGAACGATGGAGCAAGAAGGAGAAGAAGATGCTGAAGGTCCAAAGGCCATTTGCTGTAAAGCTCTATAATCAGCACATGGGAGGAGTCGACCAGATGGATCAGATGGTGGCAGCGTATCCCCACAGACGCCGAAACAGGAGGTGGTACATAAGAGTCTTCTTTCACTTTGTAGACGTCGCAGTTGTGAATGCCTGGTTCCTGTACAGGATGTCTGGGAATGAAGCAAAAGACCTTCTGCACTTCAAGGCATCAACAGCTCGTGCTCTGATCAACACAGGTTCTGTGAAGATCCGCTCCCGAGGCAGACCCAGTGCCACTCCACCACCAGTGAAGCGAAGAGCTGTGGTCAAGGTCCCTCCTGAGGTCCGGTATGCACCTGGAAACCACTGGCCCAAGCTCAAAAAGGAAAATGCCATGAGGTGCAGTGATGAGAGTTGTGACCGGAGAACCAAGTACACCTGCTTGCAATGTGTTGTGTTTGTGTGCCCTGATTGCTTCTCCAACTTTCATTTGAGGAGATAATTGAAAGAGGAAATGCAATCCTCTCATCCATCAATCAATCCATCTCTTCTCCATACCCTGATTTATCCCCACCAGTCCATTACTCCTGTTACTTTGGTTGAGAGTATTTGTTCAGTGACTGTTTAGAGGGAGAGAGTATGTGACTATTTATAGGGTGAGAGGAGTTCTGTAACCTCTTACTGGGTGTGTGTGTGTGTGTGTGTGTGTGTGTGTGTGTATGAAGTGATATGAATTGACAATAAAGTAATTTGAAAGAAATTGAGTGTGTTTGAGTCTGTGTGTGTGTGAATAGTCAGCAATAAAGAATGCAATGGCACCATCTGCCAGGCAGGAAGACTAGTAATGACTGTAGTGTGATTATACAGGTATACTGTGATATTATTTCATGATTTGCACAGTATTTCAACAAATTACCATATAAATGTTTGTTTTAAGGAAAGCGCACAGAGTACACTGGAGTGTACAAAAAAATATCTCCTTAGGGGATGGAGATAAAAAAAAAAAAAAATTCTCACCATGTTTATGTACCCTTATGGTACTCTAAAATCACTGGGTAAAAAAATATGTAATCAAAATGTGATAATTCATGCATGAAAGGGTTAAAGAGGCCATGCACAATCAACCTGGCTGAGTTGGTTAGTATGTGATTTAGTAAGTAGTATCAAGCATGCTATCTAGTCTCCCTAATTTATATCAAGCATTTACTAAACATAACTAAATTTCAAAATGTTTACTTTTAGGACAATGGATCTAAGGGGAGCATGAAAAGACTAGAGGTCAGTAAAAAGCCATCTAAGTATGTGGAATTAACTGCGCTTAGTATAATTTTAATATTTGCTTTATGAAATTACAGGAAATGGTAGAAGAGGAGCAGGAGAAGCGGAAACGGCAGTGTTCAGTACTGATTGACTTCATAACAGGGAACACTAAACTAAGACAACACCTTGAGGTATCTATATGGCACTAAATTCATTAGCAGTTATGGCATTCATTGGATGTCCATCTTAAAGCATTTATCAGAAGATGATCAATGCCATGTCATTTTAAAGTGATGTTTATTTGCAGGCCATCACCACCGGCTATCTGCATGCGCTGTGGGAAAAAAGCAAACGGCCACCATCTACTTTGATGATGACACGCAGCTTGATGAAGTTCTCTTTTCTTTTTGGAATCCTTAAAACCACACCAGGAGCGAGACAACCTATAGATTCTGTTGCCTTTGTCTTTAACATGCTTTTGCCTGAGGTAAAATATCAGTGTTCATCATTCAGATCCAGATTGGTAGAAACTGGTATATTGCCTTACCATACATGACTATTGGTGTTAAAGATTTGAACGGTGTAGATGTGAACCCAGTGCAGGACACCCCTGTGGCCTCCAGGAAGGAAGACACCTACATTCAATCCAGTGTGACGTGGAGATCCAGAGACATGTGGAGAAGTTACCAGAAGGAGCAGCTATCTTCTTTGAATTCAAGCACTACAAACCTAAAAAGAGGTTCACTAAATGTTTTGCCTTGGGCCCCATTGTCATGGAACTGTACAAGAAGCCCACAGACTTCAAAAGGAAGAAACTGCAGCTTCTAACAAAGAAACAACTCTATCTCCATCTTCACAGCCACTGCCTTAATAAATAACACGCAAAGCAAGCATGTTTTGATCCATCCTCCGCAAAAAGTCCCAGAATTCTGTCCAGAGTGGTTACAGTGTGCCATAAAGATTTTTTGATGTTTAATTATTACCATTTAAATAGATTAAATAAAAAAAAAGCTAGATCGGCTCCAGCCCCCTGCACCCCGACAGGGACAAGCGGTTGAAGATGAATGAAAGATTACAAACTGGTTAACTTTGCCTCATTAAGATTGAAGTAAAAAGTGACAAAATAACTTTTATGTATTGTTGCCTAGATGATTAATGAATATTGAATTCTAAAATTGGATCATGAAATCAATATTAAAAGGCTATTGAACTAAACTTTGTTAATCCATACTCATGTGTCTGCTGGTCAAACTCTGCCCCATCTCACAATTTGTCCGCTTTAACATTTACAGTTTCCATTTTGTGATTTCTTTAAAATGAACTGACCTTTCACATTACATATAGTCATTTATTAATATATATTTTTCAATTTTTCTGTTCTGACTGTTGTGCTCGTGGACTGACTAAGTATCGTCCTTTTCTACAGCCCACTACTTTTATTTTGAAATTTCATGTCACCGTGTTAGGGCTTTTAAATTTTAGTTTATTAAAGTTGCATTTAATTTTCGTTTCCATTAAAACTTTGCAGATGTTGGTCTTCATTAAAACGTCCACATTGTAATATTTGATTTTAAATTTTATCTTTGTAATGTCACAATATTCAGGACTAAATTAACCGTAAGATACACTAACTGTGTATGAAGGACTGAGACCTGACTGTGGGGAATTGTATGTTCTTTTTCAAAAAAAACAAAAACTTATTTTTTCAATAAAGTTAAAAAAAACGATTTCCTTTAACTTGCTATGTTTTGTGCTTTTTCAAAAAAAGGTTAAATAACCTATTAAAAAAACATATTTTTTCAAAAGTTAAAAAAATGATTTCCTTTAACTGTTGCTATGTTTTGTGCTTTTTCAAAAAAGATTAAATTAAAAAAAACTATTGCGTGACTTTCAATAAAGTAAAAAAAACTACATTTGTGTCACTTCCGTCAAGCAAGGGGCTTTGTCAAGTGAGGGACCTGTTTCAAGTGAGGGGCTTGTGCTCCGGGTCTGCAGCTGGATACTATTGCAGGAAGGACCTCTTTGGTGGATAGATGACAATGGCCCCTTCACTACTTCCTAGCCCTCTACTTCAAGCACCCTTGCTTGGACCAAAACAAACATTTAACTTGGCCTCCATTTTGGCATCAACTACACACCTGTAATGTTTCATGACTGTATCTTGTATGGGGATGTGGATATTTTTAAACATGAAGTGTTTAACTTAGTCACAATATCAATATCACAATATCATATCAAGTTTTGCTATTACTCACTGTGTACGTATAGAAGTTAAATAAAAATGATTAAGCATGCTTTCACATTATTATCAATTTAACACAGACACATAATTAAAGGATGTTGCAGATAAGCTCCAGGTTAAAACTAGGTGCAGACAGTTGAGAGGGAACCAGCCCCAGGAAGTGGAGGTTACAGATTAGGGAGTGTTCTTTCTACAGGAGCTGACCAGGGGGCGAAGGATTCAACTTGTGAACAAATGAGAGCCAGTCTGGGAGTGACTGACATTCTAAAACCTGAACCAGGGACTGCCTCAGCAACATTCTGAACCTATCACAACAACCCAATGGACTTTATTACTGTAAAAATTATTTATGTGAGGGGGCTCTGGGCTCTTCCTGGCCATCAGTGATCGGAGATAACAGCCTGGCTGATGACCAGGCTGATATCTGAAGCCAGAGAGAGACCTTGGGGAAGTAGAAAATTCTTTCCTGTTTTTATGATAAACATTTTATAACTTAAGTAGTAGTATGGCTTTCCTTACAAAAAAGAAGACGACAGTGAAAAAATATGTCCACAGACAGACATATAAACACCTGCAAAAATATCCCAAAACCTCTGTGGATGTTCCCGCTACAATAGATTTTTTTCTATCTATTTTTCCTGCAAGCAGTAATATATAAATCACCTAATCTTTTGGCTGCTATAGGTACTAGTCAATTTCTAATCTGTGGTGATTAAATATTGAAGCTTAACAAGAGGAGTGTTTAAGTGTGTGTAACAGGCCTTGCAGGGCCAGGCTACACTTACTGTAGCAGCAAGCTGTAACCAAATCCAGGCTTCAAAACATCCTTTTCAGAAATCTGTGGGTGACATCAACTTGTATCTATCCATGTGTTTTACTTTTTAGTCTGTAACCATGAGATTAACTGCTAGACCCGACACTTCACAGTCACTGCCACTGTTGTGCTGTTGCTGAGTGTCATAATTATTGAGCATACCAACTGTGGCCGAGCATGAGTTTCTCTCTGTGGGCTCCCAAGTGGAGGTAACCCACAGAGAGACAACTTTTAGCCCTGTTTTGGTGTTACATAAATCCTGTAGCTCTGATCCAGGGCAGCCATGCTGGCATCAAGGTCCTGTATGTATCATTTTAGTCACTGAACAGCTAATACAATAAATTACTGGAACAATGCTGAAAATATGATTGGCAGACAATCTTCTAACCTTTCTTATGCTGACTAAATTGTGTTTTTGTTACTTTGTGCCCACATTGTTTGTTTTATCTGATAGGTTGCTAAGACGATTTCCTGCCATCCTGCGATAATTGTTTAATGCTCTTTCCAGCTATAATCAATATAATTTATATAACATATCCAAACTTTTATTAGCTTTACAGAGCTTTATGATGAATTTAAGCTCAATGTTTATCTGTCCAGGTGCAACATTATGCTGATTATTCACAGCTTTGATAGCAGCGGTTCTGTCATGATTACATCAGGGAAGCCCTTTCCTCTCCTTTTTAGTCTCTGTGTTTTCGTCTCCCTCTGTAGGTGTTTTTCTGTATGTGCTCACCTCTCTGTGTTTTCCTTGTGAGCTGGTATTCCGGGCAGGCTGATCCAGGTGTTTCTCGTTGGCACTAATCACCTGCCTCCCTGTATATTAAGCTGGTCCTGAGTCTCATTCAGGGCTGTATCGTTTTTGCAGATACTCCAGATGTCTCAGTAGCAGGAGCGGTAGCACGTAGCAGGGCTGGCTTCATCCTTGTGTCGATGTTTCTCTTCTTACTCCTCCGTGGACCTATTTTTGACTGTTCCTTGTGTTTTTTGCTCCTGTTGCCCGTTTCCCTGTCGACCTGTGACTGTTCCTAGTGTTTTGTTGCTCCAGTTGCCCGTCTCTCCGTCGACCTGCCTGCCAGCCTGCTTGCCTACCTGCCAGCATGTCTCCCAGCGAATCCCCCTCCTGTTGTAATTCCCTGTGACCAGGTTTTCCCCGTCCTCTCCATGTTTTCCCCTTGTTCTCTGTGCACTCTTTGTGTTATATAAGTTTTGATCAATCTGTTAAAACTGACTCTCGAGTTCGTGTCTGCATGTCACCGTTCGTGACAGGTTCAATTAATAAGAACAGCGGCATGAGCAAAGTTCCAGTTAATCAGGTGGACACAAACAACTCCAAATAAATGATAATGTTGCTTTGTTAAATGTGTAACTGTTTGCTTACAAGTCTGCAGTGTCACTATGTCAATGTTGTGCTGACAATTTGTTTCTACAGCCCTCTTCCCAGGAGCTGATGAAAGCCAGTGGCCAGCTGTGCGTGCTCTATGTGGAAACAGGCAACAATTTGCTAATATCTAATTCATAACAACTTCATAAGAGGAAAGCCAGAGTACCACAATATTAAACCTCACCTCATTGACACTGCAGCCATGAAAAAAAACGGCACACTGTCCTGTGTGATGACAGCCTTAAAAACTTCTTCACTAACCCTAGCATTTATCACAGGGAGAAAAAATATGGGAGAGAGGGCAACAAAGTGAATATAGACAAATATATACACTGGAGAATTAGAGAAGTTTTTAATATTTGATTTTTTCTGAAATTTTGTCATGCTTTATTGTTCAGAATTTGATAGAATATCTGCTGTGGCTATACCACTGCTGTACTAGCATGTTCTTTTTAAATAACCAAGGCACTTTAACAAAAAACTTTATTTTGTGAAAAAAACATTGAACAAATTAAGAGAACACTTTCAGATCCCTCCCAGTTATTGGTGTTAATCTGGCATCTGGTTACAATTGACCTCATTATTGACCACAAATGACCCACGTAAAACAAGTGCACGAGAGGACAAGATTATGCAAAGACTCTCAATGTGGAATCGGTTCAATTCTGCAGCTGGAGTTGGTCTTTAGTTCAGTGCTGAACAGGGCAAGGATCTGTCTCTGCACACAGTGTCTCGACGTTGAAGAGAGTTTGGACTGAGCATCTGTCACAGATGGTGATGATTAATATTTGGAAACTTTTGATTATTTGTTGACAGTAGGGATGTCACAAGAACCGATACTTGAGATACCTTTCGGTTCTAAAAAAAAACAATGCCTTTGTCAAACTAATAGCAAAAATACAGTAATTCAAGAAGGGGAAAAACAACAAAAATAAATATATAACTAAAAATATCCCTAGACACCCTCCCTTTTATATCCCTAAAAGGGAGGGGGTCTCTCTCCTTCCAGGCACTAGGAACTATCCTCAGCATCATCAGGAGTAACAGTGAGACTATTACTAATAAGAGCCAGCAGTGGGTCCTAGGTTTGGTGGAATGCTGTCAAAGATCCCCTCTCTTGTGAAATGTCATGTATCCAACTATTATGAGTCGGTGGAGAAACATGTTTCCATTTACGGAGAATGTCTGGTGAGCAGAGTGGTAAAAGCCACGACACGTTGTGTAGTAATGGGCAGATTTTTAGACGGAGGGAGCCCAAAAAGAGCTGTTAGGGGATTGGGTTCCAAATATCTGTTCGACCTGTTTGAGGGTTTGAAATATATCGGCCCAAAATTCAGCAAGCTTCGGGCACGTCCAGAACATGTGTGCTTGGTCGGTTGCGGACTGCTCACAACGGTTAGAAGCATCACTGTGACTAGGGTATATCTTAGCCAATTAAGCTTAGGTAAAATGGGTTCTACGAAGTACCTTCCACTGTAATAGGCCGTGCCTGGCACAAATCGAGGATGAGTGATGAGTTTTAGAATGTCCCTCCACTGGACCACTGTAACGTCTACCCCCAAATCATTTTTCCAATGCATTTTTAGGTGAGACTGTGGGGACTGGGCTCAGAAGAGCAATCTTATTGTATAGGACAGATATCAGTCGTATGGATGCCTGTTTTTTTTGAGGCACCGGAAGTTTTGATGCTGTGGCATTTCCAGGACTAATGGGGGTAGTATAGAATGTTACAGTCAGACATGGATTCAGAAGTAAGAGATCACGAAGTGTAGCTCACATGAAATAACAAACCCCATGTGGAAGTGAACTACAGCGATTGCGTCACCCAGACTCGTTGATAAAAAAAGCACCAAGAGTTGTGTATGGAAGTACTTTGCGTGTGAGGCAGATGACTGTGGTGTTAGCATCAATCCGCTGAAGCCACGATGCAAACAATGCTACCGCGGTCTTCAGACCAAGGGAGGCAGTACTTCTATGTTAGCGTTTACACAACAAACAACGTTCAAAACGTGACCGACAGATTTCCTCACACAGAACTATAAAGACAAACCAGATAGGTAACATTATGTTAAACATTGTTATGAAAAACTAAACAAGGAGGCATTCACAAGTACAGCTATGGTACAGCTACGCATTCAAAGGGATTTTTGATTCATATAAATGTACATCCAAATGTTTTGATGAGTTAAATTTTCTTTTTAATCTATCATACTGAAATACACGTAACATGATGTTTGGATGGCTCGTGGACACATAATTTGCATTATGTATTGGAGCATGGAGATTTAACATTAACCTGCACCTCATAGTAACGCAGCCTAGGCTAATCAGTTAGCACCTACATTTCAGTAGGTCTTATCAACTAAATACTTTTGCAAATGTTTGCAAACATTTTTTATGTCAATGTTCTAACATTAACTTCCTGCCGCCACCACCAATCTGTAAAAATGACTGCATCTACTGTAATTTTTAATTTTACTGCAAATTTGCAAATAAAGAAGTTCACGTTTAAGTAAATGGGATCTAGTGTTGCTTTCGTCAACGAAAATGATGACGAAATAGCTTCGTCAACGAACCTCTATCACGTGACGAAAACTAGACGAGACGAAACGAAAATGGTGGGCATGTGACGATGACTAAGACTAAATATATAATGCAATTTCGTTGACCAATTAAAAACGAGACGAAATGTCTCTTTATTTTCGTTGACGAAAACAAGACGAAATAACGTTGTTTCGTCTCGTTTAGTCACGTTATTATTATCATTATTTTGTAGTTTTCTCCCAGTCTCGCGTCTGGGCGAAGTCACTTCCTCAATCCCCACACGCGCATTATTTAGATTCTGAAGCTGCCGCTGCTGGGGGTCAGCGTTAACGTTAGTGTTAGGGTTAGCGACAACTAAAGAAACATGTGAACAAAGTGTGACACCAGCCGGGGTTATGTTTGGGAGGAAAAGAAGAAACACTTTCATTACACAGACGTGGAAAATAAAACGGCATGTGTTGTGTAAAAAGAAAGAAATGCAGCCACAAAATCACAGGAAAAAACACCACAGATCTTAAGAGACACCTCAGGGCATCCCATAATGACATTTAGGTAAGTCAAGACATAACGTAACGATACTTTCTGTTTTAGAAAGCTCATGCGACATGAGGCTACGGCTAATGTGTCTGGTTTTAACGCTAGCTTTGGCATTAGCCACTGGAGGTGTGTGTGTGTGTGTGTGTGTAAGAGAGACTAGCGTGTTTGTGAGAGAGACTAGCGTGTGTGTGTGTGTGTGTGTCCGCCCGCGCGCGCGTGGCTAGCATGTGTACGTGTATTTATTTGTGAGAGAGTGTAAAGTGTGTGTTTAGTTCCTACCTGACTGACTCACTCTATAAGTGCACTAAACTTCCCCTTGTTGGCAAATACTTTCACTAGTTTTGTATTTCACAGAGCAAATAACACTGAACTGAATTTGGCATCAACATAAATTGGATTACTTATTCTAGACCTGTACATGCTGTAAACTTAAGATATGTACATGGGTTTGGCTAAAAGAAAATGTTGGTTTCCTCAATACTACTAGGTATTTTTATTATATTGATTAAATATAAATGCATCACTAAAAAGAGACTAATATACAATTTTCTTTGATTAAAACTAGACTAAAATGCTCAGACTTTTAGTCGACTAAAACTAGACTAGACTAAAAGTAAAACAGCCGCCAAAAACAACACTAATGGGATCTTGGAAATTTTTTTTTTTTTTTTTTTTACTGTGGTATCAAATTGGCATTGAGAATCGTGTAATTTCACCGGTATTGACACAGACTACTGAATTTTTGATATCTTGACATTTCTAGTTGACAGTTGATGGACAACGTCCACAACACTGGCATGAAATACTTTTTAGTCTGTTTCAGTTAGATTTAAAAAAATAATTACAAGAGGGAGATATCTTCAAACGTGAGGAAGTTCAAGAACCCTCCATTGTTGCCATCGTCCTGTTTATGCAGGGAGGAAAGGAGGCTTCCATTAAAGTGTTTTATATTACCTTTGTATTATTACAATACACCGCTAACCATTTTGATCAAGAAATCCCTTCCCTCTTTTAGGTTGCAGTTTTTTTTGTTTCCAAATAGCAGCAGGTAACCCTGATCCAAGGTCCCTTATCTATCCTACTTAACAGACATTTTTTTCACATTATCAATGAAGGCTCACACTGCTGTAATCTGTAGATGAGCCACTGGACTGGGTTGACTAGTCTGGAATCTTTAAACTAACCTTGGCTACCATTCTAAAGAAGCAATCCTAAATCAACATGCTCTTTAAAGACCCAATGAGCCATGCTTGTACCTTCCTGCCTGACCCCTGATGCTGAACATGACCAGCATGACCGGCATTATGCCTCCATCAACAGTTAATAAAATATTGCCCAGCTAGATGGATTATGTAGCAGATTTTTTATGGATCTCATGCTCATCATCTGATGTGAAACTCTTACAGAATCTGCAACTGAACCTAACAAACAACGTGTTTTATCTGTTAACACAATACTATTGGCGTGCTCGTTTTTCTTAAGGAAAGCCAAACTACTTATTAAGGTTTAAAAACAACAAAGGATATTCTGCAAGGCCTCTCTCTGGTTTCAGAAATCGCAGTCACCCTAAGCAATGGTAAATACTAAATGGACTTGTACTTATATAGCTTATTATATATATTGTCACATTCACCCATTCACACGGACATTCACACTTGTGCGTTTGCGTGCAGTTTAAAAACCTGATTATATTCGGGTTAAGGGCATACTCTGGTTTCTCAAACACCATGTAAACACCGTACCCCGGGTATAATCGGAGTTCTCATTAACAGACCTAGAGAACTCCTTCAGTACCCCTATTATTTGTGCATGTAAACAGCCTTCCAGAGTTACTATTGGGTTTCGTGTTTGCACATGCTCCATGGGTTAATGCTTCCCCTCCCCACTCCACTGCAGTGGCTTTTGACCAAGAAATAGAATAACCAGGAAGCAATGGCGGCGAAAACAACGTGAAAAAATAACAACAATAGAGGGAGGACTTTGCCATGCAAAGTAACATTACTACCAAGAAAACCCGTTTCGGTCGTAATTCTGTCCAACGGTTGGCCGATTGTGATTTTGACAAAGGTGAACCGGAAACTTTTCATTAATTTTCACTTTTCCTATTCAACCCTCTTTCATGTATACGTGGGGAACTTGAATAAGTCAATTATTCCCTTAACCGGGGTAGATGTGCAACTAAAGGTACTGATTGATGGCAGTGGACATCTACATACCATCTAATTCAGGGCAATTCGGGGTTCAGTGTCTTGCCCAAGGACACATCGACAGAAGGAGCCAGGGATCGAACCACTGATCTCTGGAATGGAGGACGACTCACTCTACCTCTGATTCACAGCTCTTGCTGCAACCAATGAGAACCAGAAAGAGCCCAGGGCACAAAACATAGAAATAGTTTATACAGGATTAAGTTCACTGGCTAGTTGGGATTGGTTAAAAATACTGTTGGGACGGTCACTAGTTTAAACTTAGAACCACTGATCCCACACACATATACACACACACTTACACGCTCACTGGTGGTGCAGAGGCGAGCCCTCCGCCTCTTCGGCACGCAATTTCTCCAATCAACCGCGCATTTCTGAAAAGAGAAAAAACTCTCTACTTGGGCCCCATTATCTTTCTTCAGCTCTCACAGTTCTTTTGTATCAGGTTTCTCCTCCCAATACTAATGTCTTTCTGCCTCTTTTTTTAACCTGAGGTTGGCTGCAACATTCTTTGATTGTGTATCATCTCTGTTAGATTAATAATTATGATCAAGCATGCAATATTAAATTTGTGTGCACAGTGAGCAATAATAAACTTTAATTATATTTTGACAAAAATAAAAAATTCATGTACAAAAATCTTCACACTATCCAAATAAAGGAAATGGCTTGATTAACTCATGGTATTGGCACACTCATTTAAGACAGGCTGTAATGATTAACAGTGACAGGCATGAAGGCTGCTTTGATGGCTCTCATTCAAGTTACACTAATGCAGACTTTGTCGCCACTCTGAGCTCTGAACCCCGTCATTCAGCGTTGGTGCATATTTGCAAATGTATGACTTGGCCCAGTTTCCTCTTTCAGCACAATCGTCTGCATTTCAATCAGGACTTTGGAATGTGTTTGAAACCAATATACCTGTTTGTTACTTTGATCTAGTCTCGCTGCAGTATTGGCTATTGTTACAGGCAATTGTGCCAACCATTCACAGCTATACACTTCTGTGAGCGGCTAAGCCTTGATGAGGATGAGTGATTGCTTGGCAAAGACACACTCTCTCTCTCTCTCTCTCTCTCTCTCTCTCTCTCACACACACACACACACACACACACACACACACACAGACATGTGTCCCTGCAATGAAAGAAAACAGTGAGTCAATGAACAGTCCAAACTTCATGCGTCCATAAGACCAAATGTCACCTTGTACTTTATTTTTTAGTCACATATTTTTTTCATTTTTTATTCTGAGGAGAACAAGAATGTTTGTACCTAATTTCCCATCAATCCACCAAAAAATGTCAACCTGCTGGTGGTGCAAGTTGACAAGTCAAAAGATGTACAAATGTCTAACCAACTGACAAATCAACACTGCAATCTATAAAGCCATGTTGCTAGCATGGTTAAAAAGACTGGAGCACATCAAAGGATTTGCAGTCTTGCAAATATAAATGGATAAATGCATAAGACATATACAAACTGAAATAGATGTACAATGTGGATCCAGGTACAGTACTTATCATCATTATTTATAATAATACTAATTAAATAAGCTTGCTGATTCTGAATTGGCCACGGTGGATCAGCTGACCTGCAGTGCCCCACCAGCAACAAAGTAGAAGACTGGATTGGTTTAGGGATCCAGGGGGACCTGAACATGTAGATTCAAAGCAGAAACCCTCTTGCTGTGATGTAACAGTGCTAGCCACCAACTTGCTTCCGGAATGTAGCTAATGTGTATTTCAGTTGTATTGCAATAGTTTAGATATAGACCTTCAGCAGTCAAAATTTAAATCAATTTATGAAGTTTTACAACAAAATAAAAAAGGTTATTAAGAAGTATATGATTGACAAAGGGTTGGTGGGATGGACAATCTGAGAACTGTTTAAGGTACATATACTGTATAGTTGACACTCATATATGATTGAGTATATATTTTAGTTGCTTGAGATGTATATATGATACATTATGATTTAATTGTTTGATTAAAGTGTAATTGCGGGGTAAAAATATCCCAGGCTCTTTTATGGCAAATAAATTATTCAAATAATCTAGAAGATTTTTTTGTGTAACAACTATTTGTGTATCTTACAGATATTACGGGGAGTCACTACCAGACAGATGTGGCTAACACTGATTAGCTTTAAAAGGGCTTTTGTAAAAGACTTACCAACTGGCCCCTGTACCAGCTCCTCTTGTAGTAAAGTCCATTCAAGTCAGTTTAGTGAAATATAAGTTAATAATAGATGTAAAAGGTTTGGAAAAGTCCCAGACAGTGAATTTCCCCGCAGCACCGAAATGTCACGCGAGGGGGTGGGGGCATCTGTAGGGGCTCCAGGTAGAGGTAGCATCAGACAAAGCATCAGTCTCTGTGTGAGGGCATTTTTTGGTGTCTGTGGTACTGTGAGCCCACAAGAAGAATGTTTATGCTGCCAACAGAGTGACATTTTTCACCGTGGCCTGGAATCATCAATTCATTGCGCAGGAATTAAACTTTAAGAAAAGCTTAATTTTAGTGGATTTAGTGCAGCAGAAATAAGTTTAGACGTTGACCTGTTCAATTTGATACTGTGAACTTGTTAGCAAAAAATGTTATTTAACCATCCAGCAGTTATGGAGAAACGTTATTATTGATTTGGAGTCGTTTTTGTGTTCCAGTATTCACTCTTTTAGCTCTGTGTTTGGTCTCCACCAACTCTCGAGAAACATATCTGTCTCTTTAGCTGCTAAATGCTCCACTATGTTCACCAGCTAATCAGTAAATAATCAAACAAGACCTGTCGGAATTAAAATTTCAACATTGCACATACACGCACCACAATTTGGGCGAACGTCATTCACCTGTACAGGACGTACAGACGTACAGCACAGGATTGTCTGTGCTGTATAAACATAAAAATCATGTCACAATGTAACATCAGAGAGACGTTCACATTTACCACAAATGGATAAAAAGTTAGAAGAATCAGTCAGCAGCTTTCAGCATACACACACCCACACACTAACCCAAGAACTCACACGCACATGGCTTGTTATAACATATTCATACACACCTTTAAGTCACTGCAAAGCAGCCCTGTACTTGTGTCAATATTTTGTTGGATCCAAATGTGTTCTTGCACCCTCTCATTTGTTAAGCAAATGGTCTTCGAAGAAGCTGATGAGCAGCGTGATGAACGAGATTGTCCCCCAAAATCGCTGAGTGATAAAATATGTCAGAAGCAGATAAGGTGTGTGCGGCGGTGGGGGTGCCATCTCCTCTTTGCTCAGAGGACACAGTGTTAAATGAACCTTGATAGTTTATAGCCTGATCCAGGCCAAAGCCAATAAAGATTTTATCACAAAAGAGACACGTTTCATATTTTGTAAATTTATCCATTTATGAATAATATGTTATCAGAATTACAGCTGTATATCAGGCTGGTATTGGCTCTTTTATAAAGGAGATAGCAGGCAGTAGGACCATCCTCCTCCCATCCGATGGCTATGATTGCAGGCTAATTGATTACATTTTAATTCCAACATTAATCTGGAGCAGACTGCTTGTCTATGGGAACACCTTAACCTAATGCAACACTGTGTTGTGATTAAGTATGTACGAATATACAATTATTAGGTTAGAGCCTAAAGGCTTTATAAAGTCTGCTCAACTGAGAACAAGTGCAGACCAAGTGATGAGGACCTTTAACACATTACATCCAAATGGATATAATTCTATATCATTTCAAATTATTTAGATGGGGCACTGCACCAATATAACACATCATGATTAGTTTCAGTACTTATGTCGTATACGGATCAGCCTGTGCATCATGTCTTCTTTAGTTCTGGGGGAGAATTACCAAGTGAGAAAATAGCTCTGATGATGTCGTTAGCTGTGTTGATCGCACATTGACTTCTACCATCTACAACTAATTTATCTTCATCTTCTTATTACTAAAACTTTTAAAGCAGGCCAGATAAAAACAACAGGATGATAAAATGATATACTGAATTAGTGTTGAGCGTCAAAAAACGTTTGATAGAATAGCTCCTGTGGCTATACCAGTGCTTTACTAGCATGTTTTTTTTTTAATAACCAAGGCACTTCAACAAAAACCTTTATTATGTGAAAAAACACTTTCAGATCTGGCATCTGGTGCAATTGTACTTATTGTTGGACACACCCTATTAATCTGGCAGCTCTCCTGGTTACTTTGCAAGAAGGCAAGCTGCTCTAAGGTGACTGAAACCCCTGTAGTGATCCGCATGTGCAGCTGATCATTGATGGCATCACGCCACAACGGTGTTTACGGAAGAAAACATGGCAACGGCAACTGGTAATATAGGACTTTATGACTTAATGCTAAAAACAGTGTGTGGCGGAAGTGTCCCCCCAAATACTAATGAGGTCTGAAACTTCCCTCTCCCTCCACTGACCGCCTGCTTCACTGCTGTCTGTTTGTTTGGATACGGTTCCTGGCTCCCGCCTGTGGCACAATTTTTTTTTTCAGTCAACTTTATTTGTCATTCATATTCAAAACAGTGCAGCGCAGGTCAGAATTAGGGATCGACCGATATGGATTTTTTTTAGGGCCGATATCAATTTTTTTTTTAAGCAGCCTTAGTCGATGACCGATACGGACTGCCGTTTTTCCTGAGCTGATATTTGGATCTGATACTACTTTTGCTCCCTCAATTTACATCATAAAAAAATACACAATGTTGAAAACAAATGTTACTAGTCTCATTTAAAAAAAAAGGAACAGTTATTGAACTTAAAAAAGGCGTCTCCAGCAACACAGAGCTGCCTGTGGACGCCTGTCTGTAAATAATGCCGGAAAAACTACCGGCAGACGCAGCAGCCCGCATCAGCCAATACAGATACACCTAAAAAATGCAAATACCAGCCAATAATATTGGTAGGCCGATGTATCCGTCTATCACATAGTCAGAATGACGTCAAAGTTGCACTAAATGCGACCTGACTCTTCAGGTTGAGGTTGCATTCAAAAAAATCTGATACGTATCCGATTCAGTAGCACATTTAAAAGAGGCCTGATTTTGATTGGAAAATGTCAGATTGCTATATGTAAATATGCTTGATATATATGATTGATATATATGTATATCAAATCAGATATGGGTCACATATGAGGGGAAAAATCAGATTCAGGTCACTTGGAACTTCCGTGTGAACGGAGCCTTATAGACACTCAATAGTGAGCAGCATATTGAGACACATACTTACTCAGGTCATGTTACGCCATTACACTGACAGCTGTGGAGGTGCTGTCACCTTTTCATCTATTGAATGCATTTTATTGTGGGATTGTTACAGTAAGTAGTCACGCCATGGACAAATTGTCTCAAATTTGTCTTCTGTAGGAATTTTACACACAATACGTTAGTCAAATCAGAAGGACCTCACAGAGTATATATTGCGTAATTCAAATTCTACAGGAGGCTTTCTGGAGTCAGCAGAGTCCTTGGCAGTTTAGTGCGCCAGCAGGCATTTATTAGCAGAAGGGACATCGGATGATACAGACGTCTGGAGAAATGTTCTATTCTCTAGAGTATCTGTGTGCAACACAGTACCCGTGATCAGAGTCAAGAAGTTCGGATATCTATTCTAAAAACTCCAGCATTTATGCTTGTTACAAAGGCGTGGTTATGTGTCCGCTTGTGCGTGCATATGTTTATTTCAGAAGTAGCAGCTGCTCTAGCCTCCATCTTCCTCCCTGCGCGTCAGAGTATCCTCTGTATAGCAGGAGTCTTCTTCTTTATCCGTGAAGGAAGCACAGCACGGACAGCAATTCTCCTAATCTCAACCTAGTTGCCAGGTGCATATTTGCAACATGGCTAGTTCATTGTCTTTGTGACCTTGACTGACTGCCAAAAGTTTTTGTGCAGACAGAGCAGAAAAGCTTGAGTCGAAAGTTTGTGTGCTTTGCTGGAAGCAGAAAAGTTTGAGCTTGGACTAATAATCACTATCACACTTTTAAATGATCATACCTAATAATCACACTTATCACATTCTTATTAATCATTACTAATACACACGCTTACACATGATTATGATACTTCACACATTGATTTACCATTCTTCACTTCCAATCCCAATTATGTTATTTTTGATAACTTTTGAATATATTATTGATATTTATTTTATATCTTATTTGACAAATAAGTTTCCGCCTATCAATGAAAATCCACCAAACTTTGCAAAATGGCCCAGTCACATTCACAGTGATGCAGCCATTGTGGAAACACTGTTCTTAATACTAGTAATATTACAACCATCTGAACCGTAAATGTTTCTTGCTTTTTTTTTTTGACAACCTCCTTCCTATGAGAGTGAACTGCTTCAGAACTCAGCAATGAATTCTAAACATAACATAAAAATTACTAAATTACTAGATTCAGTCTGGCTGTTCAATTGCAGCCGTAGTTGTTTTTCACTTAATGGGTTTCAGAGGAGAGTTTGCACCATGAGTCATTGAGTCAGGGGAGAAACAGAGAAAAATTAAAACAGACTCTCATGAGCTGGCAAGTGTAAGTGAGAAGTAAAATTAGGAAATGCGTTGAATTACTATTGAACAAAACACAATCGAAAGAGGAAAGATGAATTGAGGAAGATTGCAGATGCCTGAGGTGAGTATGTGGTCATTTAAATTTTACACAATTTAAAAAAAGAAACAGAGGACATCAACACAACCAAATGTATATGTTAATGGCCAACCACTCTTGTTACGTTTTTTGGCTCCTTTGGAAGACCAGACAAGAACAGCAGATGGACAAATATATGCATGTCCATCGTTTTTCTATAATCCCATTATACCTTTCTACCTTTTTATTCCCACAGTTGTCAATCTCACCTGTCAGCTATATATCTGTCTTTGCCCTCTTGACATCCATCATCAAATTTCCTGACCTCCTTTAGATTCTCTTTCATCCCTGACATAAGTGAATGTATGAGGACCACGTTCTCTAAATCAAACTTTAGACAGAATCTATCTTCTTATCATTCATGTCAGTGCAGCTGACAGAACACAGGATGTCATGTGACTAGAGGTCATGGATAGGAAGCAGTGGATCACAGGGCTGAGAACTGTGCAATGTTTCCATTATATCAGAAATACGTTATTGATCCGCAGAGGATAATTTGGTACTGTAGGTTCAAAACCTCCTTATGACCTTTTGAAAGAGACCTGTCTTTATTTATCCCGCATGGCATGCACCTCATCCCATTGATCCACCACAACCACGTATATGCTCAGTACTGGATACACTTTTAAAAGGTAGCATGAGACTCGGCCCTGTCTCTGAAGTAGGCTTGATACACCTGAGGTTGCTGCAGCTTTTAAGAGAAATGAGAGGAGTCCACTTGTATAAGGTAGCGGTGAGGAGGAACGTTCAAGTTCACACTGGTTGCTGAGGGGACTGATAATAGAGCGGCACTTAAGCTGTTTCCTAAGTTGCAATCTGAAATGACACCAAAGAGCTGCTTCTTCATTGCTTCTCCTTTTATACAGGTTGGTAAACTGCAAATAACTTGTAGCTATAAAGTGTATAGGGCCAGGCTTTATTCATGTGACTGTTTTTGTATGTTTAAAGAGGTTGATGATTTTTGAAAGTGTTTAAAAATGGAGATTTAGAGGGTCCATTGTAGTAACACACGCACACACAATTTTATAAATAAATTAAAGTTGTAAACATACATTTATTTAAATAAACTTAATGAAGTATGTCAATCAGTTCATCAGTAATGTTTGTAGTATGTTGGCTGGAGAAGCTATAAAGCCCAGTTCAGCCCAGGTCTGCAATGTTCCGAAAACCTGCCAGTTCAAACCAGTGAGACGAGGCGAGATGTATCATCTCCATAGCAACGCCTCTCTGTACTTCTGGTCTAACCTCTGACTTTTCAGGCTTTTTTTCGTAGCAGGATATAATTTTTAGCACTATAAAATATAAATGAGGACAGAGACAGCGAGATACTCGCTACAGCTGGATTTCTAGTTGTGAGGAAACGGCGAAAATACCGTTTTATTTCCCTGATTCACTGCTTTGTTCTGGATAACGGCGCTCCCTCTCTTTATTCAGTGTATTGCTCGCTCGACCCTTTCTCTTTTCGTCTCTTTTTCCTTTCTCTCACACACGCTCGTCGAGCCTCCGTCCATAATGGCCTTTTCAACCAGCTGACAGTTTATCAGTGACTTGACCAGCAGACTTTGCTAAAACTTAATTGGCTGTTGAAACAGGTGACGTGTGTTACATTCTAAAACCAACTGCTGGCGATTTGACAAGTAGAATTTCTGGCGACAACATCAGCCGGTTTGAGTCTAGACGAGACGGGTCAGTTCACACTGCTGCAACTTTCACCTGTAACGTTCTAAAAAAGTAAACCGTTGCGTTGAAAATCTTTGGTCTGAACAAAAAAACTAAATAACCCAAGAACAAACAAACCCAGCAACTCAGAGAGGAGAGAGAGACTATGGGCGCATCCACACGAAGACGCGTTTTTCTGCAATCACACAACTTTAGTATGGTTTTGGCCGACCATCCACATTTCTCAAACTCCCCGGTGTTTGTATTCTCCACAGCGTCTCCCCGTCTCTTCTTCTCCGTTGTTGGTGTATTTCTGTGGCAGTTACAGCACCACATCCAGGCCTGGCATGTGTACTACAGCGTTTGGAGTTTGTTTCACTGGTTTCGTGTGGACGCAGATATTTCTTTAGCCGAGTCTGTGTGGATGGAACTCTTTTTAAGAACGACAGAGGAAAAAAGGTTGTTTTTTTATCGTGTGTACCTACCATGAATGCTCAGGCCTCCAACTCAGGTGTTAGCCATCTCTCCTAATGAGCCACTCACCAGATCCCAGACAAACGAATGAAAAGTAGGTCAGAAGCCAAGGATACTGTCACATACTCGATTGAAGTTTTTTTTTTTGTGGCGTAATCCTTTAAAAAAGTTAGGTAAAAATGTGAAAGAGCATTTTTATGCAACATTTTTCAAGACTTCTACTCAATTCTGCAGCCAAATGTATCACATCTGTTCAGAAAAATCCTTCGAAGTATTATTGTGCAGTATAAATACTACATGCAGTACAAATTATCTGTGAATTGGACTGGTTTAGTGGTTGTTGAGAGAATGCAGCAGCATGTTGTCCAAAGAAAAGGTTGCGGTATGTGACATAATAAAATCAATGGTAGACAGAATATTATATAGTGCAGTGTTGCAGAAGGGCGTTTCTCAACACAGCAGGCATCGTGGCAATAAGTGACTGGTTTAAAGGGTACTGAAAACTAAAAATTTGAACTAAAAATTGATTGAGTGACTTTTTGACTATATGGGTATTAAGTGTAGTGGTGGTCTTGCAGTTAACTCTTAGAAAATGTCAGGTTTCTGAGGGATGGTGAAACTCTACGCAACGGACAATGTTTGTAAATTTCTCAATCCGACTATTACACCCACTTTGTGCAGGGATTGGTGAGGTGACGGTTTGAAAGTAGGCGGGGTCCGACGTTCTCTTTCATGCTCTCTTTTACCATAGACTGGTGGAAATGGAAGATAGAGTCAATGCTGAAGTGCCTTTAACCTGCACTCTTCCTAATGCCCAGCAGGGGGGGAGTCCACTGGTCTGATTGTATAGAAGTCAATAAGAAAATGACCCTACTTTTCACTTTCACTTATTACCTCAGTAAACATTTTCCTAATGAGTTTATGGTCCCAATTTAGGCTAGAAAGTATTCTTCAATACAGCACAATCTTCATTTAGTAAATAGAGAAAAATAGATGATAAAGCAGGGGATTTTTTAGGGCAGGGTCACAATCAGTCGGAATCAATCAATGAAGTAGCAATTAATATTCACGGAACTGTGTACATTAATATAGCTGTGAACTTGTTTTTGAGTGTAGTCTGAGTTAAAGTCTCAGGAGGTTGACCCTTTCAGTGTGATTTAACTTCATTGAAGTAAACAGGGATTCAAATTAACAATGTCCCGTCATCCCGGGGACGTAGTTAATTGTCATTGGGAAGATCAATAGTTACTCTCAGGTCGGCCTCTGGGCAAGAACAATTTTGTGGGCACTGAGTTCATTTTTCTGTTGACTTCAAGTTTTCAACACTTTCTGCAAACCAGAGTGGGTTTGTTCGGTGGAATAAATGGAAAAAGGACTGAGCTTCGTTCAATTGGCCCGGCGCGCTCCGTGCGCTCGTGTGTGTGTTGTTTGGTGAGACGCAAGCCCTGCTCTCGCACTGCTTGCTGCTCGAGCCGAGACGCAGTAAAGAGGGGCACTCTGAGTGCACCGGCCCCAGCACATAGCCCAGCCACCCCCAGCCCCCCAGTACGACCCACAGAGCCTGAGGTAATGTTAACTACAGAATCACCACCGCCGTTCTCGGCAACGATTAGGATGCGTGCTAGTCTCGGGGCAGAGAGCTTTTAGTGGCTAACAATACCACCAAAATGTTTACTCTAGGAAACTGTGGAAATTTTGATTATAAATAACCACGTTAGACACCGATTGATACTTGACCTCCCACACATTCAGACATGTTCACGCACCCTCTGATATTATGTCAAGACAGTCCATCACTTGCATATTATTGTCTAGACTCTCTTAGTAACTGATAAGCACATTAGCATCGTCTGATGGTTAGCTAACATGAGCAGTTGTAAACAATTATAGTTAAGTTGAAACAAGGTAAAAACACTAAACTGTATACTCACCACACCGAGATTGTTGGTTGTCATACAAATGATCCAGAAGTTACCCACTATCAATAAAACAGGTAGACTGTCAAAGTTTACGTTAGCAGGGCAATTACCAATTGCTTTTAATGGCAGTCTGTCAGCTTCAGAGATAGCCAGCTCTAAATCTACATGTAGCCCGGCAGACTGAACAGCCATTCTAGTATCAGATTATCCATGTTTTCAGTTTTGCTGGCTCACCGCTGCCGCCTAGTGGTGTAACTGAGCGATCAACCAGAATGCTAATTCACCGTGCCAGTTGAATGTGCTATTCATTGTCTTTGCTAACAGCTAACTCACCGGGATATTTAATAGCCACGTCGTTCAGAAGGTCAGGAACCTCCGTGACGTCGGACAACTTCTCTTTCCACGGTCAAAAAAATCTTTTAACGTAGATTCCAAGTGTTGGAATCTACGTTAGAAGATTCCGAGTGTTTCCGGTCAGAAACAACAGAGACGAGTGTGGACAGTGAGCTTAGCAGCATCAGCAGAGGGCTGTTACTGGCCAAAAACAATAGTTCACTACTTGTCTTTAAAGTAGGAAGTAGCATGGCTACGTTAGAAGATTTTTTTGACCGTGGAAAGAGAAGTCGTCCAACGTCGCGGAGGGTCCTGACCCTCCGAACGACGTGGCTATTAAATATCCCGGTGAGTTAGCTGTTAGCAAACACGGTGAATAGCACATTCAACTGGCATGGTGAATTAGCGTTCTGGTTGATAATTTGATAAAGGTTATAACTTCAGGCTGTGGATTTATTGTGTTAAAAACCCAGTCGGGATAAGCTGATAAGCTCATGGTGATATTATGAACGGTGTGTTTATTTTGGAAATGTGTAAATGCTGTGTTGAAAAAATTCTAATTAGGCCCATTGGTCAGCTAATTTAGCAGACATGATTAATATAATGTGTTCAATGTGTGAATATATTCTTTGTAAGCTATTTTATTAATCATCATCATCACCCCCCATCACTGCCCACTGGATCTCCAGTCATCATCTCCACCATCTTCAGTCCACCTCTCCTCTACTCACCTGACAGCCTTCATCGTCTGTAACCAGGATGGACAGTCTTTCTGGTTGGTAGGAAAATTGAGTGCACTCAAAAATAAACTGAAACATTCAAAAACTTGGGTTGAGTAACCAAAGACTGACTCATACTCACTCTGTTGACATAAGTTTATATTTGTTTTGTTTATTGAGATCTCAATTTTTTTTCCCAACAATTTATTTGTGAATTGATACAAGGTTGAATAGAAGTTATCGCTAAATTTCATGGTGATAATTAAGTTGCCATATTTTGTTTCGGTATTGATAATTTAACTTCAAATAGGGCCAGATGTGTGCTGAGATTTTGTCATGCTCAATTGTGTACAAGTTAAAGGTCATCATTACAAACATAAAAAAGTATGTCACGGTAAAAAATCCATTTAAAGCTAGTGTTTAACTTAAAGGTGAAACAAACATTTAAACAGGTTAACAGTTGTTATGAGTTTTTTGTAGAAAGAAATAAAATTGTTTCATTTACTACATTACTGCTCTATTTTACTTTAAGTCTTCTTTTAGAACCTAGACATTAGACATACCTGCAGGGTTGGTGGAACACACATCAAGTGGGTTACATACAGTATGTGTATTATCATTATTTCTGATTATAAAACACCTGATACTTAAACTTGCTGGTACAATGTCCTGTTGATGAATTAAAATCAAAAAATGCAATCACTAAATGGTGGAGTAGTGGCAGAAGGTCAAGCATACCACAGTTCTGTGAGTGAGGGTGTTGATTGACATCTTAAAGAGAATAGAATAGCCTTTATTGTCATTGTATAACATACAACAAAATTGCGCAACTAATTTTGGTACATTAAACAAACGAACAATAAGAACAAATAAAAACAATATAAAAGAGGCACAAGCTAAACAAATCTAGTCTGGAAATAAATATATTATTTTATCAACATAATGTATTGTGTTTTTATCATATATATATCAACAACTCAAAATGTAAAGAAGAGTTCAAAATGGTTTTCAGTATGTGTCCGGAAAAAAAGTTTGTTTCAACCCCTTAAAAGTTAATTGTAAGATTTTAGTCGCCTAAAAATGTCTTTATTAGTTTTCAGTTGCACCTTGCTAACAAAGCTAGCTAGCACTGGCGTAAGCTGGTGATTTATGGAAAACTGCATACTTTTAACATGTTCAATCACCGCAGCACAGACAGTACATGCAGATAAACGTATTAATAAAAATATTGATCATTTTTCCATCGGCCTTAGCCGATGACCATTTTCTTGAGCCAATACTACTTTTGCTCCATCAATTTACATACATAATAAAGATGCTTCTTCTGTATCTGAAAACCTTTTGAGTTATTATTCTATAATTTTATTACATTATGGATATATGCATTACACTTGCTGATGTTACTGTGTAAGTGATGAGCTGCATTAATTGTTTTCTGTAGAGGTGATGGGCATTTTAAGGGTGTGCTATAACTCTCTGATCCTGTGCTAAAAAACTGTCAGCCTCACTAGTGCTATGTGCTGACAAGTTAACGTGCAGCCTTGCTGTGACATTTTTGAAAAGGCAAGAAAGTTAAAAAGTGATGGTGTCAAAGCAAAGGGCATTACACAAAAATTACGGAATACATTGTCTTAGATGATCAGCCATTCTCTGTCATAGAGGAGGTTGGATTCCGTAAACTGATGGAGCATATTGAGCCCTATTATGCCATGCAGAGCCAATGACACTTCTCAGATGTGTGTTTACCTAAGCTGTTTAATGTTGAAACTCACGTCCATGATAGCATTAGCTTATAGCATCAGATATTTCAACAATCCGTTTCACGAACGACATATGGGGCTCAGACGTCTGCCTCGCCAGTATGCTCAGTCTAACCACACAGTAAATCGACATAGAGTTCAAGCTGTAAAAAGATTCTTCGACACCTGGCATATCGACCCATCTAAAGTGAATGCCATACTTAGTGACAATGAAAGAAATATGGCAAAAGCGATAGAAGAAAGCCAGCTGAAAGGAATACTGTGCATGGTTCACACATGACATCTGGCTGTGAACGAGGGAGATTGGTCTCAACACAGCGTATAAGACGTATTGGCTATAGGCAGAAGAACTGTTGGCCACTTTAAACATTCTTAGATGGCCTATTCCCGCTTAAAGTCTATACAAGATCAGTTTGGAACACCAATAAAACGGTTCCAACAAGCCTCTTTGCTCAAAAGCAAGTATTGGCTGCATACAGTGCAGATCAGGAGCTGCCCACGACATTCACTGCCCATCAGTGGGTCTTTATAAAGAACATTCTCTCTTCTTGTCCCATTTGCAAACTACAGAGATCAGCTCTCTGATGCATTTGTAGCAGACGTTATTCCTTCAATTGCAGCACTAAAGGGTCTTCTAACCAAAGAGGTTGAGACCAACCATGGAGTGAAAACAATGAAAAGTACACTCTGTCAGCACACATTTCACTGAGATCTATTCAGATCCTCTGCACTTCATCTGGGACTGTACTTGATCCGCGTTATAAAGGTCATGACTTGAATGTGGGATTAAAGCAGCACACAAGAGAAATGATCCAGGGTGCGATGGATGCTGAGAATCCACTTGGAGACGGAAAAGCACAAAGCGCAGAAGGAGAACAGAGCGCAGAAAAAAGGACCCATCTCTCTGCACCAGATGAGGGGCATGCACCCTCAATGTTTTATATGTTCAATGAGATCCTACAAGAGAGTGCAACAAATAATTGGTAGGCTGCATTACTAATTCTAATGAAATAAATAGGTGACTCGGCTGGGAACCGAAGGGTCGCCGGTGTGGACCATGAATGGAGCGTGGACTAGTGGCTGAAGAGGTGCCAGTTCATCTCCTGGACACTGCCGAGGTGCTGTTGAGCAAGGAACCGAACTCCAAAATGCCCGGGGCACTGAGCAATTGGCAGCCCCCTCGCTCTGACATCTCTCCACTAATTGCATGTATTTAGGTCCTGTTTATGCATGTGTGTATTTCGGGCCTGTGTATGTGTAACCTGTATGATAATAATAACAGAGTGAAAAAATTGTAAAAAAAAATTGAATTTTAAATGGATAAATAAAAGGAATTCTTCTTCTTCTTATACTTGTTTAATATGATAAAGCTGCTCTACTATTTCCTGTTCTTATGGCAGATGATAATGGAAAAGTGTGGTCTCCAGTGTTTTCAGAGCTATAATAGAGTCTAAAACTCGGATATCTTGACTTTGGCTGACTTCATTTTCACCATTCTCTTTTAAGACGTACCCCTTTAACTCTACATCACTGTGAGGAACATCATAGAACAAAGACGATATCTGTCCTTGTAAGCAGGAACAGAGTGCTCACTTTTCTCACTGATATACACAAGCAGCCATAGCGTAATACAGTACTTGGTGAATTGATAAACTGTTGTTTATAAAGAAATAGTTCCAGCATGTGAATCCAATACTTAAAACCAGAAAATGTTTGTGAACAGATTGATGGTGTTTATCGATGAAGTTTTTACCTTAAGACCGAGCCTCCCTTCGCTTAGCTAGGTTAACCATGTCCTTACAATTCCTTAACACGCATGAAAAGGACATTAATCCTATCATCTTACTCAAAGAAAAAAAAGAGAATAATATTAAAGTCCCAGTCAGCATATCATATTCACTGAAGCCGACAATATGCTGCGATAGAACAACATAAATCATGCGGAAAGTCTGCAGGTTTGACTCCGACCTGCGGCCCATTGCTGCATGTATCCCCCTCTCTCTCACCCCATTTCCTGTCTGTCCTATCTAATAAAAGGCCTGAAAAACTGGCAAAAATAATCTTTAAAATACAACTGCACTAGTATAACTTGTAGCCTGATATACTATAGGCTTCAGGTCGACAATGATGTCTGGAACATATTAGAAACACTTAAATCATAATTAATATTTAGCCCAATAGGTAATTGTCCTGCCAGGCTGCTACGATGTGGGCGCCAGTGGGATAATATCCTCTTCAAGAGCTTTGTAAAAAATAAATCCAGAATGATAAATCCTTTGTTTTATTTTAATCGGTTTCTCGGACCATCTTGGCGGTCCTAGTGTTAAACAGAACCATCAGTGATTGTTCAACATTTAAAGGATAAGAAGATGTCTTCTTTGATTTATTGGCCATTTCCCTTATGGACTAATATAGTGTAAAATTGAATATTTTAGATGGGGAAAAAAAAGTAGTCTACTGCAGTGCATTAATACATGATAATTAAAAAAAATACTATCGACGAAGACTCCCCCACAAGGTATTGAGTGAAGAGGTGAGAAGGAGGGATAGACAGGGCGAGACGGTGTATTGTCTCCTTAGTAACGACTTTCTGTACTTCTGTTCTAACCACAGGCTTTTCTCATAGCTGGATATAATTTGTAGCATTATAAAATATAAATGAAGACGGAGAAGGTAAGATACTTGCTACAGCTGCATTTCTAGTTGGGATGAAACGGCGAAAGTATATATTTTATTTCCTTGATTCACTGCTTTGTTCTGGATTACAGTCGGCGCTCCCTCTTTATTCATTGTATTGCTCGCTCGAGCCTCTCTCACACTTCGATTGATTGATTGGCTGTTGAAACAGGTGAGGTGTGTTAAGTTCTAAAACCAGCCGCTGACAAGTTGAATCGCTGGCGACAACATCAGCCGGCTAGATTCGCAATGAGACGATTCAGTTCACACCGCTGCAACTTTCACCTTGTTGCGTTGCAAATCTTTGGTCTGAACTGGGCTTAAGGGCGCACTCACACTTGATCCGTTGCCCAGAAGATCTGTGTTGTGCTTTAGCATGATTGTCCTCCCCATCCTCTGCCCCCACGGCCCAGGCCCGCTTGCACTAACATTATTTGAAAATGATTCGAGCCTCGGCTGAGATTTAGTTTTGTGTGACTGTTTTTGAACATTCATCTGACCAAATCTGCAGTAAATAGTCCACCTCAGCATCAGACCACCACAAACCGTTTGGCGGCTTTTTAAGCCTTTACTACATAGAACAGACAGGAAATGGGGTGAGAGAGAGAGGGGGAGACATGCAGCAAAGGGCCGCAGGTTGGAGTTGAACCCACGGCCGGTGCCTTGAGGACCTTCAGCCACTGTACATGGGGAGACGGCTCTAACCACTCTTCCACTGGCCACCCCTGGCAGCATCTTTTTTTAATGTCCGCTATGGGAAACAGTAGTATATAAATAGACATAAGGACCACCGCCAATGCTCGCGCTTGTGCAGGAATGAGCACACGTGCTTGCGCCAGTACATGTGCTCATTCCTGTACATGTCCATCCGTGCTTTAGAGCCTACTCACACTGTCCTTTTGGCCGCGGCCAAAACCGGTTTTTCAGCTAAAGTCTAGTACCTTTAAGCAGTGTGAGTGCACCCGCTCCGTGCACAACTGCGGCCAGCGGACGTTTGCACATGTACGAGCACGAGCGTGCGCACGTGTACGAGCACGCGCACGAGCCCTACGGCAGTAGCGTTATGTCCGCCTGTTCGGACATGTAAATAGAAGGACGGACCATGCGCGGACATTTAACAACAACAACAATGGCGGTGAAAGGTTCACGTTGGTGTGATGCGGAGGTGGAGTGTTTACTGCAGATTTGGTCGGATGAAAATATTCAAAAACAGCCGACAAGACGCACAAAAACTCCAAGGTCTGTGGAAAGATTTGTAAAAAAAGCCACACACGCGCGATCAATGCGTGTGACGTGTTACGGCGTGATGGCGTATGGACAGCAAGAAGAATGGGCCGGCCCTGGCAGTGTGAGTACAAACGGGGCTGGGGCGCGGGGGGGAGAGGGAAGGGGGACAAGTACCCTAAAGTCCGGGTCGCGGTCCGGGAGGACAGTGTGAGTACGCTCTTACAAAAGCCCAACTCTCTCAACTGGGCTGCAACCGACAAGCGTGCCTGGGTTGAACAGTTGTACTCACACTGGTCAAACCAACTGGACCTCAGCTGTGAAGAGTGCTTGGGCACGGTACAAATGGACAGTGTCAGTGCGCCCTATGAGGTGGTGAAACTCAACACAAGCAATAATGTTTGTAAATTTCTCAATCCGACTATCCCACCCACTTTGTGCAGGGATTGTTGAGGTGAAGGTTTGAAGAGTGGGTAGGGTCCGACCTTCTCTTTCATGCTCTCTTTTACCATAGACTGGTGGAAATGGAAGATAGAGCCAATGCTGAAGTGCCTTTAACCTGCATTCTTCCAAATGCCCAGCAGGGGGGAGTCCACTGGTCTGATGGTATAGAAGTCAATGAGAAAATGACCCTACTTTTCACTTTCACTTACTACCTCAGTAAACATTTTCCTAATTAGTTTATGGTCCCAATTTAGGCTAGAAAGTCTTCTTCAATACAGCATGATGTTCATTTAGTAAATTATTCTCCCATTTAAAGAAAAATAGACTTGGAAGCTGGGAATGCTTTGGGGAATGGCTATCTTGGGATTGACAGGTTGCCATGCCAGTGACAGGAAATACATTTAGTAATGCACATCAACAGACACACCCATATCCTTAAAGTAGCTGCTTAATAACTTGTTTTTGTCTGTGTTAAGTTTCAGTTTTAATTTTAAGTTTTTGGTCGCCTAAAAATGTCTTATTCAGCTTTTGGTTGAACCTTTCTAACAAAGTTAGAGCCTACTCACACTGTCCTTTTGGCCGCGGCCAAAACCGATTTTTCAGGAGAGGGAGGGGGGACAAGTACCCTAAAGTCCGGGTCTCGGTCGGGGAGGACAGTGTGAGTACGCTCTTAGTGTTAGCTTGCGCTATTGTTCGATAATAACTTAAGGGAAACTGACCATATTCAATCAGCTCTGTTTCACTGCACCAAGGACAGTACCCAGAGCTCAACACTCACCCGCTGACTGTAATCCGTCAGATGATACAAATTTGCAGCTTCCCTCTTTAGTGTTCAGCGTAGCATCATTAAACAGCACTAGCTTAATGCTGAGCCCTCTCATCAAAATATGGTAAGTGTGGTGTGGGGATCTGTAAACATGAAGTGTTTATTTTTGTCACAATATCATCAAAGTATTGTTATTACTAACTATTACTAAGGAGGAGAAGGAAAGCTCCAGAACAACTTACTCAAAGAATCAAAGAGCTGTAAGGATCCACAACATCAGGCAGGAGATGAAAGCACTGAAGTCCCGGTACAAGGCGGCAGGACAAGAGGAACGCACTGGCTTGGCCCAGCTAATGTGCATCCTTCGGAAAAAGATCAGAGTTCTCCGCCATGCAGAGTGGCATCGGAGGCGGCGACGCGAGAGGGCACGTAAGCGTGCTGCTTTCATCGCTAACCCCTTCAAGTTCACGAAGGATTTGCTGGGGCAGAAGCGGAGTGGCAAACTGGTCTCCTCGCAGGAAGTCATAGACCAACATCTGAAGCAGACGTACAGAGACCCCGCAAGAGAGCAGGAGCTGGGAGAGTGCAACATCCTCATAGACCCTCCTGAACCAGAAGTGCAGTTCGACATGGCTGAGCTGCAGCTAAAGGAAGTCAGGGAGGTTGTCCACAGAGCAAGGGCGAGCTCTGCTCCAGGACCGAGTGGCACTTCATACAAAGTGTACAAGAACTGTCCCAAACTCCTGCTGCGTCTGTGGACAATTCTGCGAGTCTTCTGGAGAAGGGGAAGGATCCCTGAACAATGGAGAGTGGCTGAAGGGGTATGGATCCCAAAGGAGGAAAACTCCAGTCAGCTAGACCAGTTCCGCATCATCTCCCTGCTGTGTGTTGAGGCAAAGGTTTTCTTCAGTGCTGTTTCCAAGCGGCTGTGTACCTACCTGGCAAAGAACACCTACATCGATACATCTGTCCAGAATGGTGGCATTTCAGGAATTTCAGGATGTATGGAAAATACCGGTGTGGTGACACAGCTTATTCGGGAGGCCAGAGAGAACAAGGGTAACCTATCAGTGCTGTGGCTTGACCTGGCAAATGCATTCGGCTCCATTCCACACAAGCTCGTCCAGCTCACTCTGAGAAACATCATGTACCCAGCAGATGCAGAGACCTCATCGCTGATTATTACAGCAATTTCAAGATGAGGGTCTCTTCAGGAGCAATAACATCCAGTTGGCACAAGGTGGAGAGCGGCATCATTACAGGGTGTACTATCTCTGTGACACTGTTCTCGCTAGCCATGAACATGCTCACAAAATCTGCTGAGCCAGAGTGCAGAGGGCCCCACACGAACTCCGGACAACGGCAACCACCCATCAGGGCATTCATGGATGACCTCACAGTCACGACAGAATCAGTCCCAGGCTGCCGTTGGATTCAGAAGGGACTTGAAAAGCTGGTGGCGTGGGCCCGGATGCGTTTCAAACCCGCCAAATCAAGATCTATGGTGCTGAGGAAAGGGAAGGTGGAAGACAAGTTCCGGTTCACCATCTCAGGCACAGCCATTCCATCGATCTCAGAGAAGCCTGTCAAGAGCTTAGGGAAGGTTTTTGACTGCTCTCTGAGAGACACAACATCTATCCAGTCGACATGCACTGAGTTGGATGGCTGGCTGAAATCCGTGGACAAGTCGGGCCTACCGGGGAAGTTTAAAGCCTGGGTATACCAGCACGGCATTCTTCCCAGGATCCTGTGGCCCCTCCTGGTCTACTCCGTCCCCATCTCGACAGTTGAGACCTTAGAGAGGAAGGTCAGCAGCCACCTCCGGAGATGGCTTGGGCTGCCAAAGAGCCTGAGCAGCATCGCTCTCTAGGGCAACAGCAACAAACTGCAACTGCCCTTCAAATCCTTGGAGGAGGAATTCAAGGTCACCAGAGCCAGAGAAGTGGTTCAGTACAGGGACTCAAGTGATCCGTAGGTGGCGAAGGCAGGGATCCAAGTGAGGACTGGCAGGAAATGGAGGGCAGAGGAAGCGGTTGAAGAGGCAGATGCAAGGCCCCGGCACAGGTGCCTGGTTGGAGAGGTCACACGAGGCCGAGCTGGGCTAGGATCTTTTCCATCTCCCCAGCTGAACAACAAGGGAGGACGGGCGACGTCTTGTCCAGGACGAGGTGAGAGCAACAGTGGAGGAGAACCTGCAAGGCTGTGGGGATGAAGCAACAGGGTGCTTGGACAAGATGGGAGAATGCAGTTGAGAGAAAAGTGACCTGGGCAGAGCTTTGGAAAGCTGAGCCTCAACGCATCAAATTCCTCATCCAGGCAGTTTATGATGTGCTCCCAAGCCCCTCAAATCTGCACACATGGGGCATAGCAGAGACACCAGCATGCCCACTGTGCTCCAAGCGAGGAACCCTGGAACACATCCTCAGTTGCTGTACAAGGGCACTTGGAGATGGACGGTACAGGTGGAGGCATGACCAAGTCCTTAAGACCATCGTGGAAGCCATCACCGCAGGACTGGCATGGGCTAAACAGTTCCGCCCCTCCAATGAAACCATCGCCTTTGTCAGAGCTGGGGACAAGCCCACCACGGCCAGAAGATCATCATCTGCAGGCATCCTGACGTCTGCAAGAGACTGGCAGTTGTTGGTGGACCTTGAAAGACAGCTGAAGTTCCCCAGCCATATTGCAGTTACCACCCTGCGACCATACATTGTCCTCGTGTCGAGTCCACCAAACAAGCAGTGCTACTGGAGCTGACAGTCCCGTGGGAAGATTGCTTGGAAGAAGCCTTTGAGAGGAAGCTCTCCAAGTACGCAGGACTGGTCAGCGACTGTCAGCTGGCTGGCTGGAGAGCAAGGTGTTTCCCTGTGGAGGTTGGTTGCAGAGGATTTGCAGCCCGTTCCTTGGCCAGAGCCTACAGTAGTTTAGGCATCGATGGAGAGAGGAGGAGAGCCATCCGCAGTACCACGGAAGCGGCAGAAAGGGCCTCAAGATGGCTGTGGCTCAAAAGAGGAGATCGATGGAGTCATGGTAGCTAGCTAGCCGTCTGGACACAAGCCGGGACTTGATCAACCCCGGCTGGGTCACCTGGAGGAGGGCGTATGATAGTTGAAAGACCCGAAACGTCCAGTGAATCCAGGAACATCACTGATGATGTGTCCAGACTAGGCATCAGTAGATGTATGTACACAGTGTATGTATAGAAGTTAAATAAAAATGATTAAGCATGCTTTCACATTATTATCAATTTAACACAGATGCATAATTAAAGGATGTTGCAGATAAACTCCAGATTAAAACTAGGTGCAGTAAGACGAGAGGGAACCAGCATCAGGAAGTAGGAGTTGCAGATTAGGGAGTGTTCTTTATATAGAACTGGTGGTTCATTCAGGGAATCGTGTGACCAGGGGGCGGAGGATTCAACTCATGACTCAGAGCCAGTCTGGGAGTGATGTACATTCTAAAGCCTGAACCAGGGACTGCCTCAGCAACATTCTGAACCAATCAAAACAACCCAATTGACTTTATTGCTGTATACATTATTTGTGAAGGAAGGGCTCGGTGCTCTTTCTGGCTCATTGGTTGCAGCAACAGCTTGGCTGAAAGTCAGGATGACTGTGATTTCTGACCCCAGAGAGACGCCTTGGCCAAGCAGAAAATTCTTTGTTGTTTTTATAATAAACTTTTTAAACTTTAAGAAGTAGTCTGGTTTTCCTTGACTCAAAAAACAAAGTAAATATTGACGTCCTAAATGCCAAACTTAACTCCAAAATAGTAGTCCACAAACCTGTGGGTGACGTCACTGTAGCTCCATCCATTTCTTTATACAATCAATGCTTCAACACATCCCTGTTATTTTTATTATTTATTTATTTGATATTTGATCAGCACAGCCTAGTTTGACAGTTCGATCGGAGTTTTGTGAGCCTGGTTAGCTGAGCTGGTACATTTGGTACATTATAGCATGAAGCTCCTCTGTCAGTCATTGCATTAAACCTGCCTCACATGGGATAAACAGCTGTGATTGGTCCAGCAGGGTCTGTTCTGCTGGAAATCTGTGTGATGCCAGACGTACCGAACCAGAGCAAATGAAAAATGAGCTCAACTAGTAGCATATTTTTTTATTTGATTTGTAATCGAATACTTCCTTTATTTAACCTAAGACACTTCCCGGGTAAAAGAGTATATTCACAACATATCTAAACTGCTGCTCCCTCCAACACAAGCCAGTGTCATTCGTACTCATCTTCATTCCTGCGACACACTCTCTTTATAAAGTCAAGGCAACATTCTTTACAATTCCCTTTTTCCAATATCTGTCTCTGTCTCGCAAAGCTTTAATAACATTTGGAGATATATGCTGGCCCAGGAGAGGGAGGAGCGCTGAGGCAATAGATACTTTCAGAATTGGAATTGAGATGTATTATTCACAGCCTTTGCTATAGGTTTTAAGATATTGCAGTTAATCTTAATATCAACCCGCCTCAACTTCATTACCCTGCTGCTTTCAGATGTGATTTCTTCTGGCATCTTGTATGAAAACATGTGTCCTTTAGCACGAACTGCTTCTCTACAAAAATGCAGTCCTTTTTTCCACTTTAAGTTTGAATGGTGCATCTCAATTTGCACACAAAGAAAAGTGTCCTTCAGAAAAAATTGCATTTTAGAGGGGTTAAGCATGTTTTTAATAGTGGACACTTGAAACTGAAAGTTAAGTTGAATTGTAATTTCTGCACAAAACGGTCCTACATATTCTATGTCACAATCTTGTAATAAGTAGGTGAGGGGGTGTAGGAAATTCAAATATATATTAAATTTTCAAGACTTCATGTTATTTTACAAGAGTTACACAGGATGATATTGCAAGTACACAAGATAGAGCTGGGGCCCTTGCATTCTTTAATACGTGCCCTCATTTTCAAAATGTTGTGCAAACAAATTGAGCGAATTAATTAATTAACAGGCCTGGGGGTTAATGAAATGTATACACACTTTTTAAAGATTTCCATTTTGCAGCTACAGTCAGTTACTAAAGCACTTGATTGTGTTGATTTTTTCCTCTTAAGTAGCAACTTTTATGGCTTTAACTGTGATGATTCTCTCATTTACATTTAATCAATTACATTTGTTTGCCCTTTGAATGGGAAAATCTGTGTATTAGACATTAAACTGTACATCATCCAATGGGGCTGGCAGCAAATTTTCATGGACTATAGTACTAGCAGTGCATGTATTTCAGTAGCATTTGCAAATTGAAAATAGATGTACAGGGGGCAGCTGAGTGGTTAGAGCAGCCGCCCAGGAAACCTCCCAGATTCCTGGCAGTTATCAGTAGTTCACCGGGACGTTCACCCGTGCCGATAACTGTTGGGTTGATGGGTGGGAAGCGCAACCCACGTTAGGTGCGAATGGCTCTAATTAGCATTTCAATGTCACACTTGTCTGTCCTGCCTGAATGACACAAACACGGGTTGAAACCACAGACAGCTCATACGTAAAGTCACCTGTGATTGGACAGCAGATCCCTCACTCATTGGTCTGCTTTGGGACATGTAGTCATTTGCCCCTCCCATTTTTTTAATAACGGGGCCTGTGTGGAGTTTTCCCCGTGTCTGCGTGGGTTTTCTCCAGGTTCTCCAGCTTCCTCCCACAGTTCAAAGACATGCACGTGTTAGGTTAATTGCCCGTAGGTGTGAATGTAAGTATGAATGGTTGTCTGTCTCTGTTTGTCTCTATGTGCCCTGTCCTGTCCAGGGTGTACTTTTGTATTTTTAAACATAAAGTGTTGAATTTTGTCAAAAAATAATTGAAGTTTTGATATTACTCACTGTGTACGTATAGAAATTAAATAAAACAATTTTTGCCTGCTTTTACATTGTTATCAATTTAACACAGATGGCATAATTAAAAAAATGTTGCAGATAAGCTCCAGGTTAAAACTAGATGAGAGGGTGACCAGCCCCAGGAGGTGGTACAGGCACTGGTGGTTCATTGGATGATCTGTTTGACTGGGGGGGTTGAGAGCCAGTCTGGGAGTGATGGAACCAGGAACTGCCTTAGCAATATTCTGAACCAATCACAACTCAATTACTTTATACCGCTATAAAGTCTTTGTGAAGGAGGGGCTCGGGGGTGGCAACAACAGCTTGGCTAAAAGCCAAGATGACTGTGAATCCTGACCCCAGAGAGAATCCCTGGCCAGGCTGAAGATTATTTGCTGTTGATTTTCTAATAATATTTTTTAAACATTAAGAAATACTCTGCCTTTCCTTGAGAAAGAACGCGACAGTCCGTATCGGTTCACAAAATGTACGCAGAGTATGGATAGAAGGCTCTGTTTGTATCCGTATGCGAACTAGTCAGCGCTCAAACAGGAATCTGGCAGATAGCGTAAGAGTTAGGAGAATTGCTGTCCGTGTTTTGTTTCTTTCACAGATAAAGAAGAAGACTCCTGTGGACACAGAGGGAACCCCTACGCATAGGTGTCGAGATGGAGGTGTCCTGACGGCTGTTTCAAAAATACACACATGCACGCACAAGCGCACACATAACCATGCCTTTGTAATAAGTTTATATGCTGGAGTAGTTAGAATAGATATCAGAACTTCTTGCGTCTGATCACGGGTACTGTGTGTTCACAGTTACTCTAGATACAGAATAGAACATTTCTCCAGACGTCTGTAGAATCCGATGTCATCCTGCTAATAAATGCCTGCTGGCGCACTAAACTACCAACGACTCTGCTGACTCCAGAAAGCCTCCTGTAGAATTTGAATTACACAAAATATATACTCTGTGAGGTCCTTCTGAATTGTGTGAAATTCTGAAAGTATTGTGTAAAATTCCTACAGTATCTAATGTAGAGCATTTAAAAACCTTTAGCCTCAAGCCTTGCCAGGGCGAGCTAACAGAATCTGAGTCTAACTGGACGTCACCAGGCTACACAAGGCTTCCTGGAAGTAGAGCTTTGATTCTACGTTGAGTCATTCAGGCTGGAATTTCTCAGAATTTAGAGCTTGTGCCGTGATTCAGGCACATGACAGAAACCATTCGTGTTCATGTTGGGGTTGGGCCTTATTTTTTGGGCCTTATCAGGCTCAGGTAGTGTTGTATTTAGGTAGTATAAAAAACAAATGTCTATCACCACATTCACTTTTGGCGGCTGTGGCTCAGCGGTAGAGTGGGTCATCTTCCTTTTTGGCGGTTTGATCCCTGTCTCCTCTGGTCTGTTACAGCCCTGGCTGTATGGATGATAGTTGAGTGTGATGTTTTTGCCTGTTCTTCTGCAGCTGATTGGCTGGAGAAGCAGTATCAACCAGTTTAAATATCCATTACCACCAAACACGGGCTAGCAGGGGGCCAGACTTGACAGCAGCAGAAAATACTCCTCCAACTCACAAATTCCTGATTATTGTGTTAACCCTGTGTGTGTGTGTGTGTGTGTGTGTTTGTGTGTGGCTTACTTGGTTAGTTAGGGTAGTAGCTATTGTATGCAAAACAGTGTTTAGGAGGGGTGAGTTGTCATTTTTCTTTTGTTGCACGTTTTCTCTTGTTTTTGAGTTATTATAGGGAGTCAGCTGTAGTGTGTTGGTTTGTTAGGTGAACCTGGGGCCTGTTTCACAAAGCAGGTTTAGTGAAAACTCTGAGTCTCTTAACCCTGAAATGAGGGAAACTCTGAGTTTTCCGTTTCAAAAAGGGAGGTAACTCAAACCACAGAGAGAGGGCCTGTGAATGTTCTCATTCGTCCAGGTCATAGTTATCCTCAAAGCAATTTCAGTCAAAAACAACTGGACTGGTTGTTTGTCTAGGAAGACCCTCAAAGCAATTTCAGTCAAAAACAACTGGACTGGTTGTTTGTCTAGGAAGACGTTTCACCTCTCATCCAAGAGGCTTCATCAGTTCATGTACGCATCTGACCAGGCTGGGACTGGTCCAACTAACTGGTGTGGAGATCCAGGTATTTAACCTCTCACAAGGCCGATGATGTCACTGACACCCTTTGTGCTCCAAGTGCCCACGCCCGTCGTTAGAGTGACAGTCGTTGGTGGGCAGTTGGTTTCGACTTCGTTAGTGCTCTATTGAGTCTGAACGACAGTCGTTGGGGTCACCCGGGGCATGTGTGAACAGTTGTCCTTTGAGGTTAGATTGTTGAATCTCCTGGGAAGGGATGAAAGGGCGGCATTGTAAATAGGAGATAAGTGGTGTCTCAGACCCCCTCCTCTGTTTAGCGATGGTTTCTCCACTTTTACATAGATGGCTTCTTTTACTCCTCTTTCAAACCATCTGTCCTCTCTGTCCAAGATTTGGACATTGCTGTCATCAAAGGAGTGGGCTTTCTCCTTGAGGTGTAAGTGGACAGCCGAGTCCAGGCCTGAGGAGTTAGCTCTCCTGTGTTGGGCCATGCGTTTATGCAGTGGTTGTTTTGTTTCTCCAATGTAAAGATCTTTGCATTCCTCATTGCATTGGACAGCATAAACCAGGTTGCTTTTGTGGTGGTGTGGTGTTCTGTCCTTCGGATGTACTAGTCTCTGTCTGAGTGTGTTACCGGGTTTGAAATACACAGGGATGCAGTGTTTGTCGAAAATCCTCCTGAGTTTCTCCGATACCCCAGCCACATATGGGATGACTATGTTGTTTCTCCTGTTATCTTTTTCTTTCTCAACCACTTTGGTTTTCTTTCTGGAGGCAGCTGCCGTTTTAACAAAGGTCCAGCTGGGGTAGCCACAAGTTGTGAGGGCGCCTCTCAGGTGCTTGCGTTCTTCCCCTTGAGCCTGTGAGCTAGTGGGTACGGATCTCCACACCAGTTAGTTGGACCAGTCCCAGCCTGGTCAGATGCGTACATGAACTGATGAAGCCTCTTGGATGAGAGGTGAAACGTCTTCCTAGACAAACAACCAGTCCAGTTGTTTTTGACTGAAATTGCTTTGAGGATAACGATGACCTGGACGAGGCAGGCCTGTCTAGGAAGACGTTTCACCTCTCATCCAAGAGGCTTCATCAGTTCATGTACGCATCTGACCAGGCTGGGACTGGTCCAACTAACTGGTGTGGAGATCCAGGTATTTAACCTCTCACAAGGCCGATGATGTCACTGAAACCCTTTGTGCTCCAAAAGCCCACGCCCGTCGTTAGAGTGACAGTCGTTGGTGGGCAGTTGGTTTCGACTTCGTTAGTTCTCTATTGAGTCTGAACGACAGTCGTTGGGGTTACACGGGGCCATGTGTGAACAGTTGTCCTTTGATGTTAGATTGTTGAATCTCCTGGGAAGGGATGAAATTGCTTTGAGGATCACAGAGAGAGGGGTAACTCTAGCCTGTTTCACAAAGAGAGGTAACTTAACCTCTCGGTCAGTTACCATGGTAACATGCTCTCTGAAACTAACCTGGTCGGGACCAGGTTTTTCTCAGAAAACCTTGAGTTTCTCTCTGTCTCTGCCCTCTTGCAGCCACACACGTTGTTTGATTTCCTTATTCATTCAGTCAGCTGGCGAGTTTTGGCGTACTATAGTTCCGTCTGTTTTTTCAGAAAATCACTGCAAAAATCTGACATTAGAAGTTATATTAGGTGGTGACTATTTCACTACCATGGCATGTCCTTTTGATAATGATCCCGTGGATGAAGGTGCAGAATTACTGCATAGAGAATTAAATATTTGTCGGGAGATGATCAAACTATTGATTATAGATGTTCTTGCATTTCCAGGCAATTATCTTTTTGAGCGGTACCGTTTCATATCCCAGCAGATATTCTGTGTTGCGCTGCGTTTTTTTGCAAAAGGGAGTTTTTTTTATACAACGTATAAAAATTATTCAGTAGGCCTACATTAGAAGTTATATTAGGTGGTGACTATTTCACTACCATGGCATGTCCTTTTGATAACGATCCCGTGGATGAAGGTGACGCATTACCGCAAAGAGAATCAAATATTCGTCGGGAGATGATTATCAGACAGTGCATAGACGTCCTTAATATACTGCAGCCATAATTACACAATTAATGAAATGGATCTTTTGAGCAAGTTGAATCTATTTGACTCAGCGTTTCCTAAATATAATCCCAGCTTTTCTTGCAATTCATAGGTTCAAAAGTGTGTGCTTTTAATGTGGTTACCGGTATATAAACTACTCCTATAGGTGGAAACAACAGCCTTCTGATCCAGAATATCATCTATAATATATATAAACTACTCCTATGTAGCCTTCTGATCCAGAATATCACCTATAATGAGAGGGGTGCATTTCACGGCAGGGGTTCTGAATACGGCACAACACCGTTTCATGTCACAGTCCATCTCACCCCTCCTTACATTTCCAACATTAACAACCAGTAATGCTCTCATATCACAGCAGATATTGTGTGTTGCGCTGCGTTTTTTTGCAAATGGTAGTTTTTTATATAACATATAAAACAGCCACTTACATTACACTTACATAAAACATGCTCAAAATGAGGCGTCACCATGAGATTGTGCCGATGTTTTACCTGTTTGAACAATGTTTTTATGTTTCATCTTAAGCTGCCAAGTGCGCTTCTCCCCCGTGTGAAGCACTTAAATGAAATAAACTAATAGGCTCCCACTCAAGCAGTTTCCCCTGTGATATTACTGTGATTGCAACAGGACTACATTTAAACTTACACACTGACCCGAGCCGCAATGTTCTCCTGCACCGTCTCCCTCTCTTTTGCTGCTGCAGCGGTGTAAACCTGCTCAAACTCACTGTATGAGCGCATTAATATTGTGACTCGTCAAATCAGGGCTCCATTGATGTTGTCTTTTTTTACTTGTGGTGCATGCGCTTGACTCCAGGTCAAACTACTCTTAGTTGATCAACCTAACGCAAATCTGCTGTTCTGGAACCGAAAACTCAGAGTTTCCTATCTCAGAGTAGATCAACTCAGAGTTCAAGGTTAGACTCAGAGTTTTTTGAACCTGCTTTGTGAAACAGGCCCCTGACGTATGCAATGTATTTAAGTTTCTTTCGTTGTTGTATTTATACTTTAAGCCTTTTTGGGAGTCAGGGAGTGTTTTCTTTTTATCCTTCCTTATGTTGTGCCCCTAAATTGCCCTAGACAGGGGCATAACAATGTCAAAGTGTCCCTGGGCAAGACTAAACCCCAAAGCGCTCCATGTGCTGAACATGGCTGTGTGAATGTGGTTTGAATGATTATATGCATTAGATAAGATGATGGGCAGGTGGCCCCTGCCATCAGTGTCTAAGTAATTGTGACAAGTAGTCTAAGGGCGCAATCACACTGTCCTTCCGCACCGGGCCAAAACAGGTTTTTCGGGTCAAGCCTAGTGCGTTTGACCAGTGTGAGTGCAACCGCTCCGCGCATAACTGCGGCCAGCAGGCCGTCCACGGCCCGTCTGAAAGAGGTGGGCTTTTGTAGAGCGCGTTTGCACATGGACGAGCACGAGCGTGCGCACGTGTACAAGCACGAGGCCTACGACGGTTCTGACTCAATTTATGTGCGCCTGTTCGGACATAGAATTAGAAGGACGGACCATGCGCGGACATTTAACAACAACAACAATAGCTGCGAAGGGTTCACGTTGGTGTGATGCGGAGGTGGAGTGTTTACTGCAGATTTGTTTGGATGAAAATATTCAAAAACAGTCGGACAAGACGCACAAAAACTCCGAGGTCTATGGAAAGACCGCGGTGCGGAAGGACAGTGTGAGTGCGCTCTAAAAGCACCTTGATTGTCAGAAGACTAGAAAGGAGCTATATGAGTAGAAATTAATTCACTGTTTAATTTTCTCGATTTATACCATCTCTGTACAGGTGTTCCAGCATCAGGGATTTTACAAATTTAGATCAAAATATATGATTAATATATTACTAATTCTGATCGAATTATTCAGAAACTTGTAATAATCTAAACAAATTAATAGAATGAATTAGACAGAAGTTATGCGTTGTAACCAAGCCTGGACCAAGCATCTGGCAGGTCTGGAAAATAGCAGCTGTTATTGAGCTGGTCCATTACTGGCAGGAAGACATTGACTGACATCAATTTCAAAAAGAACAGGAATTTCTGTCTTCGTGTGCCACATCTATCATCATAATAAGCCAGTGGTGGTTTATAAAGCAACATGCAAGCAGCAAATAGTACGTGAAGTAGTGCAGACTGACCATTTACTTCTAGTTATGGTTTCACTTTTATTCTGTTGTACATTTTTACCCTGGGCCCCCTAATGTGCTCATCCAGCCTTGTGCTGACCCTCCACAGTATGGTTCAGAACAGAACTGTTGAAACTGCCTGTTGGTGAAGTGTCCAGAGCCACACGGTCCATGCAGGCAGTTCCCGGGGTCCTTGAGGGGATTCTAGGGAACCTCAAGGAAACCCCCAGGAGAATTAGACCCTGGTAAAATATTGATTTATGTTTCTCTGTTTTCTCTTCTACTTTGTCCACACATACAATTTGGACTTTTGAACATCTTGAAATTAAGTCATTAATGACCAACTCTAAGAAATAATGGCATTGGTTAGCATTTTTAATGTTAAAACTAATTCCCCAAAATGTGAAAGTCAGTGTCCAGAGGACTCCTAATTCACTAAGATAAATCACGACTAAAAGTTTATGCTGCTGGCAGTCTGCCTCATAATTGGGTAAATGCTTTTGAAAATATTTAATGACATCAGTCATGAATATATCATCTGAAATGTTAGTATATCATTATGAGAGTATAGCTAGCCTGGCAGTGTAGGGCCCTTCTTTTTGGCCTACATGTTTGTTCTTCATTAATAATTACCAATCAGATTCAAGTGCAGGATGGAGGGAGGGGATTTCTCAGTTCCGGAGGACCACCCAGTTCAACTAGTCCCTCCTTCATTACACAGTTCTTCTGCCGGTGCATGGGTCATCGTTTCCCCACTGGGCTTCCCAAAGTAATACCTTTTGCGGTGTGCATTTTAATCACGATAATAGTCCTTGGCTCAAACAAACAGCATGATATGGTCTAGCAGAGTCTTTCACCACTAAACTTTTCTTAAGTTCTCATTGGTTAGGGTATGTGCATGTTTGGAGAAGCTAGTCTGGGCCTTTCAATAATGCTGAATCACAGAGGTCGCTGTTTTTAAAGGGAATGACATTCAGATCTTTTGAGAAAGTTTAAATTATGAGCTCTAAGTTTTTACCACTGTGCTGCTGCTGCTGCATTTTGCAGAAAGGGATGGTAATTGATAGATTGTATTGATACCAATAAAGGTAACGATTCTGCTTGTTGGTCCGTTTCTTTATTGATTCCCTTATTGATTCCTGATCAATTTTCTGTGGTGAAAAAATGTCAGTCGACAGGTTTTCAGCATCAACACTACTGTTTTATCGTCTCTGAGTCTGAACACAGTGTAGATGGTATGAGGGAACATATGCACAGTTTTCTTTAGAATGTTTCCTACTTATTTAAAGTTTGCAGCAGCGTAGGGTTCGGCGTCATTTATTTGCATTGATAAAAGGAATTGATGAGCTCAGAGACAAATTATTCCAGTTCTCGATTCCCATCCCTGCAGGCTGATGCCTGCCTGGTTCCAGACCTTAGAATATGCCCACTCCACACTGATTCATCTAACATAGTAGCATGAAACTGAAGTATTTTTCAATTAACCCCCCTGTTCCCCTGAAATTTTACTAACACTGTTTATTCTTGGGGTCACTTTGACCCTGGGAATTTAAACATCCAGATAATTATTATAATCAAAGATGTTACTCAAGTTTTGATGTCAGGTACTCTATGCATATTTATTGACTACCTAAATAGCTTTTTAAATTAAACACAGCACCCCAAGCACCTTCTTATACATCCAGAGTAACATGAAACCTGACTTTGGAAATATACGGGGGAAAAAAACAAATATTTTACCAGTTGACCTAAAATTGGATGGAGGTATATTTGTTTGTGTTTCAAAGTAATTTTAGTATTTATAAGTACTATTTTGTGTTATTTATAATATGTGCAATGAAAGTAATTTCTATTGTCAAGGACAGTAGCATTTAATACTCATAGGGTCAATTTGACCTCAGGAAAAAGAAACATTTTCAAACATTTCTAAATATTTATATTATAAAATACTGTAGATCGGAGCTATTCAATTTATTTGGAATGGGGGCCAGTTAATGAAAATGATCCAAAATGAGGGGCCGGAAAAATGTGAGCATCATATTACAGGATATTGTAAAACAATGCAGCGACATAGGAGTACATATATTGTCTTTATTTTATTAATATAAATAGTAGTCATGATTTTTAAGTGCAACAACCTTGTCAAAAACAATCCTTGTTTAATGAACAAACCTGTCAACCAGAGGTTTTCACTCAATTATTGGACTAAAGCACAAGTTTGAGGCTCTTGTCCTTTACTTGAGTATTTTATTTACATGCTACTTTATTCTTCTACTCCACTATAAATCAGTAGAAATATTCTACTTCTTACTCCACTGCATTTATCTGATTACTTCAGTTACTAGTTACTTTACCAGGCTTACAAGCACATATGAAACATTAGCTTATTCATAAAAAACTGGACTGAAATTAACGTAACATAAATACAGAGTAGCATGATTTTTCTGAAAATGCCTGATCGACTTATCCTCTTCACACACAGATATGGCTGCAGAATAAACACAGGTCTCACGTTGATAAAAACTTCTCTGTCCATTCTCTGGTGGATTGGCGGTTTTCTGTGTCAACCTTTCTTTTTTTCAGAGTCGAAAGAGACATTGCGATGGTGTTTAAAGACGGATTTAACCAGACTGAAACGATTGCGAACAACAACAGAGCGGAGCTTGGCGAGCTGTTGCCAAGATGATTCAGAAACCCATGAAGTAGAGCGTAGCAGGAGCGCACATAGCATTGTGGCGCACGCCTAAAGGGAATGCATGTAGCAAGTCTCCCTGCGCGCCAGTGTTTCACACGCTGAGACGGTAGCGCTCAGACAGTAGCGCTGAGAAGGATACGAGAAAGGACAGCAGCCATTAATTACTTTTCACACAGGCTTCTACTCAAAGGGCCAGTAAATATTCCCTTGCGGGCCAAATCCGGCCCGGGGGCGACCGATTGAATGGCCCTGCTGTAGATGATAATAATAATAATGTTTAAATCATCCAAATGATCAAATTGACCCCAAGGATAACAGGAGGGTTAAAACACAGCCAATGAGTGCCACAGGTTGGTTTGGGTTGGGGGGGTTAATAATAAGCCATGGGCAGGAATAACAATGTTGACAATCACAAGCTAGTTAGTTACACATGCTTATGTTATAGGAAGTGTTGTGCTCCAACATAGCCGACTCTGTTGCTACCATACAGTCTGCTGCAGCTGTAGAACAGTGGATAATTTGTTTCGAGCGAAAGACTAGAAGAGCTTCAGGATTTCATTATTTTACCCCTTTTCATTTTAGGGATGCGATAAAACCGCAAAGTTAGCCTGCTTAGACTGGAAGTCGCTTGTGTTTGTTTAGGGTAATCGAATTCCCTCCCCCATGGTGTCAGGCTTGGCAGAAAGAGAGGACTCGGATGACAAAAAACAAAAAATCACTCTTCTTCAGAGGCAAACTAGACAGAAAACTAAACTTGGCAATACTTAACTGGACAATGATTAAGACTGTGAACAAGGCTGGAGGTACTCGACGAGACGCACAAAATACTCTGGCAACGCAGACAGGGGAAGACAAAGACTATATACACGAGGAGGGATGACACAGGTGGAAACAATCAGGGGAGACGCCAGACCGGTGACACAAGAGGAAGGGCTAGTGACCTGAAACGAGAGGAGAGTTACTTTTCAAAATAAAACATGAATTTCACAAGACAAAAAACCCAAGACAGGACACTCCTCACCGCGATGTGACAGTACCCCTCCCTCTAGGGCCGGCACCTGACGGCCCAGCCTGTTCAGGATGGTCCCTGTAAAAGTCGTCGATGAGGGTGTGGTCTACGATGTGGTGCGATGGAACCCATTGTCTTTCCTCCGGGCCGTAGCCCTCCCAGTCTACCAGAAACTGTCTGCCCCGGCCACGGTTGCGTACTGCCAACAGCTGCTTGACCTTGTATACTGGTCCTCCATCGATCACCTCTGGTGGTGGTGGAGGAGCGGCGGCTGGAACCATGAAACTCTCCTTGGCTGGTTAGCACCTGGCGTGCAGCGGCCCAGATGCGGTGGCAACGTCGGACCATGGCATGGGCAGAGGGGACCGACACTTCCGGCTCATTATCTGGAAAAAGCGGGGGCTGATAACCGAGAGCTCAGTGAAATGGCGAGAGACCAGTGGCTGATGTGGGCAATGAATTGTGGGCATACTCTACCCAGACCAGGTGTTTGCTCCATGTAAAGGGGTTCTGAAAGACCACGCACCGGAGGCCGGTTTCCAGCTGTTGGTTGAGGCGTTCGGTCTGGCCGTTGGCTTCGAGGTGGTACCCTGAAGTCAGGCTGGCTTTGGCCCCGATGAGTCTGCAGAACTCCCTCCAGAATCGTGACACGAACTGGGGCCCCCGGTCTGAAACGATGTCCTTAGGGAACCCGTGGACTCGGAAAACCTGACTCATCATGACCTCCGCCGTCTCTTTGGCGGATGGCAACTTGGGCAAAGCGATGAATCGAACCATCTTGGAGAATCTGTCGACCACGGTGAGGACAGTGGTATTTCCTTGAGAGACCGGGAGCCCTGTGACGAAGTCAATGGATATGTCCGACCACGGTCTGGAGGGGATCGGGAGCGGCTGTAGGAGGCCCATGCGGGACCTGGATGATGTCTTGTTCCATGCGCAGACCGAACATGCCTCCACGTACTCCCGGACCTCCGGTTCCATGGACGGCCTTGACAACCGCCGTGAAATGACGAACTTTGTTCTTTTCACTCCCGGGTGACATGAAAGTAGCGAGGTGTGAGCCCAATGGATCACCTGTGGACGCAGCTCAGGGGAAACAAACAAACTATTATCAGGGCATCCACTAGGTGATGGGGCTCCACCATTAGCTTGCTTTACCTCAGATTATATCGGCCAAGTCACCGCCCCTACCACACGGTTCAGTGGCAGGATGGTTTCTGGTTGCTTGGCACCAAGCTCGGGGTAAAATAGCCATGACAGGACGTCCGGTTTGATGTTACGGGACCCCGGCCTGTAAGAGAGAGAGAAGTTAAAGCGGTTAAAGAAAAGCGCCCACCTGGCCTGGCGAGAGTTTAGTCTCTTAGCCTTTCGGATATATTATAGGTTCTTGTGGTCGGTCCAGACTATGAATGGATGGTCAGCCCCCTCCAGCCAATGCCTCCACTCCTCCAAGGCAAGCTTGACAGCCAACAGCTCCCGGTTGCCGACATCGTAGTTACGCTCTGCCTTGGACAGCCGTCGCGACAGGAACGCGCATGGGTGCATTTTAGCATCCTTCTCTGAACGCTGGGACAGAACTGCTCCCACTCCCTCGTTAGAGGCGTCCACCTCCACCACGAACTGGCGTTGGGGGTCCGGCATGGTGAGGATTGGAGCCGTAGTGAAGCGGTGCTTGAGGGTCTGGAATGCTCTCTCTGCTTCTGGAGCCCAGCAGAACTGCACCTGTGTGGAGGTAAGAGCATGAAGAGAAGCGGCTATTGCGCTGAAGCCTCTGACAAACTGCCTGTAAAAGTTAGCAAATCCCAAGAATTGCTGAACCTTCTTGCGGCTGTCAGGTGTTGGCCAATCTGCCACAGCGCTGACTTTAGCCGGGTCCATCTGAACCTTTCCAGGGGCTACGATGAAGCCCAGGAAGGAGACGGTATCGGCATGAAACACACTTTTTTCTGCTTTGACATACAGCTGGTTTTTTAACAGTCTTTCAAGAACTTGGGTCACGTGCTTGTGGTGTGTGTCGAAGTCAGGAGAGTAAATCAGGATATCGTCCAAGGAAACATACACGAAAGGGTCAAGGAAGTCTCTTAGTATGTCATTAATCATAGCTTGGAATACAGCAGGAGCATTGGTAAGGCCAAAGGGCATAACCCTATATTCATAGTGGCAACTAGGAGTGTTAAAGCCCGTCTTCCACTCGTCCCCCTCTCGTATCCGAATAAGGTGGTACGCATTTCAAAGGTCTAGCTTCGTGAACACATTAGCTTGTTGAAGCTGGTCAAAAACAGAGGACATGAGAGGAACGGGGTAACGGTTCTTTATTGTGATATCATTCAGGGGGCTGTAATCGATGCAGGGTCTTAGGGACCCGTCTTTCTTCCCCACAAAGAAGAATCCCGCCCCTGCAGGCGATGAGGAGGGGCGAATCAAGCCGGCTTTAAGTGACGCAGAAATGTAATCACTCATGGCTTCTCTCTCTGGTCCCGAGACGGGATACAAGCAGCCCTTAGGAATCGTAGAACCGGGGATCAGGTCTATGGCGCAGTCATAGGGGCGATGAGGTGGGAGTGACAGGGCCCTAGTCTTACTGAAAACCTCCCGTAGGTGGTGATAGGTGGGAGGAACCAGGTTCAAATCTGGGTAGTCTGGGTCTGTGGCAGGGTAGGCAGAAAAAAGGTTAATTTCTGTGGGCGTCTTGTCCTGATCCATAGGAGAAACACAGTTAGAACATCCCTTTCCCCATTCTCTGATCTTTCCTGTTTTCCAGTCGATGTGCGGGTTATGTTGGAACAGCCATGGCTGTCCCAAGATCAGGGAATGGGAGGGTGAATTGATCAAATAAAAGCGAATGCGTTCAAAGTGACAGTCAATGTGCATGTGAATGGGTTCACTGATGTGTGTGATCGCAAACAGTTCCTTCCCATTTAGCGACCTAGCACTGTTGGGTTTAGCTAGCATTCCGCACCCAGGACACTCCTCACCGCGATGTGACACATCTGCTACAACTTAGACTATAAAAAATGGATGTAGCCTCTCCGCCAGGGCCTGTTTTCTCAACTTGATCCAATCATATTTGCCGCTGGGAGCCGCCATCTTGTCAGATTTTGACTTCTCCTCATTTCCTCTTACCAAAAAAGGGCATTGATGTGTTGCGCGGGGGAGGGAGATACGCCTGTCTGGGTGACATTTATAGAATTAGCCACATTAGCTCCACCATTCAGAAGCTAGGATAAGAGAACATGTTACTAGATAAACAGGAGTGGGAGTCCCGTGTCTCTAGCAGAGATTGCATCGGCTCCGGGAGTGAAGGCAGCATTTATGATCTATGATTAAAACTGATATTCAACACAGTACCATGCTCATAGACTGTAAAACACCGACCCTCACGGCCCCAATCCTCCCGCTGCTCCATATTAGCATCTAGTGTATGTTTCAGATAGCAGGCTGTATTGAAGTCATGGTGAAAGTGCTGCCCTTTAATTAGCATAACAAAGCTAATGTCAACACAGTGTGTTCCTAAACCATCTGTTTGTACAGTCGATCGAAGAGCAAACCATCCTGTCACTACGGTAACACCACCACACGAATGACCGCAGTCCAGGTTGAGATGATGGAGTTAGCATGCTAATCCTGACAACTAGCCTCTGAGGAGAAGTGAGGGCCAGAGGCTAGCTGTCACTCAAGAGGCCACGCCCCAATTATTCATAAACTTTAACCTCCAATAAAATAAAAGCTAGCCTGTTACAAAAATATTCACCCTCCTAAGTGTTGTCATGGAGAAATGACCTAAACATACAGACTAGAATGTTTTTTTGTGCCAGGCCTTAAATAGGTGTAATTATGCTGTGAAAATCGGCCTGTTTAACATGGGGGTCAATGTGAAACTGCTCTATTACTACTCCTACTGGACACTCGGAAAAGAGCAGTGGATCCACCAGGAAGTTGCTGTGGTGGGGGCTTTGTTACAACTGCAGTTTTTACCAGACAAGTGCAGTGGGTGATTCCTATCTCTTGGACTCAGGAGGTAGCAATGACTCCATTCCAGCTAGGTGTGCCAAAATGAGGTGAAGACACTTGAATACCTACTTTGACAATCTGCACAAAGGTGAGATTTCTGTTTCATCAGAGATGTTTTTGAACAGCATTTTTCACTTTCATAAGCAAAACTATTTTGTTAATTAATGTCTTCACTAAACAAAAACAGCGATGGAAAAAAAATGTCTGTATTTTTTGCTGTGCATATCCATCTGGGAACTCTCGATTGGAGATCTTTTGGGAATAGGCGAAAATACTGGTTGCTGATTGAACTATCTGTCTATCATGATAACATACTAAGAGAGAAATGACACTAAGCTCAGAAAGTAAACCACATGTCATAAAGGATATTTACCATTTGTGTAACACAAATTTACAGATAAAAGGCACAATATCAGATGCCTGGTCCATATTCCAACAGAAGGATCCAAGAGAAAAATGCGTTAGCAAGCGGCTAATAGAATTAGGGCTACCGCTCTCTGAAAATGGGCTTCATACTTTATGTACGTTTGGCAAATGGCTCCAAATTTTCTCCTTGGCACGGTACCACTCCCTGTGTGGACCATGAATGGAGTGTGGACTGGTGGCTGAAGAGGTGCAATTTCAGCTCCTGGGCACTGCAGATGTGCTGTTGAGCAAGGCACCGAACCCCCAACTGCCCCGGGCGCTGATCCATTGGCAGCCCCCTTGCTCGGACAGCTCTCCATTAATTGCATGTATATAGGTCCTGTTTGTGCATGTGTGTGTGTTTCGGGCCTGTGTGTGTGTAACATGTATAATAACATCTTCTTCGACCAGACTGATCTGCGAGTAAAATACAATGGAACTTGCAAGATCAGGATGGTCTCACAAGGCTAACTTTTTGCTTCCTTGGGGCAATAATAACAACAATCAAATTCTCACAGTTTTATGAATTTAGGCATGGCGATGTCTCTTCCTGGTGTAAAAAAGAAATCAAAAAGAATTTGGGCTTTACTTTTGTTCTTCAAGAAGTAGTTACACCATGTCTCTCTCGGTAACTGCAGCAGCATGAGTTTAAAAATGCTTATTTTAGTCATTTGTTGTGAGAATTCAGAACATTTTATTCACTCTGACAGTATACTACAGCATAACTGAGGTTTCATTTTTGAATTGTTGGATGTGGAAGGGAAAGTTCTGCCTTTGTGTTTTCTTTGTGTCTGTGGCTCAGGAGGTTCCCCTGCTGCTTAAGCATGGCTCTGTAATGTGTTTACCTTCTTGTGTTTTCACTGCCTGCAGAGACAATATGAACCTGCCACACATGCATGCTTACAAATTTGGGGACAAAATGTGTTTGCATGACTGTGTGGGCACCTACAGTCTACACACGATTCACATGTGTACGCATGCTCTGTCAAGCAGACACATTGTTAGTGTCGAAATAACCCGGCTCTGACAAACATCATGAATTTAAGGATTAAAGCACAGAAAATAAACAGACCTGTGCACGAACTTGTCAAAGAACTGAGAATTACACTAAAGACCGCACTAAAGGGCCAATTTAAGTAAAATAGTTCACCCAGGTCATTAACAACTCACTCCACCTTACAATAAAGTGCAGGAACAACCTGCTTTACAATGCTAAATACACATGAATATATATTTTTCCCCAGAAAAAATTGTTTCTGTGTAAAAAAAAAAGCACTTGAGTTCTGCCTGTACTTATAAAATAATTACAAAGAGGCTTCATAGTCTGAATAAAGACTGCAAACTATTTTCCCTTCAACATCATCAGCAGCAGCGCTTCACAGCTTCATTACTGATCTCTTACCTTTCACAATAAACCACATCACTGCTTACCAGAGAGCATTTCACTAAAGGTGTGTTTCCATATGGTCGAATACCTGGAATGAGGTGAGCCAATCTCTACCCCTGGCTCCATCCAGGGGGTCCCTCTGGACACTGTAGAGGAGTATAAGTACCTGGGGGTGTACTTAAACAACAAGTTAAACTGGACTAGAAATGCAGAGGCTGTCTACAAAAAGGGCCAAAGTCGACTCTTCTTCCTGAGGAGGCTGAGGTCCTGATTCTTTCTAATTGAGTGTTTTGAGCACTGAGATCAGGGTTTCTGGTTAAAACTTATACTCAGGACGCACTCACACTGTCCATCCGTACCGTGCCCAAACAGGTTCCACGGGTAAAGTCTAGTTCGTTTGAAAAGTGTGAGTGCAACCATACTGCGTCTAGCTGCCGCCCGCTTGCCGGCCACGGACTGTTTGGGAGAGGTGAGCTTCTGTAAAGCACATTTTCACATGTACGAGCACGAGCGTGCGCACGTGTATGAGCACGAGGCCTACGCCGGCTCTGACGTCATTTCATGTGCGCCTGCTCGGACATAAGAAAGAAAAAAAAAAGACGGACCATGCGCGGACATTCATAACAATGCCGGCGAAAGGATCACGTTGGTGTGATGCGGAGGTTGAGTGTTTACTGCAGATTTGGTCAGATGAAAATATTCAAAAACAAAAACTCCGAGGTCTATGGAAAGATTTGTAAACAAAGCGACACATCACGATGACGTCAATCAATGCGTGTGACGTGTTGCGGCTTGATGGCATATAGACAAGCCAGAAGCATTCGTGCGAGGCCCAGGCAGTGTGAGTACAAACGGGCCTGGCCCGCGGGGGGAGAGGGAGGGGGGGACAAGTACCCTAAAGCACGGGGCACGGTATGGATGGACAGTGTGAGTGCGCCCTCAGAGCTGTTTTTTTCTTTGAACAGTAGCAAGACTACTAGTGTTAGCCACGTTGCTAACGATGTAAAGTAACTGATGGATTCAGTGACTTGAGAGCCAGCCTGACTGGACAGATCTACATGTTCATATGAAAATCAAGCATAGAGAAAATATGTTATCTCCGTCTCCGTTTTTAAACAAATGCAGTGTGTCCTGTGTTGCCGGTAACGTTAGCTCTGTAAGCGAACCCTGGACTTGGGATTTAACCATTGGTGCACGGACAAAATGTAAATGATACAAAGCAGAAGACAATTCATACAATAAAAGAAAGCCAGGACTGAAAGTCTGCTTTTGACTCATGGCACTTTTAATAGGGTCCAATCTCATACGACCTTAACTCACCAAATGTAATTATCTTAAATGGGGAAACATGCAAGAAAAATTGGACAGTGTAATGAAAAAGAGGCCAGATTTAGAGAGTAATTAGCAGCTTGAGCTGCGACATTACTAATATGGAGCAATAACTTCAGAAGATGTAGCCTACCGTGGGGTGTGTGGGGCAGAAGCTGCTTTTGATAAGGTCAACAGTGACAGCATTGTGAGGCTTTCTGAGGCTTTCTAATTAGCAAAAGGCTAGCTGATGCAGGGAAATGGGCTGGTCACTTACTGAAATACATAAATGGTGGATTTAACTGGACCACACAGACCAAACTCAAACTAATAGAATGCTTCAAAAGTTCATGGTAGTCTTTTGTTACAGCCTTCTTTTCATTTGAATGGCTTCCACTTGGTTCATAGACTTGTTTCCTTACATTGGTGCATCAGAGTTAAAGAAAACAAGCTAAATAATGAAAGGTCAGTCTAATGCTGACACACAACTTACTGTATGCTTCACATTCATACGGAGGTGCAGTGTTACAATGCAATAGTAGAAAATATTTGGAGTGAAAACATATTGGGTTCACTTATGTGAACATTTATATGGACTGTCGAACAAACAAACTGGAGACAGTTGCACCAACTGGTCTTTCTTAAGCCTGGCCCTAAGTGCTAAGTCTGTCTTTGATAAGACCCGTCTTATATGTGGATGACACATGGGTTAAAATCAAATCCAAAGAGGTGCAAACTTTTACTGAACATATAAACTCTGTGGACAGAAACATCAAGTTCACCAGAGAAGAAGTCAAGGACAATAGTTTGCCTTTCTTAGACTGTGACGTCCATATGGAGAATGACAGGAGCCTCCACATTGGGGTATACAGAAAACCCACTCACACAAATCAATATCTACTGTTTGACTCTCACCACCCCCTGGAACACAAGCTTGGAGTTATCAGAACACTGCAGCATAGAGCTGATAACGTACCAACCAACTCACAGGCCCAAGGGGAAGAATGCAAGCACCTGAGAGGCGCCCTTACAGCTTGTGGCTACCCCAGCTGGACCTTTGTGAAAACGGAGCTGCTTCCAGAAAGAAAACTAAAGTGGTTGAGAAAGAAGAAAACAAGAGAAAGAACATAGTCATTCCGTATGTGGCTGGGGTATCAGAGAAACTCAGGAGGATCTTCAACAAACACTGCATCCCTGTGTATTTCAAACCCAGTAACAAACTCAGACAGAGACTTGTACATCCCAAGGACAGAACACCACACACCCACAAAAGCAATATGTTATATGCTGTCCAATGCAACAAGCAATGCAAAGATCTCTACATTGGACAAACAAAACAACCACTGCATAAACGCATGGCCCAACACAGGAGAGCTAACTCCTCAGGCCTGGACTCCGCTGTCCACTTACATCTCAAGGAGAAAGCCCACTCCTTTGATGACAACAATGTCCAAATCTTGGACAGAAAGGACAGATGGTTTCAAAGAGGAGTAAAAGAAGCCATCTATGTAAAAGTAGAGAAACCATCGCTAAACAGAGGAGGAGGTCTGAGACACCACTTATCTCCAATTTACAATGCTGCCCTTTCATCCCTTCCCAGGAGATTCAACAATCTAACCTCAAATAACAACTGTTCAAGTGGCCAAACAACAAATAATAATAATAACAAATGGCCTCCTGTGACTCCAAAGACTGTTGTTAAGACTCAATAGAGCACTAACAAAGTCGAAACCAACTTCCCACCAACGACTGCCACTCTTACGATGGTCGTTGGCACTTGGAGCACAAAGGGTCCCAGTGACATCATCAGCCTTGTGAGAGGTTAAATACCTGGATCTCCACACCAGTTAGTTGGACCAGTCCCAGCCTGGTCAGATGCGTACATGAACTGCCGTACTTGCCGTAAAATTGCCTAGGACAGGGATCTACACAAATGCAAATCGGGAGTGTGTGTGTCTCCACTGAAAAAATTCACAAGGAAGTAAATTTAAAATCTGATACATAGGTATATATATGTACGGCCACACGAACGAAAACAATCTTTTTTTTTCTCTGTCGTTCTTAAAAAGTCCACACAAAATCCGTGAAACCGACTCAAAATGCTGTAGTACACATGCCAGGCCTGGATGTGACACTGTAACTGCCACAGAAATACACCAACAATGGAGAAGAGGAGACGGGAGACGTGGTGGACAATACAAACACCTAAGAGTTTCTCTCCAAATCTGGAGACTTCCCAAATCCTCCTCCATCCTAGAGAGAAATCTGTCCACTGGTGTTATTGGAGACTTTTGTGGTGTTTTGGATGCACCAATCACTCTGCAGTTAATGTCTTCAACGAGCAGAGGGTGCTGATGTAAGCCCCTTCACCATCCCAAAGCACTCACAGGCGGGCACTGTCTTTTTGAGAACTTCTTGACAACCTAACTTCTTGGCAACTTAACGCCGGCTGCGTGTGGATGGTTGGCCAAAGCGATACTAAAATTGTGCAGTTACAAGAAAACGCATCTTTGTGTGGAAGGGCCCTTAGACTAGTTTACACTCTCAAAAGCCTTCACTTCCTTCAGGAATTTCTGTTTACATTTTGTGGACGCATTATTTCTTTGAAAAATTGCAGAGGCATTATTCAGTTGAACAACTGAAGCATTATTTACTTTTATTATGTGGTTGGAAACTTTACAACCTCACATTTATACTCAGTGATGACATTTTGAGCATTTTACTAGCTGTTCATGGTAGCTTTGATAAAATGATTAACAATTGCTAACATCCATTAGGATAAGTCCTCTGTTCATTTTTTACTATGAATGATAAGAAAACATGAGAAAATAACAGTTAAATCTTTAACAGTACCATTCACCCATCCATCCATTTTCAACCGCTTGTCCCTATCGGGGTCGCGGGGGGCTGAAGCCGATCCTAGCTGACATCAGGCATGAGGCGGGGTACAACCTGGACACGACGCCAGTCTATTACAGGGCACATAGAGACAAACAAAGACAGACAACCACTCACACTCACATTCACACCTATGGGCAATTTAGAGTCATCAATTAACCTAAATATATTCCACATTTCCATATTTTATAATATTATAACCTCTTTGTTTAAACTTTACACTAAACAGTCTACTGACAGCTCTGTCATTTGGCTGGTTATGTGTGTGTGTGTGTCTGTGTGTGTGTGACAGCTGAGGCTGGGGGCGGGGTTATCATGAGCAAGCGCCATTTCTTGAAACCATAGACTGAAGCTTGAAACACAGGTCTTGTGTAACACAATGGCCCTCATTTATCAAACGAACGTACTGCAGAAAAACGTGCGTACGACCATTTCCACGCAGACTTCGGCATTTATCAATTTGGACGTGAGAGGGAGTTACGATCAAATCTCACGTCAGGTCTGAGATCGTGTACGCAAATTTGAGCCTGTGGATTTGCGGTGCAGCACAGCAAAATCTGGCTGAAAATAATTAACAAATCTCAGCTGTCATTAAGCATAAGCAGTCATATATTAAGAACAGATCAAAACGGATTCTTAAAACGAATAAAAAAAATAAAAATTGTGGTTGGAGCAATTGATTGTACTCATGTGCGTCTGACGGCAGCATAATTGAATGATAACGCATTCATCAATCGCAAAAACTACCACTCGATAAATGTACAGGTGATTTGTGATGCCAAGCTATCGCTTTTAAACGTGGCAGCCAGGGGACATACGATTCTTTTATATTTCAAAACAGCTTGGCTCCAGCCCCCCGCGACCCCGGCAGGGACAAGCGGTTGAAGTTGAATGAATGAATGTGTTGGCGCGCGGCTGCAGGAAGGCACACTGCAGAGCCAAAGTCATCTCCTCGGTAAGTGGCTACCCTCGATAAATTGCATTAAATCAAACAAGCTATCAGATGATTAACATTTTGGTATGGTTCTTTTAGGTGACAAAGGTTATCCTCTAACGGAATACCTAATAACCCTGCTGGCAAACAACGCTACAGAGCAGGAGCGCAGGTTCAACAGTGCGCACACGGGTCACAGTGGAGCGCTGCTTCGGGTTGACTGCCTCCATTATTCTTTTCTATACAGCGTTTTTATGGGCCCCTTATAGTCCACTCTTAAGACTGCCAAAAAGCACATCTTTATTTTGCTCCATCTCTGGTGTCCGGATGCCGATCTCTGCGTCGGAAAAGTTTATTTTCTTACCAGTGTTTCTTCTCTCCATGTCCGACCTCAGTGGGCGAGGCCTCCGAATGAGGAATATTTAAGGGCGTAACATGTTAATGACGATCTAATTCAGCCGCCGCATTTATCAAGGCCTGCTCATTCGTACGCTGAGATTGGTCAGATACGAATGTTTCATAAATCACACGTGCGCCTGTCGTACGACCAATTCTGCGCTCAGATCTGCGCCCGTTTTCACGCAAGATTGATAAATGAGGGCCAATATAACCAGGGTTCTAAATTAACTTTTTTGATAACCTGCCAATCAGAATTTCCACTAGCCAATTTTTTTTCCAAAATGATAAGTGCCACTGAAGGCTTTTGATCATTGTATTAACATTGTTGGCATGAAAAACACATATCAAGTACAATACATACAACAAAATATACACAGAAAGTGCAAACATTTACCAACATCTATCAGTGGCAATTGCTCTAAGACTGCAAGGGAAGCTCAGCTTCCACTAAAATGTCACCAAAAAAAGTGGTGAAATATGTACTGCTGTGTGTACATTTCATTGACTAAATGCGCGCTAGAAACCCTTAATCTTTTGTTCAGAATTAGTTACTTATCAGAGGTAACCGGCACAACTTTCTTTTCAATGATCCCCACAGCACCACAGCGCTTTACACAGTTGGACGCTCAGCTTCTACTGACTTCAATAGGGAAGCGTAAAGCGTGTTGTTCCACTGCAGCCAAACTACGGAGTTTCTACCCCGTCACGATCACTCAAATTCACAGGCGGTCACACTTCACAGTAGCCTGGCGCAGCAGCTCCAGCTGGGCCAAGGCCATTTAGGCAGCCTAGCTCTGCTGCCATTGAGAGGACACTGGTCACGTCCCTGGAAAAGATGGTCACAGATCATTTTCTTGAAATAGGATGAAAGATGAGGATCATTTAATTGAATCTAAACAGTTGAGTTTACTAACGTTAGCTAACTCCCTCCTCTTTCAGTCTATTTTTCTGCTTCGGCTCTGTTCGTTTTCCTTCTTCCTTGTGTTTTCTGTTGGACGCGCCGTTCGTTTCCAAGGTTTCTCACGCTGGTTTCACTGCAAACTGCGCACAGCCAATGGACGTATGAAACTTCATCACGTAGCATTACGGCACAGCATTCATGGGAAATCATCCGCCAAACTGGCTAGTAAGTTATTATTAACCAGCCAAAATTAATTTTTACCTGCATTTGGCAGGTTGGCAGTTCTTAATTTAGTACCCAGAATAAAACCTCTTAGTATTAACGTTAACTATGGACGCAAAATCCAAGCAGTTGTCGGTGGAGGAGAAAAACTGTCTCCGTTGTCAGACAAACAAACTAGAGGGAATCCCAGAGAAATTCCCATTTAACATATAGAGACACGGTGTGACTTCCAGACCACAGGGATTAAACTCGCCAGCAGCTTGGCCCGAGGTGACAGTGATACGCTGCTACAGACTTCAACCAACGTCGTTACTTAACCTGGTAAGTTTCACATTTCAAATGTTTCACCTTGTTGCAAACCAACTATACATTTCTTAGTTGTTTGGTTTACCAATTTAATGTTACTATGTTCGTAACAGCATTCAATAGTAGCAATGCTAGCTTGGGTAATGTAAGCTGGCCAGCTAGCATGATATTGCTAATGTTAGCACTCAAGTTACCAAAGTAACTTAACACCTGGCTTCATAAAAAGCTGACACTGTAGAGTGTAGTGAAAAGGTTTTATGGTTTGTGACTGTTCTCTTGTTTGTTGTTGTTGTTTATAGAGCTGTCAGCCATCAAAGGTAATGAAACCAACCAGGGGTCCGTTTCACAAAGCAGGTTCAAAAAACTCTGAGTCTAACCCTGAACTCTGAGTTGATCTACCCTGAGATAGGGAACTCTGAGTTTTCAGTTCCAGAGCAGCAGATTTGCTTTAGGTTGATCAACTCAGAGTAATTTGACCTGGAGTTAAGCGCGTGCACCACAAGTAAAAAAAGACAGCATCAATGGAGCCCTGATTCGACGAGTCACCATAGCAACGGGGAAGCGGAGTGCTACGCTACAACTGGAACTGTAAATATTAATGCGCTCATACGGAGAGTTTGAGCATGTTTTCGCCGAAAGTGTAACACCGCTGCAGCAGCTAAAGAGAGGGAGACGGCGTGGGAGAACATTACTGCTCGGGTCAGTGCGTAAGTTTAAACGTAGTGGCTGTGGCTGTTTTATATGTTGTATAAAAAACTCCCATTTGCAAAAAAATGCAGCGCAACACACAATATCTGCTGGGATGTGAGAGCATGACTTTGGTTGTTAATGTAGGAAATGTAAGGACGGATGAGGCTGTGTATGTAAATGATAGACTGTGACATGAAACGGTGTTGTGCCGTATTCAGAACCCCTGCCGTGAAATGCACCCCCTCGCATTATAGATGATATTCTGGATCAGAAGGCTATATAGGAGTAGTTTATATACCCAATTAAAAGCACACACTTTTGAACCTATGAATTGCAAGAAAAGCTGGGATTATATTTAGGAAACGCTAAGTCAAATACATTCAAATTGCTCAAAAGATCTATTTCATTCATTTTGTAATTATGGCAGCAGTATATTAAGGACGTCTATGCACGGTCTGATAATCATCTCCCGACGAATATTCAATTCTCTGTGCAGTAATCCTGCACCTTCATCCACTGGATCGTTATCAAAAGGACATGCCATGGTAGTGAAATAGTCACCACCTAATATAACTTCTAATGTAGGCCTACTGAATCATTTCTATACGTTGTATAAAAAAACTCCCTTTTGCCAAAAAACGCAGCGCAACACACAATATCTGCTGTGATATGAAACGGTACCGCTCAAAAAGAGAATTGCCTGGAAATGCAAGAACATCTATAATCAATAGTTTGATAATCATCTCCCGACAAATATTTCATTCTCTGCGCAGTAATGCTGCACCTACATCCACGGGATCGTTATCAAAAGGACACGCCATGGTCGGGGGATAATACTTTTCCTGATACTCTGAGCTTCTCTCCTCTCTGTCTGTACCATTCATGTCTCATCAATGCATGTTACTAATTCAGCTTCTTCCCCGGAGCTGTTTGTGCTTTGTCGTCTCGCAGGTCTCTGCTGATCGTGGTGGTGCCTGCTGCCGTGGTCCTACATGACGCTTCCTGCTGCTATTATCACTGTTACTCATATATACTATCACTAGTTTAATAAACTATAAAATTTGTAGCTGTATCTTAGCTGCTATTGCCACTACTCATCATTGATCATGTTTGCCACCATAATTATTATCATTTTCATATTCTGTCACCTTAGCTGTGCTTGTTTCTACTATTCTGTTGTATTAACTGTCTTAACATATAAGTTATATTCACATTACTATAAATATTATTATAGTTACTGTTAGGCTTTGCTTGCATCTCTGGAAGTGTGTCTGTCTGTCTCTCTCTGTCCATCTGTGTGTCTTTTCTCTCTTTCTCTCTCCTTTTCTTCCTCCCCAACCGGTCAAGACAGATGGCCGTCCTCGACACAGCTGGGTCTGTCTGACGTTCCTGCCTGTTAAAGGGAAGGTTTTCGTTGCCACCGTACTCTACAGTGGAATTGTTGGGTCTATGTAAATCATAAATAAGTCATTGAGTGTGGTCTTTACCTACTCTGTAAAGTGTCCTGAGATAACTTTTGTTATGATTCGACACTATAAATAAAATTGAATTGAATTGAATTGGTAGTGAAATAGTTGCCACCTAATATAACTTATAATGTCTGATTTTTGCAATGATTTTCTGAAAAAACTGACGACAGAACTATACTACGCCAAAACTCGCCCGCTGACTGAATGAATGAGGAAATCAAACACTGTGTGTGGCTGAAAGAGGGCGGAGACAGAGATAAACTCAAGGTTTTCTGAGAAAAACCTGGTCCCGACCAGGTTAGTTTCAGAGAGCATGTTACCATGGTAACTGACCGAGAGGTTAAGTTACCTCTCTTTGTGAAACAGGCTAGAGTTACCCCTCTGTCTCTGGTTTGAGTTACCTCCCTTTGTGAAACGGAAAACTCAGAGTTTCCCTCATTTCAGGGTTAACAGACTCAGAGTTTTCACCAAACCTGCTTTGTGAAACGGGCCCCAGGGCCCAACAAACTCTGAGCCTGGCATCTGAGTTGATCCTGAGATGGGAAATTCTGCCTTTTCTGAACAGCTGATCAGAGTTACTTCAATCAACTGAGTAGGTTGAGCATGCACATAAAAAACATCAATGGAGCTCTGATACTAAAATTCACCATGGCAACAGGTATTATATTTTCATTTATAACCTTTATTTTAACTCAGGAATATATTGAGGAGCAACCTCATTTGCAATATAGCAGAGATAAAAACACAAAACATTAAAACAAAAGGCAGAGCCTCCATTTTAATCCTGTGAATGTAGAGATATTAATGCATGTACTGTATATGTACCTTTGCCAATAAGCTAAATCAATAAAGTTGCATTCGTTGCTCTCCATTATTTCATAATTTTAAAAATATAGTTGAAGATATCCTGAAAAAAAATCCTGTTTTCCGAAATAGAGCCTTGGAACTACAGCCACTGGACTGCAGCTTGCCGACACCGTCTTCATCTCAGCAGGCCAGACCGCGTAAAGTTTCATGTGCTGGGTATTAACTAAAATTTGAAGACCCTGTTCTGTCACTCTGCGGTTTCATTCCCCAACGAGCACCGGCAGCTGTGGAGCTCCTCCCCCCGTCCCGATCACTCACACTCATAGGCTGTCACACTTCACAGTAGCCTGGCGCAGCAGCTCCAGCTGGACCAAGGCCGTTTAAGCAGCCTAGCTCTGCTGGCCATTGAGAGGACACTGGTCAAGTCCCTGGAAAAGACGCCTAGTTGGTACGACAACGTCAAAGATAATTTTCTTTAAAAGAAACGAAGGGTAGAATTTACATATAAATAAACAAACATACTTATGATGTAGGCCGGAAAAATGAGCTTCCCCTCCTTGCAAGACGAGCAGCCGCCACTGGTTTTCATGCAGTGCGAACAATAAGCTAAAAGGCTCCGTAGAACTGAGGGGAACTGCCGATTTAAACCTCTCACATTGTCAAATGTTCCACTGTAAATCAACAATAGTGGTGCTTCAAGGTGTGTTGATTAATATTGTGTAAACCTGCTGTATCCCACAGGGTTAACTTTAGCCTGAATGTTAGCTGGTGGTAGCTAAACTGTTCAAAAAAACAACCGATCTTGAAATAAACTTACTACAGGTCTATAAATTGACCTAAAATACCAACCAGTAAAAGGTCTAATTGTGACAGTTTGAAACACTTCATGTGTTGTTGGAAGGAGAAAATGAAATATGAGCAACATGAGATATGTGTTTGCATACATGTGTATAATCTGTAATGTGTGAATATCCCAGCCTTCCCCTGGCCTTTTCTCAATATATCAGCTGACATCCTGAATGTCCACCACAACCTCACACACATGCACAACATACACTTCTCTTTAATGAGCCTGCATGCTCATATACTGTAAGTGACACACAAGTGCACAGCTATGCATAATCTAAAAACACTGTTATGCATGCATGAACACAAACATACACATGTGCACGGAGACAGAGAGGGAGGAAGAGAGAGAGAATATGACATTTAAGAAGCTTCTCCTGCTCCTCTTTACTCTGGCTCCCAGGAGGCTAGCAGAGGGATAAAAAGCTAATATTGGCTAATACTCAGGAGGACATATTGATAGACTTATTTAACAAGGAAGCTGCTTAATAACACATTTACAGCCGCATAGGGGCCGACAGCAGGTGTGTGTGTTTGTGTGTGTGTGTGTGTGTGTGTGTGTGTGTTTCTCAGGGAAATTTCCTGCCTAATAGAAATTTGAGTTCCCTCAGGGTAAATGTGATTCCTTCTTGAAGACATTGATTTGGTAGCAAAATGTTATGTGGTAATAATGCTAAAAGAAGATACCATACCAGATATTTGATACTTTGTTCTCTCATATGTGCAGGTCTGGGCATTAAGCTGTAGTGACAGCTCCAAGGTAAGTCAGGATAATGACTCATGTAGTGAAGCGGCATTACTTTTGCCAAAAAAAAATAAATAAATAGGAAAAAAAGTACTAAAATAAGACCATAGAAATAGAATTAGATGGAAAGGATATTGAGCTGTTTTCCATGGTCATTTGACAAATCCAAAACAAAATGGTGATTGTTGTCATGGGTGTGAAAGTCTAGAAGAGCTGCAGAAGTAAATCATTTAATCCCCATTCAAGTTAGCAAAACTGCTAAATTGGAAGGAGCCGGCTCGGACATAAGAAGTCTCTGGTGGGCCTGCTCTATGGGTCACACAACGCAGAACCAGTGTCGATCATCCGGGTAGTTTTAGTTGAACTTTTTTTAACTGTATCCAGTTCTCTACATACGTCCATGGTTGCAGCTCACTGGGAGGAGAGATGACCAACACAGCTTGGGTGACATTTTCAGCAGCAACAGGTCAGTGGATAGTAAGACCCAGCCCACTGTTCAGCTCACTTTCTGTTACTAATGCAACATTAAAGCCCAGCAGGACCAGCGAGGCAGCAGCCAACAAGCAAACGCTGTTAACTCCACTATGAAGAAAACAGAAAAAAAACGAACAAGGTTGTCACTCATCCGGTGATAGCAATGCGCTTTCTATATGAGTCAAAAGTTAATCGTATGAAAAGTTATGCACATAAATTCAAAAACGCTGCACGAAAAAAACACTGAAGGCCTGGAAGTCAGCTGTGGGACACCCGGGAACTGAACCCCACTCCCCAGGGTGAAAGTCCTCGTTTTTGGACCCAGAAACAACCCCAACCTACCTTCATAGGCAGCCGACATAAATAGCAACCACTGGTTCAATTCTGATACACTGTATTTGATAAGAGTTTTTATTTCTTGTTTTTGGTTTTGTTTTTTCAAGTCATTCATTTGTGAAAAAGTGGATTGAATATGCTGAAGAGTCTTCTTAACCAAACTTTATTAAGGAAAGTTTGTGTCCTTTGTTTTTGCTGACCTTTGATATTTCTTATTCTTATTATGCATTTTGGAACCTGATTTCTTTCTTTTCTTCTGTTTATTTAAAATGACCTCTCAAATGTTTGTTGCTTTGTGGCTGCACAAGGCACGTCTGCTGCCCTTATATGGTGTACTCATGAGGGTTGGATCAGATTGGCTGTCAACAGTGGCGGTTAAAGGTGGTCATGGGCCCCTTGGCTACTGTTTGTATGGCCCCCCCACATTATTAACCATGCTTTTGTGGCAGCAGAATGCATTTATATCTGGTCATTAATTGAGGGCCAATGGTAGCCACCCATGGTAGGCAGAACAGAGTATAAATAGGGCAGCTCTCTCCGGTGCTTTCTCTTTGTGCTCCTGTCTGACGCGTCACTTCCAGTCCGGAAGTTTGGCTCTCGGCAGGTAGGATTGCACGCTGCTCGTCCTTACCACGTAGCCAGGTGTTGACTCTTTTGTTCTTAGAGCACATGTGCGTTTTGCTGCAAAGCGGCTGAGCTGACGTGCCCCGCTTGGTGTGCTGCGGTGGTAAGTGTCCTCTCTGTCTGCATGGTCTTAGTCGACGTGTTTAAGCTAACGTTAGCATGGTTGCAGGTAAATGCTGGTAGCCGCATGTGTCTCTCCCTCTCTCACTGCCCTGTGTGTATTCGATCCGGCCAACAGGTACGTTGTAGTTTTATTGCGGCACGTGGAACCGGTATGGTAGGCTCATTTTAATAATGTTTTGTGCTCTCTTTTTAGATGAGATACGGCCATTGGGCCAAACGATCCATGTGATAAGAGAAGTCACGATCAGTTGACCGCTGCTGCTTTGCTTTGCTTTGCTTTGTCTCCATCTTTGTCGCTGCTTTGTCGCTACCTTGTCGCTGCTTTGCCGCTACATTGCTGCTGCCTTGCCGCTGCTTTGCCGCAGCCTGGCGGCTGTTCGTGGCCAGGTTACTGTAAGCATGTGTGCCTTCATGGATGTGTGTAGTTTCGTTGTGACCCCTTAACTTGTTTTTTTGTTAATTTGTTTTTTCGTTATCCCACCTGTCTTGACTTTGATATCCTTTTGGTTAATTTGATTTAATTAGCTAGTGCAATTCCTTTGTTTAGTACAGGTGGTGTTTATATTTTGCCCTGTATAAACCACGAAAAGAAAACAAATAGCACCGACTGGATGCAAACAAAACTATTCTGTTTTGTTTAAATCATAATTCGCCCAGTGTCCATTTTTATACTATTTTTGTTTCACTGTGACTATTCTTTTGTTTGTTTTCTTTGCAGAGGCCGGTGGTGGTGGTAGTGCTGTGACGGGGGTGGTGGTGTCCTTTCCTTCCCTGTGTGCTGTGCTTCCCTGGGTTCTTTTCGTTATTCACCAAGTGTGTGACTTATATTTAGTTTGGGCTCCTTCTCTCACTAGTTTCCCCACACCAGCGAGCCTCAGGCTGAATTATTGGTTTTTTATAACTTGTATGCATTGTTTTAACATTTAATAATAAAACTGTATTTGATTGTGAACCAGGTCTCATGCCTAATGAGTGACTTTACTTGCGTGTCCTGAGATCAATTGACGGAGCTAAATCTTTGGGTGAAAGTCCCAAGGTGGCGTTGTTGCAGTCCTACCCTTTGGCATTACTGTGTCTTGTACCACTCCCTCTGCTCGCCACACTTTATTTGAAAAAAATACACTAGAACAGCAGAAGAGTCTGCAACCTCGAAAAATCCTGGAAATTTATGAATTGTCTTTAGTAGATCTTGGTCCCGTAGTTCTTTTAGTGCCTTTCTAGCATTTTGCAGCTATACTGTCAAGTACCAATGAGTAACCATTTAACAACAAAACTGACCTCATGAACCCGATCACATGTGGGCAGCTGCCTGGGTAAATGTGTCCCATATCTATCTAATCAGTGACTTCAGTTTTTTTGAAATGTTTCTAAGGGCCCCAATAGGAGACACGTTTTCTTTGCCCCAGTGTAGTAAATTAAAAGAAAAAGAAAATAGTCTGGTCAATGCAGGGCCCCTGCACACCTGCAACCCCTAGGCTGCAGCCTAGGCCAGTCTGTGTATTAATGTCAGTGCATGTTTCATGAATCCCACATAAGATTTTCTCTTATTGCTTTGTGAAAAAGGGACAAATATAAGGAAAAGAGAATTGGAGAATAATGTTTTGCAAAAAGTCATCACATTTCAAGAGATACGTAAATTGAAATAGTCCTTATACTTTAACAAAAAAAAGATAAGTCATATTAGGAAATTAAATTGTTTTGACATGAGCAAAGATGTCCTGGGGATGATTTACACCAGTCTAGTTGAAAGTGTAATTTACATCACATGCTGCTATGGAAATACGGTGGCTAGGAGCAAAAGCAAGCTCACAAAAATAGCTCACACTGCCAGCTGTATTAAACAGATCCTGCAGAGACATCTGATGGAGCTGCACAGCACACAAATCAGCAGGAGAGCAACATTAACAGTTCAGGGCCATTCACATCCTGTGTTTAGTGAAATTGAAAAACTCCTTTCAGCAAGACGATATATAGACCTTTTCAACGGAATTCCATTGCTAGGCAACAGCCTTGGTCCTCGGTAACTTCCTGTCAGCTGATGTCATTCACATTCACTGCAACAGTAAAAAAACTAAGACTGTTTTGGAATGTTTGTTTACATCTTGAAAAGATCTATAGAGTATTCATAGCAATGGAAAGCATGTCTAAAAGATCTTTTATTACATCATCGGTCAAAGAAATTACTTTAATTACATATTACTGGCTACTGCAATTTTTATTATGTCTAAGACATGTAGTAATTGTTAATATTTTGCCACTTTCATCCCAACAAATTGACCTATTTACTACTTTGTTTGTTTTTCTATTGTTTTTATCTCATGTATTTGAACCCATGGCAGAGGACGTTTTTTAGTGTCTGTGAAGCCGAAGACAATATTTCAACGCAGGGCAAAGGTGTCTATTCTGTTAAATGTTGTAGCAGTTGATTTTTTCTGAGAATAGAATTCAAAATTCAGAATGTCTAAATATACTGAACCTTTAGGCAGTGCTAATGGAATGAAATGTTATACACTTCCTGTCCCCTAAGTGGGTGTCGCCTCATCTGAAAGTGTAGTAAACATCATGTAGATGGATGAAAAGTAATGTGTGCATTTTCTTTTTCTAACACTATATATTTACACAGCTAACATCCATATTTAAGTGTTTGTGAATGTTAGTGGATGTTAGCTTAGCTGTGTTGTCAGATCCTGCGAGACTTCGTTGCTGAAACAGAATCAGGTCTGAGACAGTTAATTTGTCCATCTGTTAAATGGCATTTTAATGTCAGAATGTTCTGGTGAGATGCTGGTGAAAAATTGGAAAAAAAAAAACATGTGACACATACAGGAAATGACTGAGTTGAACCATCCCAACATAAAACATAGTCTCTGCTTTATGTCTTATAATATTAATAATGAATGTTTTGGAGATATTATGATTGTACTTCATGAATACTAAATATTACAATTTAATTCTAAAAATTTCAGATTCCCTTTCTAACAGTGGCCTTCATGCTATGTTGTACATTCTTTAGTTTTATATTTTTACAAAACCCAATTCACATGAAGTTGGGGCGTTGTGTGAAACACAAATAAAAACAGAATACAATGATTTGCAAATTCATTTCAACCTACATTCAATTAAATACACTACAAATACAAGATATCAAATGTTCAAACTATTGTTTTTTTGTTGCAAATATTCCCTCATTTTGAATTTGATGCCTGCAACTCGTTACAAAAAAATCTGTGACAGTGGCATGTTTACCACTGTTTAATCACGTGCAGAATGTGGCTTGGCATCGTCTTGCTGAAATAAGCAAGGATGTCCCTGAAAAAGACGTTGCTTGGATGGCAGCAAATGTTGCTCTTAAACATGTAGGTACCTTTCAACATTAATGGTGTCTTCATAGATGTGCAAGTTACCCATGATGCCATGGGCAACATACCCCCGTACCACCACAGATGCTGGCATTGGAACTTTGCACTTGTAACAATCTGGATGGTCCTTTCCCTCTTTGGCCTGAGGAAATGACATTCATGATTTCAAAAACAATTGTAAATGTGGACTCGTCATAACACTTTTCCACTTTGTGTCAGTCCATCTCAGATGAGCTCGGGCCCACTAACTGTGTTAACTGACAATGGTTTTCCAAAGTGTTCCTGAACCGACGTGGTATTATCCTTTACAGAATAATGTCAGTTTTTAATGCAGTGCAGCCTTGCGACCGAAGGTCATGGTCATTCAATGTTGGTTTTTGGCTTTATCACGTGTAGAGATTTCTCCAGATTCTCGGAATCTTTTGATGATATTATGGACTGTAGAGGATGAAATCCTTAAATTCCTTGCAGTTGTACGTTAAGAAACCTTGTTCTTAAACTGTTGGACTATTTGCAGTTGTTCACGTAGTGGTGAACCTTGCCCCAGCCTTGCTTGTGCATGACTGAGTCTTTCAGGGATGCTCCTTTTATACCCAATTATGACACTTACCTGTTTCCAATGAATCTGTTCACCTGTGGAATGTTCAAATAGGTGTTTGGTTTTTTTTAGCATTCCTCAACTTTCCAAGTCTTTAGTTTCCCTTGCCCCAGCTTTATTGAAATGTGTTGCAGGCATCAAATTCAAAATTAGTTAAAAATTGCAAAAACCATAAAGTTTATCAGTTTGAACATTAGATATATCTTGTTTTTGTAGTGTATTCAATTGAATATAGGTTGAAAAGGATTTGCAAGTATTTGTATTCTGTTTTTATTTATGTTTTACAACTTCATTGGAACTGGGTTTGTTCTTGTGGGTGTTCTGAGAGTCTGAGGCCTAGTCCACAGGAACATGTGTATTTTTTACTTTTATGGCCCCTGGTTAAAAAAAAATCCCGTCCACACCACCGGTGTGATAAAAAATATCTCTGTCCACTTGAAAATGTAAAATCCGCCTCCGTTAGCTGGTCACGTCTAGTGTGCTCCAAAAGTCTCCATGGATACAACTGACTGTTTACTGTCGCACAGTGTAACGTCAAATAATGTCAACATGAAATTGCGGTTTTCCTCGGTTTTCCTGTCCACACAGGACTTTTCAAAAAGGTTCACCCTGGACTCAGGTTAAAAACAACTGCGGTTACATGTGGATGAAAGGCCAAACTGTGCAGAGTAACACACAATTTCAAAAATACCTGTGTTCGTGTGGACGCCCCCGAGATGTGTGAATCCTGTAGAGTGACTAATGGATCTCACAGTCTGACACGTCACACTGTAGTATAACAGTGACAGACAGACTATCATTGGGCAGAGATGAACTTACCTCCTGTGCAGGGCTTTCATATATTAACAATTTCTGTCCTTATTTATTTTCACCTAATGTCTTTCAGCCTATTTTCATCTGATGTTCCTCTAATTTACCAACCACCAATCCATGTCAGAATACAACTGTGATTTGCTGCAAAACAACTAAAATGTAAAAACAGTGACAACCGAGTTGCCCCTAATGCCTAGAAAGAGATGAGAAGGGTGAGAAGGAACGAAATGAAAGAGAGAAAAGTCTTTTCCTTAGGGTGGAGGTGATTATAAACCAGCGTAACTCAAAATTCATCTTATTTCTTTAGTTGTTGTTTGGTAGCAGATTATCCTGTTCTGCACTTCATATGAAGGTACAGAGATCACCTGTCAATCAAACAGCACAGCTGGCTTTGTGACTGCATGTATCTTTCTTGGATATTTGAACAGACACACAATCTTTTCACTCAAGTTAATATATGCTGAACAAAAACTTGGGATGTTGTTGTAAACTTAAATCTTTCCTCTTTAATTAAGCTTTTAACTAGCGCTTAAGAATCTTTAGCTATGCTGCTATTGGCATTCAATTTCTCTTAGAGCCTAAGCTGATTTTGTTCTACTTAATTCTACTGCTATAGGCCTAGTCTGCCGAGGGATAATCCTGTTCCTGATACTCTGAGCTTCTCTCCTCTCTGTCTGTATCATTCATGTCTCATCAATGCATGTTACTAATTCAACTTCTTCCCTGGAGTTGTTTCTGCTTTGTCGTCTCACAGGTCTCTGCTGATCGTTGTGGTGCCTGCTGCAGTGGTCCTGCATGAAGCTTCCTGCTGCTATTATTACTATTACTCATTTTTACTATTATTAGTCTTATAAATTATAAAATTTGTGGCCACAAAAACATCATCAATAATATATCTTTTCGTATCACAGCTGTTATTCCCACTACTCATCATTGATCATATTTACCACCATAATGATTATCATTTTCATATTCTATCCCCTTAGCTGTACCTGTTTCTACGATTCTGCTGTAATAACTGCCATAACATATCAGTCATATTCACATTACTATAGATATTAATATAGTTACTTTTACTTTTGTGGTTGGAAGTGTGTTTCACTTAATGGCAGTAGTTTCGCTTCCTAAACTTAACTGACACCTTTTGTTGCCTTAACTTAACTGGTCACTTAATGGTAGTTTTGTTGCCTAAACCTAACTGTCACCTTTTGTTGTCTAAACATAATCATCATGGACATGTACTAGTCACCATTTCACAGCATTTAATAGAACGTCATATTGTGGTGCCCGATGGCTCAGTGATGAGTGCAGGCACCCCATTTACAGAGGCTGAAAGTCCTCTCCGCAGCAGCTGGGGTTTGAGTCCAACATGTGGACTTAAAAAAAACATGTCATATCAATTAGTCCATGACTTCTAAGGATTGATTGTCTAAATTCTCCTTTTCTTTTCTCTATTTTTCCTTATATGTTATTGACGGCTGATTGGTGTGGAATTCTTCTGTTCATGTTGTGTGTCTCTTTTTGTTATTTATTTTATATCTGTCATATTTATAGTCAATTTCCTAAATTGTGTTTTCTGAGGGCCACTGTATAAACCTATGGCTTCTTGATCTCCCCTGTCACATCTGTATACTTCTATTTTCTGGTTCTATAGACTATATACAAATCAAACTGAAACTAAAAAATATATAAGTGAAAGGGAAATTCTTACTAAAGAGATTTGTGAACACTGCTTATACGCGGATTAAATTATTAAAATGATCTCATGCTGCAAATCTGGTGAAATGAGCCCCTGCCTTATTACAATTAAGGTATTATTTCCACAATTTAAGTAATGAATAGTTTGACATTTGATCACAATTTGGGACATATTTTAATGCCATTACTGTTTTGTGTTAAATGTTATCAAAGTTTCTAGATCTGATGGACAAAACTTCACAAAAACATTACGGACAGAATCTATGAATTTAATTAGATTTAGAAGCACACTTACACTGTGCCAAGTCTATTCAAACTTTTGCTTATTCTTTGGATTATGCTTTATTAGGAAAGAAGTCAAGGATAAAAGGACAACATATCCTGTCATATTCTAAACCTGAGTCTTCATTTATAAATGCTGTATATACACTGAAGCAAACAGAGGCATTCACTATGACCTTCTGTCGTAGCGGGCATAAAACCGGAAATGGTCCCTCATTGTAACTCTCAATGTCACCGAATGGCAGTACAAATACATTATTGCTAACCAATAATAAATGGTTATTGAGACACCAAATGGGCAGTCTCGGATCATGTTTAATAAGGACCTAATTATCTAGCATTAATGTTGCTTTAAAATCCTTGATGGCGGAGTGCATTTGTATTAAAGCACTTGTTATTGCCGGCACACATAAAATGATTATGAGAAGAATTAATTAATACTTAATTAATTTTCTATAAGAAGTTAGTTAATGAATGGTAAATTTGTTCTTATCCTGGCATAACAATATCCAAGTATCCAGTTTTACAATGTCAGAATGCATCCTCTGTGAGCTGTTGGAAGTGTTGTAATAACAGTTTCTTTATAGTATATTGTTAATGTTGGTATGAATAGTCCTACTGGAAATGAACTTTAGTGCATAGAAGTGCTGTTATGACCGTGTATATTCTTCTGGGTAACTCTGTTGTTTTGTCTCTACATTGCACCAACATGGACTTGAAACTTTTGCACACCACCCACCATCCGACACGTGCATTTTCAACACTGTGAGAGATGATATCTCAAATGGCAAAGCAGTAACACATTTTCAGCTTCATATCTTCAATATCACTCCTCAGTTCCCTTCCCATACCCCAGACACACACCAAGACTAAATCAATAACATGACATCATCCAGTAAAGGAATGATAAGTGTCATATAATCTTTATTAAGTCTTAACTCCCTTGAAGGCCAGTGGGAGGGGGATCTGGGTATAGAAAGATGCTTTGACTATTTGGTCAAAGATATTGTGGGGAATATATGCATCTTCCTACTGACTGCACTTCAAAGTTAAGCTTTTTAATTCACGTCCAATAGAGACCCCATTTGTGACCATTGCAAACTGAACCAACCACTCTAATACACATTACACCAAAAGAATTGACAAAGTTAAGTCAGTTATAAAACACAACTTTTGTATCGTTTTGGCCAAAGGGGCATTAAGGTGAAGGCATTAAAACGGCTTTTGTAACCATGAGAAGAGTCCTTACACAGAAAACAAAGCACCAACAACGTAGTTAGTGAACCCAGAGTTTATTAAAAGAGTGTTTTGAAAGACTTACCAACTGGCCTCTGTACCAGCTCCTCTCATAGTAAAGTCCATTCAAGTCTGTTCCCAAATGCATCCAAAAGGAAGGAGCGGTCGCCTCATCCATTTTACGGGGCAGTTGATGAGGGGAAATTCTCCATAACAGTTTTAGGATTCCAGGCCATGGTGAAAAATGTCACTCTGTTGGCAGCATTAACGTTTTTCTTCAGTGCCCATGGGCTCAATGTACCACAGACACCAAAAAATGCCCTCACACAGAGGCCGATGCTATGTCTGATGTTACCTCTACCTGTAGCCCCTTCCGGCAACACACATGCCCACCCTCTCACGTTACACTCCGGTGCTGCAGGGAAAGTCGCTGTCTGGGACTTTTTCAAACCAATTATATTTATTATTAACTTATATTTTACCAAAATGCCACAAACCACAAAGTTGACGTGTTTTGCTGGAATAAATCATCAGTGGGCTCCTTCCTTATGGATTGACTTTGGCAATCGACTTGAATGGACTTAACTATGAGAGGAGCTGGTACAGGGGCCAGTAGGTAAGTCTTTCAAAACTCCAGGTTCATTAACTACGTTGTTGGTGCTTTGTTTTATGTGTAGGGATACTTATCATGCTACTGCAGAGGTTTGGTGTTGTTTTGAGCAGTATTAGTGGTTAAAAAAAGCCGATTTAATGCCTTTACTGTACTGCCCCGACCTAATCAGTGTTAGCCACAGCCGGCTGTTAGCGACTCTCACAGATTTCTCTGTTATTAGTTGTTAACACAAAAAAAATGTAAATGCACTGTCAGTCCGCAGCCGTTGGTCTGCCCAGCTGGAGCTCATTGCTGTCAATTATGCTGCGTTTACTTTTACTCGGAAATTGGGAACTTCCAACTTCTGACAAGTAAAAATGCAATAAAAGGGAACATTCAAGTCTGAATTCTGAGTCAGGCTAACTCATATATGTCTGGGACATGAGGTCCCAGAGGCTCACCTGCAGATACGTTTTACCACCAAAGTGGCTGCTAGAAACAACTATCGTAATACTGATGGATTGCAACTTTAAGAAGTTCTTCACAGCATTTAATATGGGCATGTGTAATGGCCAAATGATCACCACGATTGGTTAAACTGCCACTGTACTGTTGTTGTTTTTTTAACATTTAATAGAACAGTCTTTTATGTTGTTTTTGGAGTCATGGGCAATCGCCCAATTCTGTCCTGTAGGTAAGATGACATGTCTAATTCACCCAGATCAGCACTAACAAATCATCTATCTTTATTTACAGTCTGGAGGTGTATGTTTAAAAACACCAACAGCACTGACACACTGGGATATTAAATCTCTCTGTCAACTTTAAATTCCCTGGCTGAAGTTTTGAGTAATGCTACTGCACCCTGTCAGTCAGAACCTGTAGCTTGCAGTCAGAACATTTCATTTATTTTTTATATTTGGGAAATCAGAAAGCAGTGCAGCAGTAACATTGTGGATGGCAAGCAGAAACAATCAGAACAATTCAGAAATGAATAGATGCTCTTTTGAATGTCAAGTTCAAGTTGAGCCTGTGTGTAGCAGCATGACCACAGGGAAGTCAGCATTCTTCTATGTAGACAAATTCCGGAAATTCTGAGAAATTTCTAATAGAGTTCAGAGCTGAGCACAGCCAACCCAGACGGTCGGCAGGGCTCACGTCTGAATGCAAGTTCTTCAGTATTTGATGCTTTGGTATTATTTAACATGACTATAAAAAAATATAACTACATTTAAATATCAGAAAAGATGGAAAAGTATCATAGGTCCTCTTTAAATTAATTGACAGCCCTAATATACTTTATATATATGTACCTGTATATACCTGTATATGGTTAAATGCTTAAGTGGAAAACTGACGAATATTGTCAAAATGAATGGAACTGTCCTTGAAACACTGACAAAATGTCCCTCACAGACTGTTTCCCAGTATGTGAAACACCAATGTTTTTTTCCTGGCCATGTGCATTAACAACACACACAGAAGGAGATTGACTTCATTTTCTGCTTAGGACGCCATGACTCCACAATATCTTTCTGTGGAAAGACATGTTTGCTGCTATATTAATGCTCTGAATGTAGGTACAGCTCCTTTAAAGACAACATACTGTAGAACTGTGGACAACACATTAGTACAGACATTAGAGTAGTAATGTAATCTGAGCCTCGGATGTGTCAGATCCTCTTTATAGCCCGTCTAATTTACAGGAGATACAATCAGAAATGTACCCTTTTATCAAGCATTAAGTAATCTGTGATGTCCAACATGTTATCACAAACATGGTACCCTGACACATATGATACACAGAAGGGTGTACCTGTGGGAGGTGCTGGTATTCAGTAAATTGTGCAAGCCAGTGTGAACCTGTAATTCAGTTGTATTTCATCAGGTGACAGTGTGTATTGGCAGCATTAGAGATTCAGTCTAGCACTCTGCAGTGAGCAGTTGATGAGTACTGGCTAGAAGGGTGTGGAGGAGAGTGATAATGATCAAGACCTTGTTGATGAAGAAGCATTTCAACATGAATGGGACATGAAGATGGAGGTCATCAGAAATAATTTCACAAAAAAACTGATTGAATAAAATCACAGCGGTCAGGGGCACTTTAATTTGTAATAATGGGAAAAGAAATGGGCCATTCAGCCACTTCAAATCATTCCAAACACACTGCATTAAGAAAACACATTTTTCTCTCTTGTAAAAATGTCTCGCTGTTTGGATGCAGACAACATTTTTAATCAATAGAGCAGTTCTGCTTGTGAAATTACATTTTGATTACAGCACAACATAACGGGGACATTTTCACAAGTGCAATTGTACACTGTAATTTTGAATAGCGGAAATTATGAACGGTACAGATACGGCTCAAATGGAAAGGTACAATGAATTAGAGCTCGGCAATTTATTGATTAACACACTGAAAACAAAGACCACTTCAGTGGGCCTGAGGCTATGTGCTGTGTCAGTAAGAGGACTGCTTTGCAATGGTCTTTCCCTGGTTAGGGGATTATCCGATTATTCAAGTTTCCCAGGTATACAGGAAAGGGGGTTGAATGGGAAAATGATGGAGTAACTCTTCCTACGGTACAGTAGGTGGCGCTCAACCAGCATACAGCTGGACTGAATACGGCTTAGATTTCCGGTTCACCTTTGTCAAAATCACAAGCGGGGGAAAAAGCCGATTTTTGGACAGAATTACAACAGAATCGGGTCTTCTTGGTAGCGATGTTCTATTGCTGTTGTTTTGTTCACGTTGTTTTCGGCGCTGTTGCTTCCTGGTTTATTCTATTTCTGCTTCAGAAACCACTGCAGCTGATTGGGTATGGGGAATTTTAACCCCTAAGGCATACGCAGACCAGAAACCCGATATTACTCTGGGTAAGATGTTTACATGCATGAATATCCCGGTTACTAAAGGAGTTCTCTAGGTCTGTTAACCAGGTATGAGAACTCTGGACTCTGTGTTTACATGGTGTTTGAGAAACCGGAGTATGCCCTTAATCCAAATATAATCAGGTTTTTAAACTGCATGTAAACACACTCTCGATCTACCGGTCAATCTTCGTTCCTACCCTCACCTATGGTCATGAAAGCTGGATCATGACCGAAAGAATGAGGTCGCGGGTACAAGCGGCCGAAATGGGTTTTCTCAGGAGGGTGGCTGGAGTCTCCCTTAGAGATAGGGTGAGAAGTTCAGCCATCCACGAGGAACTCGGAGCAGAGCCGCTGCTCCTTTGCGTTGAAAGGAGCCAGTTGAGGTTGTTCGGGCATCTAGAAAGGATGCCCCCTGGGCGCCTCCCTAGGGAGGTGTTCCAGGCACATCCAGCTGGGAGGAGGCCTCGGGTAAGACCCAGGACTAGGTTGAGAGATTATATCTCCACACTGGCCTGGGAACGTCTCGGGATCCCCCAGTTAGAGCTGGTTAATGTGGCCCGGGAAAGGGAAGTTTGGGGTCCCCTGCTAAAGCTGCTGCCCCCGCGACCCGACCCCGGATAAGCGGATGAAGATGAGATGAGATGAGATGAGATGTAAACACACTGACAAAGACTGTAAGTGTGTGTTTGCACCTCAAAACTGTATCCAAGCCACCGAATGATAATAAATTGTGTCCAAATATGTTTTTTACTGCTCCTCCTACAAAATTTTGATTAACCATCACCAAGTTTGGTACAGAACTCTGAACCAAGCTAGAAAAAGTTTCAGATTTTTTATGTTCAATACAATTTTGCCTTAGCAGAGCCTAAAAGCTTGCTCAAATGATGTGGGCAGGGAATATATTACAAAACATGTCATATCTCCTGAACGCTTTGTACTAGTGATGTCCAAATGCAGCTTCATGAAGGATTTTCATTATTTTCTGAGTCCACTAGATGGAGCTCTCTGTTCAACAAACGGTTGAAAACACACTGAATCACCATTCAAACCTTACCACATAGTTTTGTTTCAATTCACAATGTTAACCAGGGGTCCATTTTACAAAGCAGGTTTAGTGAAAACTCTGAGTCTGTTAACCCTGAAATGAGGGAAACTCTGAGTTTTCCGTTTCACAAAGGGAGGTAACTCAAACCAGAGACAGAGGGGTAACTCTAGTCTGTTTCACAAAGAGAGGTAACTTAACCTCTCAGTCAGTTACCATGGTAACATGCTCTCTGAAACTAACCTGGTCGGGACCAGGTTTTTCTCAGAAAACCTTGAGTTTCTCTCTGTCTCCGCCCTCTTTCAGCCACACACGGTGTTTGATTTCCTCATTCATTCAGTCAGCGGGCGAGTTTTGGCGTAGTATAGTTCTGTCGTCAGTTTTTTCAGAAAATCATTGCAAAAATTAGTCAGTAGGCCTACATTAGAAGTTATATAAGGTGGAAACTATTTCACTACCATGGCACGTCCTTTTGATAACGATCCTGTGGATGAAGGTGCAGCATTACTGCGCAGAGAATTAAATATTTGTCGGGAGATGATTATCAAACTATTGATTATAGATGTTCTTGCAATTCCAGGCAATTATCTTTTTGAGCGGTACCGTTTAATATCACAGCAGATATTATGTGTTGCGCTGGGTTTTTTTGCAAACGGGAGTTTTTTTATACAACGTATAGAAATCATTCAGTAGGCCTACATTAGAAGTTATATTAGGTGGTGACTATTTCACTACCATGACATGTCCTTTTGATAACGATCCCGTGGATGAAGGTGCAGCATTACTGCACAGAGAATTAAATATTCGTCGGGAGATGATTATCAGACCGCGCATAAACGTCCTTAATATACTGCAGCCATAATTACAAAATGAATGAAATGGATCTTTTGAACAAGTAGAATGTATTTGACTTAGCGTTTCCTAAATATAATCCCAGCTTTTCTTGCAATTCATAGCTTCAAAAGTGTGTGCTTTTATTTGGGTTACCGGTATATAAACTACTCCTATATAGCCTTCTGATCCAGAATATCATCTATAATGCGAGGGGGTGCATTTCACGGCAGGGGTGCTGAATACGGCACAACACCGTTTGATGTCACAGTCCATCATTGACATACACAGCGCCATCCGTCCTTACATTTCCAACATTAACAACCAAAGTCATGCTCTCACATCCCAGCAGATATTGTGTGTTGCGCTACGTTTTTTTCGCAAATGGTAGTTTTTTATACAACATATAAAACAGCCACTTACGGTTATATTTACTTTACAATGTAAAACATGCTCAAAGTGAGGCGTCACCATGAGATTGTGCCGATGTTTTACCTGTTTGAACAATGTTTTTATGTTTCATCTTAAGCTGCTGCCAAGTGCGCTTCTCCCCCGTGGGACTGCACCTAAATTAAATAAATGAATAGGCTACCACTCAAGCAAGTTTCCCCTGTGATATTACTGTGATTGCAACAGGACTACATTTAAACTTACGCAGTGACCCGAGCAGCAATGTTCTCCCGCACCGTCTCCCTCTCTTTTGCTGCTGCAGCGGTGTTACACTTTCGGCGAAAAACATGCTCAAACTCTCCGTTGTAGCGTAGCCCTCCGCTTCCCCGTTGCCATGGTGACTCGTCGAATCAGGGCTCCATTGATGCTGTCAGGTCAAACTACTCTGAGTTGATCAACCTAACGCAAATCTGCCGTTCTGGAACTGAAAACTCAGAGTTTCCTATCTCAGAGTAGATCAACTCAGAGTTCAGGGTTAGACTCAGAGTTTGTTGAACCTGCTTTGTGAAACGGAACCCAGGTGTTAAGCAGCAACTGTAGTGGAGGGTCATGCGTTTGATGCGCAGGGTTAACCGTTGCATTGATAAGTGACACCAATGGGTCCTGACAAAACCGCTGCAGAAGACAAGGGATGGGAATAGGTTGACCTAATGCCATAAAAGTTAGTATTTTAACCCAAACTGCTATCTATTACAAATTCTAACCATATTGTTTTTCTGCATTCATTTTTGTTTTCGTTTTAATTCACATCCGCACTCCCAAAAAGTGATGCCAAGGGGTCCTGACCAACGTAACTGCCAGTGTTACCATGTGAATAGATGATAACAGTCTTCTGGACCTAATGGTTGGTGTAGAAGGCTCCTTCTAACCCCCATCTATGAGGCTGATGACCTCTGATAACGCCCATTCAATGGAGTCATGAAATACAAAATGGGTGAACCAGACATCACGTTGCTCAGAAATGTGGCCTGAGAGTGAGCACTGCTGCAAGACTTCACTGAGATCCTTTGGATCGTGTGCTGCTGCAGTCTGTTCCTGAGGTGTGAATTTGATTTTGCCGGAATGTTCTCTCATTTGTAAAAGTGGATACTTTGAAAATGTCACAGGCTTCCCACCCTGGATGCTCTGGCATATTTAAGTGTGAAAATCTGATGTGGCATTTACGTGTTTGTTTTTTTTTCATACTTGCCATATAATCGCATACTCTTGATCACATTCTGATAGATTGTGGTGTTATTTGGTGTCTCTGGGTGTCAAACGCAGAGAGATTGTGCTTAGCTTTTTTTAGGCTGTGATAGCACAATCAGGATTATCGAAAGGAAAACAGGCAACAGGAGGGAGAGAGAGAGGCGTTCGCTTTTATTAGCTTTGTTATCGATCACGCTTACGATAAGTCTTAGGCTGGAGAAAATGGAATATAATACCTCCCACTGCATTCTGGGGCTATTTCTACTGTCACAGTGCAGCAGCTCATATATGAAGTCTGGACCGGTGTTTGACAGACACAAAGGCAGATTCTACCACGCAACATGCTTATATCCAGTTTATGTTTTCATAATTCATCTGCATTACATACAATATATGACCAAAAGTATGTAGACAGGCAAACATTGCATCTATATGTGATAAAGGGCATCATGCAGGAGGCAATATACTTGAGTATTTTGTTTCATAATTGTGTTGCCAGTGGCCTACTGACACACTGAAAAAGCACGTTTGCTTTAAGTTTAACATGTCGATTTCAGTCTTTTTTGAGTGGCATCTCTCCAGTTCTTAGTACTCAGCAAAATACCTGCCCTTATATAGTGTTTAGGGGTGTTCCCATATGCTAATATGTAATGGCTACTGACTTATGGAGTTGGAGCATTGAAGAGTTTTTCACTTTTTCTTTTTTATCCACACCGCTCTCCATTGACTTTGTATTGTGTGAGGGTGCCTCTTTGTCAATCCTGTCTGCTAGCAAAAGAAAGAAAAACGGCTAACAGCTGTTGTGTGATGGGATGCATTTCAAAGAGGTTTAAGAACCCAGAACTATGTTTTCACAGGCTTCTGGGTCAGAAAACTAAACCTTAATGAAGCCAGAAGTGGATATGTTAGCTCAACGCTAACACATAATAATAATTACCATTAACATGCAAACGGAAATTAGCTTTGCGATTGTGATAACAAAAAAACATAACTCCTATAGCTAGCAAAACGGCTACAACCACGAGGCAAATAATTAGTGCTTAGTCTGTTAGATGTTACTGTTCATTTGATCTTAATTGTTCTGTTCCCTCCCAGCAGCCCCCCTTGCTCAAATGTGCTGTTTGCTCTGCCAAGCAAGTTTGTTAAATGTCTTCGAAAAGTGCTTGAGATACTGAAAAGCCGGTTCTTGACCAGTTACCTTCCCCTTATTAAATACACACAAAGAAAAAAAAATTTGGGGCAGTTTTCAAGCCTTTTTATTAGATAGGACAGACAGGAAATGGAGTGAGGGAGAGAGGAGGAGACATGCAGCAAAGGGCTACAGGTCAGAGTCGAACCTGCTGCCGCTGCCTCAGGGACCTTCAGCCTCTTTACATGGGGCGACTGCTCTAACCACTGTGCCACCGGCCACCCCAAAACTGATCAATTTTTGCCTTTTTCAGCCAAGCACAATTTAAACACCATTTTAAAAACTATTCTGTCCAGCCTCTGACCTTAAATGATACGACAATTAACAGCAGCAACCCAGGGCAGTTTATGTCTTGTGTTTATCCAGAAGTATATCAATATATCTAAGTTAATCAGTTCTTCTAAAAGCTCTTTTTCTGCTGCCAGCAGGTGAGACTCAGCCAGATTGCCAATTAACAAGATCCAGAGTACGAAGAGACAAAGCCTTACCAAGAGGAAAACATCTTTCAGCCAGATAGCTTTTTCAGTAAGAGCTTCCCAGTTTTGAGCATCCTTCAATTAAATATACGACATTGTGAATCTTATCGTTTCTTTTCACATAATCTTAGAATCTGGCGAAAGAACAACCACCTGCCATCATACCCAGTCGCGGTCATCTTGTCCTGTCTTTTTTTCAGAATGTATCCCTTCTGATTCTGATTCTGATTGACTACTCTAAGCTTTTTAGCCTGTTGAGTTGTTCATGACTTGCTTTCTCTGGTTCTAACTTTATATGTTGTATGTTTTAATTGGCAATTTAACATCAGGCCAAGAGAATATAGTTAAAAATGATCCATTGTCCCTAACTCAATGTGCATAGTCCAAGAGAATCAACAAATAATTCCAACCTGCATTCCTGCAGTCCCAAACTAGTTCTTCCACACCAAACTGGGTGCAAAGTCTGAATGACACTATATAAATAAATATCAGTAAAAATATCACTTTATGCTGTGGCATTAACACTTTCCTTCACATATGTTTGGGATACTAGTTTGCTGTGGCTGAAAAAAAATACTTTTTTAGACATTATATAGACTTAAGATTAAAGATTATTCATCTTTGATTTACTAAAAAAAAATAATCTCCATCAGCTTTCTTGACATGATGTCCTTCTGTCACCACTTTTTTAGATTTGTGTTCATGACTTCTGACTGTGCAATGTCTTTCGTAACAGCACAGCTAGAGGAGTGTGATAGCACAAAACATTTCATCTGTTCAAAATGTCAATATCAAATGTCAGGTTTTGTTGTCAGTCCCTCATAATTAAAGGGCAAACTGCTTCTTTCAGAAGTTGTCATTTTGCACTCATGTTAGCAATCAGACAGAAAGAGATCCATCTTAGAGGAGGGAGACAAGCTTCTTCACTAACAGTCTCAATAGATCAGAATGTAAAAGCAGAAAGATGGTTACGTGGCCAAAGTCACACACATTTAAAGCTAGGGTCTACCATTTGGAATATGGGTAATTATTATTACTAAAAAAATCCATTCAGTCTATCAGTCGAAGGCCTGCATAGAAATTGACCAATGGGAGCTTTCCGGGGCGGATTGGGGACCTCCAATACCCTCGTCTCACCTGCTCCTCCCACTCCCCCTCCCTCTGTTAACTCTGAGCAGCTAGTGATAAGCTTAGCAGCTCAGCTACCGGAGCTTCTGTTACCATGGAAAATGAAAAGACTGATACCAGCAAGCAGCCTCTGCTCGCCCCAATAGAGAAGGTTGGAAGAAAATGTATGTCGGCTGAGGAAAAGGCAGAAAACCAAGAGGAAATATGACCTACACAGGAACCAAAGAGGAGTCAACATCAGGGATTCCTTTGAGCGGTGGAGAAGGCTACGCCAGGATTTGGGACTGAAAACAGATGCTGAGACGGCAGACTTTTTGTTCAACAGGTCATTTTTTGTGTTTTATTGTGGTAGATGTTACATAAATAGCCTCCATTAGTCTGAGCCAATTCTGGTTTATGACTGTCCGGGGTATGATAAACGGCTAAGTCAACACATGTTAGCATACGTTAGCCATGTGTTTTTAGCCGGCTTCTTGATCTGCGTGTCATTAGAAGGTGAGGGAGGGGAAACAAGCTGGGGGGGGGGGGGGGGGTTGTGGAACACTGAGGGGAGGGGTTTGGTTGGGGTGGGGGGGGGGGGGGGTTCAAATCTGAAATACTCAATTGTTTTTCAGATTGTAGACATGGTCCTGTTGTGATGGACATCATTTAGAAATGTGTTTCTAATTATGTTTTGGAGCGAGGCACCCAGAGTGAAAATCACAAAAAGGGTTTTGCATCTCCTTGCATCCCTTTGTGACTCTTTTGCATCTTATGGTTATCTTATGTCAGTGGCTGTTTTGACACAGTCACTCATAGCGCTTTTCGACTGACAGGTTATAGGTTCAGTCCCGGTTCGCAGCAGAGTGTGAACCCTACCACGTTAAATAAACCGTTCTAATGTAAAAAGATCTGAACTACTCGGTGGAAGCAGCTGCACAATGAATAAAGAGGCAAAAGGTGACGACAGAGAGATACAAAACAACTAAAAAGAGGAACACAACAGCCACTTAGATACACAAAAAGATGCAAAACCTTTTTTAATGTTTTTCACTCTGAATGCCTTGCTCTAAACAGACAACACACATTTCAAAATGATGATCATTTTGCCCTTGTTTGTCCTTTTTTCTGCTTTCTGTCTGCCTCTTCTTCACCTATCCTCTTCTATTTCTTCTTATCCATTCTTTCTCTTTTATTATGCCACTTTTCCTTTTCGTCTGAATTCTCATGGTTCTTCTCATTCTATCCTTTCCATTTTTTTTTAGATCAAGTCTCCTCTAACCCTTCTCTTTCTTTTTCTCTCCGTACTTCTCTTCTCTCCATCTCTGGGGCCACCTGATTGCGACTGCTGTTTGACCTGGATCACGGAATAACTTTCACCGCACAGCTGCCAGCATGTTTCACTAGCAGCGTGTAGGAAAGGAAAGCATTGGATGAAAATACACAACTTCTTTTGTTTCCAGAAGACAAAACTGAGTTCAAACCTCCGATTAGACAGGCGGGTGAGATCTGCTGGGGCCACTGCCATCTTTGCACTGCTATCTAATGAGGCGATTGACGTAGAACAATAAGTCAAAAAGTAGATAGCGTCATCCAATTAATTTTTCATCTCAATCATTTTGAATTGTCACACATTGTAATTGATTTTAACTGTCTTGTGATGCATGTGTATCACATGTAATGGCTAAAAAAGACCCATAACGACTACAAAGAGATGCGTAACGACTACAAAGAGACCCATAATGACTATAAAGAGATGTGTAATTACTAGGGATGCTCGATATTGGCTTTTCTGCCGATATCCGATATTCCGATATTGTCCAACCCTTAATTTCCGATACCGATATCACCCGATACCGATATATGCAGTCTTTTTAAACCAAAATTCATCACATATCACCTATTATGGAATTAACACATTATGCCTAATTTTATTGTGATGCCCCACTGGATGCATACATAAATGCAACACGGCTTTTCAAATGTAAACACAGTCTGTACAAAATAAGTTACTGAAAAAAGTGCCATTCATTTATTTGTTTGTGTTTTTAGAGAGAATATTTTGCCTCAAACAACACTACAGACAACATCACAACAAGGAAGATGCATAGCTTCAGTCCAGAGTAGTAAACAAACTTAGTTCTCATTTTCCAGACTGAGTAACTGGCCGTAACTTGGCAAATAATACAATCAATAAATCAGCAGTTAAGCTCAACATGCTAACCTGTATTGGATCTAATGGATACAGCACCGGAAATTAGCTTCTCGACGTGACTGTAAACAATGCTGTGCAATTCAGGTAAGCACTGGTCTGAGAAATACTTGCGACTGGGCATGACATAACGGGGCTCTAGGAACTCCACACGTTTGGTGAATCCGGCATCTTGAACGATAGAAAAAGTTTGTTTCTCGGTGTCGGCTGTTGCTTCTTTTCATCACTTTGCTGCACAGATGTAGCGTATAACTCCGCATGATGCTTCTTGAGGTGGGTGATCAAACGTGATGTATTAAAGGAAGACGCATTGTTTCTTCCTCATAACCGACGCCTTGCAGTCATTGCAAAGCGCACATATACTGTTAGTAAGTGACACTTGGAAATGCTTCCAAACCACGGACATCTCCTGCATCGGGAGAGCTGAAGCTTGTTAGCCACGGTTAGCAACCTACGAGTGAAGCGTGTTGTTGTTGTTATACGTTATCAAGCACGCGCCTGTAAACGGCCCGTGTTGCATTCAGTTACACTCGGAAATGCTGAAGCCTACAGAACTAACATCAGTTGTAAAAACCCGATACCGATAATTCCCGATATTACATTTTTAACTCAATATCGGCCGATGATATCGGTGGGCCGATATTATCGGACATCCCTAGTAATTACTATAAAGAGACCCATCACAACTACAAAGAGACCATGATGACTACACAGAGATGCCTAACGACTACATAGAGATGCCTAAAGGCTACAATGAGACCCATAACAACTACAAAGGGATGCATAACGACTACAAAGAGACCCATAACGACTACAAAGGGATGCATAACGACTACAAAGAGACCCATGACGACTACAAAGGGATGCATAAAGACTACAAAGAGCCAATGAATACAAATAGAGGCATTACGACTACAAAGAGACCACAGAGACCAAAATGACTACAAAGATGCAAAAAAACTACAGAGATGCAAAACAACCACAAAGAGACAAAAACATTACCATGTAGTTCGTTGTTATTTTATTGTAATGCTTTCCTTTTTTCTTGATTTCTGGGGGGGGGGGGGGGGGGTTGACATGTCTGTGCACAAGCGTCCGTTGTCTCTGTCAATGCCAGTAGTAGTAGTAACTGTTTGTGTCCTAGTAAGCCAGTGAGCCAGCATGAACAATACCAGGACCTTGAAACTGAAGCAGCGTAACTGAATTCCGCCTTCATTCATTTCATTATTCACACTTTTGCTTTTCTTACTGTGACTTGTCAAAAATGTAAAAGTGGTCCATGGAACCTACGTGAGCAACTTGGTAGATAGTGGAGGCTGGATCTGGAATTATTAATGTCCCACCACACTACAACAGAGATGAGTATCCTCATATAGAATATACTCGTATAGCTCATTGTTTGATTGATAATCCTTTTCCTGGGTTCTGTTGTGTAGTATTCTGGGAAATGTTGGAAATGTCTGGCTGCATCCCAGCTGTGTTAATGGCGTCAATGATTTTGGTCTATCCCCAACTTGCTGGTTTGTCAGACAGCTGAGAATCTCCAGAGGGAGGAAAATAAATATGTGTGGAAGTGTTTCAAAGCGTCTGATCAGCACTGGAATCGCCTGGCACTTCACCAGGGTCACTGTTCACTGCTGACACATCACTACGCTCCTTCACGCATGAAATGTGTTTTTTATGTGTGTGTGTGTGTGTGTGTGCGTGTGTGTCTGTGCGGACACCGGACAAATCAGACCAAAACAGCTCCGAAATCTCAGCAGACAGAAGGGGGAGGACAGGTTTAGCACCGTCCTCCCCATCTCCTCTCCTTTCCTTCTTCTGTCTTTCTTCCCTCTGCTTTTTTTCTTTTCTTTCCATTGTTTCACTTTCTCTTTTTCTTCTCCTCCCCATACCTTTGTTATTTTCCTCAATTTTTAGCCTCCTCCCCTTCCTCCTTTCATTTTCATTCTTTCCTCTTAACTTATTTTCTGCCCTATCCCCTTTACCTTTTTCACTTCTCCTCCTTTCATTTTCTTTCCACTCTTCACTCCTCTTTTTTCGCTTACTTCTTTCCTTCTCTCCTTTCCTTTCCCTTTATTAAATCTAGTCTATTTCCTTCTCTTTCCCTCTCTAGAATAGAATAGAATAGAATAGACTTTATTGATCCCACAGCGGGGAAATTCACGTGAGCAGTAGCTTACAACACAGACACAGACAACACAGACCCTTAGTTTACATAAGGTAAACAAAGATAATTAAAAATAAAATAGAAGATAAAAATAAAAAATAAGAATAGAAAATATACTATATACAATATACAACAATTTACACTATGTGTCATAAATATGAAGTGGAAAAACTACAGTGGATGGAAATACTAAGTACAGATGTTACAAATATGCATTACAAAAGTGACTTGTGATGATGTGGAAGTGTAATTGCACATGGGTGAATTGCCAAAATAAACATAACAATCATTACAAATTATTATTGTGCAGTCTGACTGCGGTCGGGATGAACGACCTGCGGAGGCGTTCTTTTTTGCATCTCGGATGCAGCAGTCTGTGGCTGAAGGAGCTGCTTAAGGCTCCCACAGTGTCATGGAGGGGGTGAGAGGTGTTGTCCATGATCGATGTTAGTTTGGATAACATCCTCCTCTCACCCACCTCCTCAATGGAATCCAGGGAACAGTCTAGGACTGAGCCAGCTCTTCTGATCAGTCTATTTAGTCTCTTCCTGTCCCTCTCTGAGCTTCCACAGCCCCAGCAGACCACCGCATAAAAGATAGCAGACGCTACCACAGAGTCATAGAAGGTCCTCAGAAGTGCCCTGCACACTCCAAAAGACCTCAGTCGCCTCAGTAGATGGAGGCGACTCTGGCCCTTCTTGTACAGGGCGTCGGTGTTGTGGGACCAGTCCAGTTTATTATTGAGGTGAACACCCAGGTATTTGTACTGCTCCACCTTCTCAATGTCCAAACCCTGGATGTTCACCGGTGCTGTTGTGGGAGCCTTCCTGCTGAAGTCTATCACCACCTCCTTCGTCTTGCTGGCGTTGATGAGCAGATGGTTTGCCTCACACCAGGCGACGAAGTTGGCGATGACGTCTCGATACTCCAGGTCGTCCCCCTCGGACACCCGTCCAACGATGGCTGTGTCGTCGGAGAACTTCTGGAGGTGGCAGCTGTTGGTGTTGTGGCTGAAGTCTGAGGTGTACAGTGTGAAAAGGAAGGGAGCGAGCACCGTACCCTGCGGGGCCCCTGTGCTGCAGACTACCACATCAGACACACAGTCTCGAAGCCTCACGTACTGCGGTCTGTTGGTGAGGTAGTCGATGGTCCATGCAGCCAGGTGACGGTCGACTCCCGCCCCTTCCAGCTTCCCCCTGAGCAGCGCTGGCTGGATTGTGTTGAAAGCACTGGAGAAGTCGAAGAACATGACTCTCACAGAGCTTCGGGCACTCTCCAGATGTGTCAGGGACCTGTGCAGCAGGTAGATGACAGCGAACTGCAGGGGGTCCATCTCACTGTCCACAAGGTGACGCAGGTGGGAGTGTACGATCCTCTCCATGGTCTTCATCAGGTGGGAGGTGAGGGCTACTGGCCTGAAGTGGTTCGGCTCCCTGGGGTGAACAGTCTTTGGAACCGGAACCACGCACGATGTTTTCCACAGGAGTGGAACTCTCTCCAGACTGAGGCTCAGGTTGAAGATGTGCAGGAGCACACCGCTGAGCTGATCTGCACAGTCCTTAAGCAGTCTGGAGTTGATGCCGTCAGGGCCAGTAGCCTTCCTCGCCTTGGTTTTCCTCAGCTCCCTTCCTCAGCTCCCTCCTCTGGGCTGAGGGATGGGTAAGGGGGGAGGAGGTGGGAGACTTGGACTGAGGATGGTGTAGTTGTTGCTGTTGGAGAGGCAGTGGGATGGAATGGGGGAGCCGACCAGGACAGCTGCTGTGGAGAAGGGGGCGAGGGGGAGCATGAGGGGGAGGGAAACGTGTCGCCATCGAATCTGGTGAAGAACTGGTTCAGCTCATTCGCCCAGACCTGATCACCTGATACAGGGCCCCTCCCACTGTCCTTGGAGTGGCCAGAGATGGTTTTCAGGCCTCTCCAGACCTCCCTGGCGTTGCTCCCCTTTAGCCGCTCCTCCAGCTTCCTCTTATAGCTGTCTTTTCCTCTCCTGATCCCCTTTTTCAGCTCCTTCTGCACTCTCCTCAGCTCGTCCTTGTCCCCAGATTTGAAGACCATCTTCTTCTTGTTGAGTAGGTCCTTCAGATCTGGGGTCACCCAGGGTTTGTTGTTGGGAAAACACCGTACCCTCCTAGTAGGCACGGTGTTCTCCACGCAAAAATTTAGATAGTCAGTGATGCAGGTTGTGAGACTGTCAATGTCCTCCCCGTGAGGTTCACACAACACATCCCAGTCCGTGGTGTCAAAACAGTCCCTCAGTGCCATACTAGACTCCTCAGACCAGTTCTTCACACGCCTAATGGTGGGTCGTTGTTTGTTCACCATAGGAATGTATGCAGGGGACAAGTGGACCAGGTTGTGGTCGGAACGACCCAGCGGGGGGAGAGGTGATGAGCTGTATGCATCCTTTGTGTTGGCATACAATAGGTCCAATGTTCTATTGTCTCTGGTGTGACATTTCACATACTGTTTGAAGGTGGGAAGAGTGGAGGACAGGGAAGCATGGTTGAAGTCACCAGAGATTAGCAAGAGGGACTGAGGGTGCGATGTCTGGTACCGCGATACTACAGTATGCAAGAGCTCACAGGCTGTTGCAGCATCGGCAGACGGGGGAATGTACACAGTTATCGCGATAACATGTGAGAATTCCCTCGGCAGGTAATATGGCCGGATGCTAACAGCTAGCAGCTCAATGTCCCTACTGCAGTACCGCTCCTTCACCCTGATGTGACCCGGGTTACACCACCTATCGTTTACAAACATCGCAATGCCCCCTCCCTTCCTCTTACCAGTCTCCTTCGCTTTCCTGTCCGCCCTCACAAGCTGAAATCCGTCCAGCGCAACGTGCGTGTCCGGCGTGAGATCGTTCAGCCAAGTCTCTGTTAGGCACATGATGCTACACTCCCGATACTCCCGCTGCAGCCTGGTGAGCGCCGAAAGCTCCTCCATCTTGTTGGGGAGAGATCTAACGTTCCCCATGATGATTGACGGAACAGATGGTTTGTACCGTCTCTTCCTCTGTCGGCGCTTCAGTCCGGCTCTGCAGCCCCGTCTCCTCCTCTTTAATTCCGCGGGGATCTCCGGTCTTTCATCGGGGAGTACCTGCGTGTAGCGCCATGCTAACAGCTGCTCCCTGCTGATGGTAATGGAGCCCTGGTTGTACAGGTCCGCTGAAACCGGGTTAAACAGTCCAAAACCAATAAAAAGAAAAATGCATAGTCTTAGAAGAAGTACATCCATAGGAGTACCCCTCCGACCTAGACTAGCGGCAAAAAAGACACGAAAAACGGACAAAAACACAACAAAACACAGAAAAACGAACGGAGCTACTGCTACTGGCTGCCGCACGCGCGGCGCCATCTTAAAGCCTATCAAAAGCCTATCAAATTCTATTCATCACATTCCCCCCCTCCTTCACCCCCTCTTTCCTTTGCTCATTTTTCTTCCCACTGATCTCTGTCTCCCATTTTCTTACTGCCTCTCTTTTCCATTCTCTTTCCTCCATTTTCCCACTCCTTTCATCCTCTTTCATTTTGTCCCCTAGAATCTCTCTTTTTTCTGCGTTCTGTCTGCCTCTCCATCTATCATCTTCTTTTCCACTCTTTCTCTTCTTCTATTATGCTACTTTTCCTTTTCGTCTGAAATCTCATTGTTCTTCTCATTCTATCATTTAATTTCCTTTTGTTTGGTCAAATCCTTTCTGTTTTTTAGATCAAGTCTCCTCTCCCCCTGCTCTTTCTTTTTCTGTCCTTACCTCTCTTCTCTCCATCTCTAGGGCCACCTGCCCGCGGCTGCAGTTTGACCTGCATCACAGCGGTGCTCAGGGGCCCCTCTGCGCTTCGCTATCTGCAGAAAACGAGTAATTCGTATGCGACAGGGGCCGGCCTCCGTTGATCCCTCCACGGCCCCGGCCTTCACGCTCAGCAAATCTAACATTTGTAGCGTTCATGAAGCTAGTGATGTCTCTGAGGTATAAACACCACTGGCGACTGCAGCCCTCAGACTTGCCCTGTTTACACCCTCTTGCTCAGATGTATTCTCCTTCTTCTTCCCCTCCTTTCCTTCCACTTGTTTTTGCTTCACACCCTCTGCTTTTTGTTGATTAGGTTATTGGGTCAAATTAAAATGTACATATCAGCGTGTCTGTTTTTTTCATGTCTCTGTAACATAATGGATTAAATGCAGCCTGTCTGATTGCATATTTGATTGTAGGTTTGATCAATATTGCTCTGGATGTGTAAATCCCACAACATACATTGATTCTAATGAGATATTGTGAGTATTTTCCTCTTCCTTTTAGTATAGTATCAATGTCCCATGATGCTCAAACTATTTCCAACACAGAAACATGCTTCAGGCAGCTGCAGTCCATAACCCATGCACATTGGCCTTCAAAAGCTATACATGTCAGGTCCTTTCACTTTCACTGAGGTTTGTAGTCTGGCTGTTCAGCCAGTAAACAGTGGCTGTTATTTAGCCACCTCTGCAAAAATAATTACCTTTATTTCATTTTCAGACATGGGCTTTAGTGGCTGAAAAGATAGTCAAACAGAAGAAGAAACAGAGGTAACGCTACACCCAAAGGGTCCAATCTAGCCCATTGGATGACTTTGCAAAGTGTGAAAATTGCAGACAAGTCTTTAATTCCAATTTTTCAATAAATTGCTCTGCTATTCCTATTCAACCCCTGGGAGTTGTACTGTCCTCATAAGAGTAGCAGGTTCTTTGCTGGATACAATATTTTAGACGCTTCCATACAGTTGAAAACTGAGACTGAAATTGCACTTATTTTTCCAAATATATCGTTTTGTAAATAATGTAGATTGATCATTAACTGGAAAGTTTTTATGAAGGTATGGTACTTGTAATTTATTTACACTAAAAGAAAGGGACAAATAGTGACATAGATGATACCTAAATCTACCCTTTACCGTCCACATGATTTTTATCCGTCATTCTTAAAAAGACCTGCTGAGGCCACTGCCATCTTTGCACCGCTGTCTAATGAGGTGATGTGGTGAACCATGGTCGAACAATTTGTTCTGCCTGGAGATGGAAGGTCTATGAGTGCAATCATCATACAAATAAACATACAATAGAGGACGCACATGCAGATAGCTGTAAAAGCTTTTCAGGGCTGTTTGAAATGCTCAACTATTCTTCCCCTGCTGCTTGGCTGAGGAGAACATTGTCTGAGATGTTTATGTGTTTTATTTATTCTAGATGTACACATTTTTGTTAATATGACAGCATATTGTCTCCAAATACTTATATAGTCTCTATTCTCGTTCCTCAATTATAGTTACTCTGTTATTGTTTCTATCTGTATTTGATTCTCTTAAAGCTGGAGGTTGACAGGAAATGGAAGAGAGAGAGGGGAGTGTGTCATGCAGCAAATGGCCGCAGGTCAGAGATAACATGCAAAATACATAAGTCTCCTGATAACAAATAGTCTTTTCTATTCATATTAGTGTTCTCAATTGAGCACATCAGTGTTCAACTGGTTCTTAGAAATGTCCTCATATTATGGTGTGTGTGTGTGTGTGTGTGTGTGTGTGTGTGTGTGTGTGTGTGTGTGTGTGTGTGTGTGAAATGGACGTAGCTTCTGGGTCTGAAAAGTGAAGCCAAAGTGCATAAAACCTACATTCTTTTGGATGTCCAGCACAGAGACGTCGAGGTCCGTTTCTCTCAACATGATCCAATCGTTCTTGCCCACAGGAGTCGTCATCTTGTCAGACTTAGAGCGTGATCACACTGTCATCCCGGACCACGACCCGGACTTTAGGGTACTTGTCCCCCCTCCCTCTCCCCCCCGTGCCCCAGCCCCGTTTGTACTCACACTGCCAGGGCCGGCCAATGCTTCTTGCTGTCCATACGCCATCACGCCGTAACACGTCACACGCATTGATCGCGTGTGTTTGGCTTTGTTTACAAATCTTTCCACAGACCTCTGAGTTTTTGTGCGTCTTGTCGACTGTTTTTGAATATTTTCATCCGACCAAATCTGCAGTAAACACTCCACCTCCGCACCACACCAACGTGAACCTTTCACCGCCATTGTTGTTGTTGTTAAATGTCCGCGCATGGTCCGCCCTTCTATTTACATGTCCGAACAGGCGGACATAACGCTACTGCCGTAGGGCTCGTGCTCGTGCTCGTACACGTGCGCACGCTCGTGCTCGTACATGTGCAAACGGCTCCGCTAAAGCCCACCTCTTTCAAGCGGGCCGTGGACGGTCCGCTGGCCGCAGTTGAGCGTGGAGCGGGTGCACTCACATGGCCTAAAGGTACTAGACTTTAGCTGAAAAACCGGTTTTGGCCGCGGCCAAAAGGACAGTGTGATCACGCCCTTAGACTCTGCCTCATTTCCTCGTTGGGGGGAGGGAGATATGTCCATCTGGCTGACTTATACCTCCGCGGAGAAGTGAGGGCCAGAGGCTAGCTGTCACTCAAGAGCCTGCAGCCCTAATTATTCATAAATTTTAACCTCAAATAAACTAAAAACTGGCCTGGTACAAAATAATTCTATTCCTAGTGGACACTCTGAGAACTACATTTTTTGGCACTTCCGTATTGGATCAACCAGGAAGTCACTGTGTTGGGGGCCTGGATTAGCAGGGGGAGACTCCAGTGATTGCAAAAAGAAGTCCATATGTATAGAAGTCAATGAGAAAATGATTTCACTTGATTTATTTCCACAATAAACATCTCCCTAATAGGTTTATTGTCTGAATTACTAGTTTCGAGTCTTCTTCAATGCAGCATGATTATTGTTTGTAAATTATGCTCCCATTTAGAGTCAATAGATGATAAAGCAGAGTATGGCTACGTATGTCTAAAGTAGAGCTGGCTACTTTGTGACTGACAGGTCACCGTGCTAGCAAAAGGACAGAGGCTACATTAAAATAGCTGTGAACTTTTTATTGGGTAATATCTGTGCTAAATTCTCAGGAGTTCAGAGTCTTCATGTCCCTCAGTGTGTTTTAATTTCATTAAAGTTAAATGTAAAATTTTGGTCACGTAAAAATCCTGAAAAAACATCAGCCTATTTGGTGTTTAGCTTTGCACAGCACCAACCACATTGGCTTTGAAAAATTTGCGCCACCTTCTCATCTTCAAAATAGTAGTCAATAAACCAATGTCACAGTTGCTACGTCCATCTGTTTTATACACTATGATTTCCACCCATGTTGAACAGAAAATATGACACGTGGATGAGGAGGATTTAAAGGCAGGCAGCACTGTCATGACATCACAACATATAAAAATACCATACATTCAGAATAAGGGGTGTGATGAGACCCCCAGCTCACGAGACGAGACGATACCGATATTAAGTCCACAAAACGCAACCAGATTTTAACACAAAATCTCAGTATTTTCTTTACAGGGGGGTTGATTTTAGCAGAGACCTGTGGTGGAGCTGCAGGTGTCTTTGCATAGTACTTGGGTTAGGTAAAGTGGATTATGCACAACAAAAGAACTGAAATGAAAACCTTGTGAAGGTAAATTATTTCTATCTCAAAATAAATGTATTAAATTAATTCTAGGTTCAGTTTACATTCTTGTTTAATAAAGCGACTACAAACTATGTGGCACAACATACCCGGAGGGTTGGTGTATTGTTCTTCCCTGGGGCCACCTCGCGGCTTTATATGCCTCTGAAAATTGTATGACACAGATTAAGTTGTTACCTGCTTCACTTGTTGGAATACAGTAGTGTGGTAACAGTCTGACTAGCTAGCTGCTAGGACTGGTTGGCTAGCACAGTGTGAGACTGTCAGAATGGCTGCAATGACCACACACAGCCGGATTTCCTAATCATGTAATCATTTCCCTCCACAGCTCTGTCTCTCTCACTCTTTATGGCCTTCATTAGCATCCGGCACTCTACTCCTCCCTCTATTTATCTAGTGTTATTTCATACACTCTTTTTTTAAACACTTCAGTTCAATTTACATTTTAAAGGCACTCTTAAAAAGGAAGTGTCAGTTTCAATACATCTGCCACATGGATGTTCATTCTTGACCTACAGTGAACAGTATGTGTGACTAAATAATCTAAGCTCTAAGGGCCTCTTGGTAGCTTTCAGAGCCCTGATACAGGCTGTATGAGTAGTTCTCTTATAAAACAACGTATTACAACCATAGACTGTGGTTGCGCAGTTATCCAGTATAATAAAACAGTTTTAATGCATGAACTAGTGATACATATTTAGGAGCAATCACAATGACCAAGAGTACTATTTTCTTGTTCATTTAAAATTGACTCAAACTCCCCGCATAGTAATCAGCTCTGATATTTTCAGGTCCTTCTGAATATTATTCCAGGAAGAAGACGCCGTGTATTCAAAAGCCTTTTCACTTAGCTCTGTTTCTCTTTGGGGGCCAACATCTGTAGAGTATTATTAGAGTTCAGGGTGCACTGATGTTGGTTTTTACACATGTATGTACACTGATAAGAAAGAACCAGCCAAAGGATAGATTTTTATCTAAATGCCAAGCCCCAACCACAGCAACTTACTGGTTGATCAAATACAGCAGTATGTATTTAAAAACAACTTAACTTGGGTTAATGTGACTGAACATCAAAAGGCAGGCAGGATAAATTCAAGGGTTTGTATTACTGAAGAGGATGAACAATAGATGACTGTATCATCTATTTAAAAAATGGCATGTGTGGATAGTGAGCGTCATTGCGACTCGATATTCTTACACTCGCATGCTGTCAGGAACCAAGTGTAAATTGAAAATAGCAGTAGTCCAAGCATGGAACCCTGGAGCACAACTTTTCATATAAGGAAGATGGAAGAGGTCAAGGTGCATTCATCGCTGAGTGCGTTGAATAGCATGTCTAAACAGCTCAGCTCAACGTACATTGCATTTACATTTCATTCAGGATGTGTAAGAGGACTTTCTATCTAAGAAATAAACTCTTGTTATTCATCAAATAAATGAATAACGCAAAAGGAATTATAGCAGACTAAGGGAATTCAAAACAAAAATGGAGAATTTCAATGTATACCAAATGAAAATACAGTAAAAAAGAACACGTAAGAGTACAGTGGTAACATAGGTGGGAAAATGACTCTTGCTTTTTAACAGTCTTCTTTAACAGTCAAGTCTTACCTTTTTATGTCCCCATGTGTAAAAGCAGTCAGAGCCTATTTCATTTAGGCACCATAATACATGTCACTGCTACCACTTTGGCTTAAGTGTTGCCATGGCAATAACAAACCCTAGAGGCCTACTGAAGCATGGCGAGTATTGATCTGCTGATATTACATGTAAACCTCTAAGGCTCTGCCTTAATTCACAGGTAATTTTTTGAGCGACTGGAAGGGCGAAAAAAATATCTATGTAGGATGGACTGCTGAGCAGTAAAAACTATGTGTGTGTGTGTGTGGTTGGGTGGGCTGGGGAGTGCCAGTCATGAGGGAATCAGGGAAACAAGAAGAAAACAGAGAGAAAAGAAGGGAGAGGATGAAAAATATGTGTTTTTATTCAGCTTTTCTGCCTTCATGTCTCGCTAAGCAATCTGCTGGTGCTGCCCTCCACATCCATCATTGTTATAGCCGGTGAGGAGAATATCGGACTCGGGGCTGCTGCGCACACATGGGCATTCTTGTGTGTGTGTGTGTGTGTGTGTGTGTGTGTGTGTCTGTGTGTGCATCCATGTGTATGTAAGCGTGCACATCTGCTCACACACAGTCATCTCCCTCTCAGTAGAAAAGTCTGTAAATTTCTTGTGCTTACAGGTACCACAGTTTCTCTCAGCCCTGCCAGAGGCACTGGAGCCTGACTGAAAGGAAAAGGTCCGCAACACACTCTGGCATTATTGTTTTGGATCTGGGACTTTTCATAGGTGATTTCTACCAGTTATAAAAACACTGTACTGACCAAAGTAGGAATAGGAGCAACGTGTGTACTGGTGGGCAGAAGCATCATTCATTCAGCACACATCACACATAATATAGTGCTAGCAAAGCAGCAGTTGTTCATGGAGAGCTGTCCACATATCAATAAAAATGAATTGATCAACAAAACTATCAACCAAACTATAAACCTACAAAGTAATATCAACATACCCAGGGTATCTGTTATAATATATAGCCATTATCTGGCTTCACCCACCCTAAGATCATGCTTAAGCGGTCACATGACCGTGGTTATCTACGCCAGGGGGCTTCCACTTCCATTTTGTAGGCCAAGGACCCCTGACATTTGTATGATGCATACAATACTAAGCTATTAAAATAATAATTATTTGATATATTCACATATTAAGGCACAGTGAATCCTGCTTATATGTAAAGGGTTACCATAGCAGTGTTTACCTTAAGTCCAGAAAGCCTATTATCAATATTGTGTGAATTTTTGTTTAGAATAGAATTACTTTAATGATCCCAGACTGGGAAATTATTTTGTAACAGCAGTAGTGGGATAGCAAATAAACACTTTGTACATAACATAAATAGAATCCAATATATACACAGTGTATATATACAGTGCACAGTGTGCTATAAACAATAAACAATAATAATATATACAACAAAATATGTAAAATATACTATAACAATAATAATATATACAAAAAAAAAAAGTAGAGAGACCAGAGTTCTCTTTCAGGCAGAGGTGAGAGAGTTATTATATACAGTGATGGATTGTGGCAGGAAAGATTTCCTGTATCGGTTGCTACGACAGCGAAGCTGAAGCAGCCTTCTGGAGAAGGTGCTCCGCTGTCTGACCAGTGTGAGTTGGAGAGGGTGGAGAGGATTATCCATGATGGATAATAGTTTTTTCAGTGTCCTTCTCTCCACCACAGCCTCCAGAGTGTCCTGTTTGCAGCCAATCACAGAGCCAGCCTTCCTGATCAGTTTGTTGAGTCTAACACCCAGGTACTTGTAATCCTCCACCGCCTCCACATCCTTTCCCAGAATGCACAGAGGTTGGAAAGCCGTCATCCAGCTCTTCCTGAAATCTATCACCATCTCTCTGGTCTTGCTGATGTTCAGCCGCAGGTGATTCTATCTAGTCCACTTCACAAAGTTGTCCACCAGTGCCCTGTACTCCTCCTCCTGACCCAACAACAGCCGAGTCGTCAGAAAACTTTTGCAGTTGACACGACTCAGTGTTGTACTGAAAGTCAGTGGTGTATAAGGTGAACAGGAAAGGATACAGTACAGTCCCCTGTGGAGCTCCTGTATCCCTAACCACCACATCAGACAGAACACTGCCCATACGGACAAACTGGCCTGCCTGCCAGGTAGTCAGTAATCCAGGAGATCATTGTGTCATCCACTCCCATCACCCGCAGCTTCTCCCCCAGTAGCAGTGGCTGAATGGTGTTAAAAGCACTAGAGAAATCAAAGAATGTGATTCTCACAGTACCCCCTCCACTATCCAGGTGCGAATGGGCTTGTTGCAGCAGGTAGATGACAGCATCAGAAACTCCCAAGTGTGGCTGGTAAGCAAATTGCAGAGGCTCTAGCAGGGCTCTAACCTGCGGCCTCAGGTTGACCAAAACCAGTCTCTCCAGCACCTTCATGACGTAAGATGCGAGGGTCACTGGTCGATAGTCATTGAGGTCTGATGCTGTCGACTTCTTTGGAACAGTAACTAGGCAGGAAGTCTTCCAAAGCCCTGGTATTCTCTCCTGACCAAGGCTCAAGTTGTAGAGGTGTTGTAGGACAGGAGACAGCTGGCTGGCACATGTCTTCAGGATCCTGGGGCTGATACCGTCAGGGCCTGCATTATGCTGGTGGAGTCTCTCCAGCTGTCTCCTAACCTGGCCTGCAGTCACAGTCATGCGAGGGAGGCTGCTGGTGTCTTCAGTGGAGGACAAGGAGGTGGAGGAGGAGGTGGAGGAGGAGGAGGAGGTAGAGGAGGAGGAGGTGGAGGTAGAAGAGGAGGAAGAGGTGGAGGAGGAGGAGAGGTGCTGCACAGGAGAGCTCACAGCAGGGGATTGAGGGACTGCATTTGGGGCAGTGAGGGTGTGTAGGGGTCTGGAGGTGTCATGGAGATGACAGAAGGCTGTGAGCTGAACCTATTGAAAAATCTGTTCAGCTTGTTTGCCATATCCAGGCTGCCTGATGACTGTCTGCCGCTTACCTTACACCCAGTGATCTGCTTCATACCAGTCCACACATCCCTCACATTGTTCTGCTGGAGTTTGGCCTCCAGCTTCCTCCTGTAAGCATCTTTACCAGTCATCAGCATATCCCTGAGTTCATGCTGCACTCTTCTCAATTCTTCCCTGTCTCCAGACCTGAACACCCTCTTCTTCTTGTTAAGAAGGGCTTTCAGTTCATTGGTGATCCACGGCTTATTATTAGGGAAGCGGCTCACAGTCGGGTTGGCATGGTGGTGTATTCACAGAACCTGATGTATTCTGTGATGCAGTCGGTCATGCTGTCCAGATCCTCTCCATTTGGCTCAACAAGTGCATCCCAGTCTGTCGACTCAAAGCCGTCCTGTAATGCGTCAACAGCCTCCTGAGTCCACCTCCTCACGATCCTAGTGTGGACAGGCTGCCGCTGAACAAGGGGAATATACTTAGGGGTCCAAAGAACCAGGTTGTGGTCAGATCTTCCAAGAGGGGGGAGGGCTGTGGGACTGTATGCATCCTTAGCATTTGCATATAACAGATCCAGTGTGTTACAGTCTCTGGTGGGCAGTCAACATACTGGTGAAATGTTGGAAGGGTTTTATCCAGTGAGACGTGATTAAAATCCCCAGTGATGACAATAAATGCATTAGGATGCAGCGTCTGTATCTGGGCAACAGCGGAGTGGATGACGTCACAGGCCAGCGCTGCATCAGCTGAAGGAGGAACGTACACACCGATAATGATCGCATACGTGAATTCCCAGGGGCAAATAATAAGGCCTCATCCCCACAGTCAACAGTTCAATGTCCGCGGTACAGAGACGTTTCTTCACGTGAACATGCCCGGGATTACACCACCTCTCACTCACGTACAGTGCAATCCCTCCTCCTTTTTCTTTCCACTGCTTGTCATGTCCCTGTTCGCCTGAACAGTGCTGAAACCGGGAATCGCCACGCTGTGGTCAGGGATGTGTGAGTGAAGCCATGTCTCCGTGAAACACAACACACTGCACTCACGATATTCCCTCTGAGCCTTTATCAGCGCAGCGAGCTCGTCCGTCTTGTTCCCCAGAGACCTCACGTTTCCCATGACAATCGCCAGTACAGCAGGTCTGTGTGTCCTCCTCTTCACCCTCCGTTTCACTCCAGCTCTGCAGCCACGGCGTCTCCACCGCAGCTCCTTCAGGACCTCAGGTCTGGCTTCGGGCAGCAGTACAGGTTCACACAGCGCAATCAGCTGGTCGTGTGTGTAAACTATGCGCTCAGTGATGCGCTCCTGACCCTCCGTTGCTAGAGTTAGCAAAACCATCACAAAAACAAAAACATCACAAAAAGTGCTTTAAAAGTTCAAAAAAGAAAAAAAAATGAAAGGTGTTCGTCCTCTCCCAGTCTCTGGAGAAGAGTCACCAAAAGTTGAGCAAAAACCGGAACACAAACACAACAAAAACTTTTTAAAAACTTCAAAAACCCACGGGAGCTGCTGTTACAGGCTGCCACCTAGTACGGCGCCATAGCAACATAATATTTACATGATTGTGTTTACAGTGATCTAAAATAAAAACCATTATAGTTGGAGCATTCATTTTTCTTGCAGCAGATAGCTAAGGTTTAGATCTTCCAGATCATCACGTTGTACGCTTTTGACGATGTCATCACTTTATGTGACGCCTGATGGAAAATGGGCTGACAACTTGTCTTGGTGATAAGTATTAACCCCGTAATGGCCGTGGCAGGTCGTTGTCTGCATGATGCTCTATAAAACAATTTAAAATCAAAAATATAATAGCTAGAACTTTCATTCTTTCTGCAGCAGAAAGTAAAGGTTTCTGTCTCTCACGTGACCACATTGGTCGCTGACATCATCACGTTATGTGATGTACAATGCAATTGCAGATGAAGCTACAAAACGCCTTTTACACTCTGCTCATAAAAATGATCATATCCTAAAAATGAATAGATGTTTATTGTGTAAATAACTTAAAGAATATTGAGAAATATTTTATTTACGTATCTACATTTAAAAATCTTGTGTGTTTATTCCATATAATTTGATGACAGCTTTTTGTTTTATTTCTGACCCAATTTAAACCATTTAATAAATCATTATTGTTTAATTACTTTCAAAACCTTTTTGCGAAGGTTTTACAGATTTTACGGATATGTAGCGTTTGAAGATACTCCAATAAATGACATCACGATAAGCAAAAATATCAATGTAGGCACTGGTGGACCTTTTGCGGTCCAAAAGGTTAAATGTTTATTTTTTCATGAATAGGCTGATTTATCTTTACCAATAATACGTTGGTTCATTTTAATAATTATTTTCAGACATTTTAGTTTAAGGGGGAATTTCTTTTTAAATCAAACAATAATTTGGCGGTCCCCCAGGGGTCGTGGACCATTGAAGATCTCTGGTATATGCAGCAAGTAAACAAAGATCTGAGCTGCCAGATGCACGGAGAGCAACTGGCAAAAATATCGCAGACTGTGTAAATGTGTAAATAAATAGGCATATAGTATCACAGTATCTTTTCTGCACTACAGTTCTGTTCATTCCAGACTACTTCATGTTTACATTGTTTGCATCATATACACCCGTTCACATGTCTGCTTACATCTGATACACGCATGTCTTTCTACATCTCACGCCGACGATGTTCTCTGTATCTAACCTGTACTAACACACTAACATCCTGACACTTATTCTACCTGTACTAACACACTAACATCCGAACATTTATTCTTCTTTTACACTTTATTCTTGTTGTTAGGTTAAAATGTTTTTGACGAAACGAAAATGCTGGGCATGTGACGATGATTAAGACGAAATATGTAATGCAATTTCGTTGACGAATAAAAACTAGACGCAATGTCTCTTCATTTTCGATGACGAAAACGAGACAAAATAATGTTGTTTCGTCTCGTTTAGTCACGTTATTATTATTGTTATATTGAAGTTTTCTCCCAGTCTCGCGTCTGGGCGACGTCACTTCCTCAATCCCCACACGCGCATTATTTAGTTTCTGAAGATGCCGTTGCTGTGGGTCAGCGTTAACGTTAGTGTTAGGGCTAGCGACAACTTAAGAAACATGAGAACAAAGTGTGACACCAGCCGGGGGTCGTGTTTGGAGAAATGCGACCACAAAATCACAGGAAAAAACACCAGGGATCTTAAGAGACACCTCCGAGCATCCCATAATGACATTTAGGTAAGTCAAGACATAACGTAACGAACAAGTGTGTGTGTGTGTGTGTGTGTGTGTGACTAACGTGTGTGTGTGTGTGTGTCTGTCTGTAAGTGTGTGAGACTAGCGTGTGTGTGTGTGTCGGTGTGTGAGACTAGTGTGCGTGTGTGTGAGACTAGCGTGCGTGCATGCGCGTGTGCAAGTGTGTATTTGTTTGTGAGAGTGTAAAGTGTGTTTTTACTTCCTACCTGACTGACTCACTCTGTAAGGGCGCACTCACACTGTCCTTCCGCACCGGGCCAAAACAGGTTTTGCGGGTAAAGCCTAGTGCGTTTGACCAGTGTGAGTGCAACCGCCCCGCACCTAGCTGCGGCAAGCTGGCCGTCCACAGCCCGTTTGAGAGAGGTGGGCTTTTGTAGAGCGCGTTTGCACATGTACGAGCACAAGCGTGCGCACGAGCACGACGCCTACGGCGGCTCTCACGTCATTTTATGTGCGCCTGTTCGGACATAGAAAAAAAAAAGACGGACCATGTGCGGACATTTAACAATAACAACGATGGTGGCGAAAGGTTGACGTTGGTGTGATGCGGAGGTGGAGTGTTTACTGCAGATTTGGTCAGATGAAAATATTCAAAAACAGTCGGACAAGACGCACAAAAACTCTGAGGTGTATGGAAAGATTTGTAAACAAAGCGACGCATCGCGATGACGTCAATCAATGCGTGTGACATGTTACGGCTTGATGACGTATGGACAGGCAAGAAGCAGTTGCGCGAGGCCAAGGGAGTGTTAGTACAAACGGGCTGGCCAGCGGGGGGGAGAGGGAGGGGGGGACATGTACCCTAAAGCAAATGCTTCTTGCTGTCCATACGTCATCACGCCGTAACACGACACACGCATTGATTGACGTCATCCCGATGCGTCGCTTTGTTTACAAATCTTTCCATACACCTCAGAGTTTTTGTGCGTCTTGTCCGACTGTTTTTGAATATTTTCATCCGACCAAATCTGCAGTAAACAGTCCACCTCTGCATCACACCAAGGTGAACCTTTCGCCGCCATTGTTGTTGTTAAATGTCCGCGCATGGTCTTCTATTTTCTATGTCCGAACAGGCGCACATAAAGGATGTCAGAACCGCCGTAGGCCTCGTGCTCGTACACGTGCGCACGCTCGTGCTCGTACATGTGCAAACGGGCTCTACAAAAGCCCACCTCTCTCAGGTCTCTCTCTCTCTCTGTCCGCAGTTATGCGCGGAGCGGGTGCACTCACACTGCTCAAACGCACTAGGCTTTAGCTGAAAAACCGGTTTTGGCCCGGTGCGGAAGGACAGTGTGAGTGCGCCCTAAACTTCCCCTTGTTGGCCAAATACTTTCACTAGTTTTGTATTTCACAGAGCAAATAACACTGAGCTGAATTTGGCATTAACATAAATTGGATTACTTATGCTAGACCTGTACATGCTGTAAACTTAAGATATCTGCATGGGTTTGGCTCTAAGGAAATGTTGGTTTTGTCAATACTACTAGGTACTTTTATCATATTGATTAAATATAATTGCATTTCTAAAAAGAAACTAATATACAATTTCCGTCGACTAAAACTAGACTAAAATGCTCAACCTTTTTGTCGACTAAAACTAGACTACAATGCTCAGACTTTTAGTCGACTAAAACTAGACTAGACTAAAAGTAAAACAGGCCGCCAAAAACAACACTACTAGGAAGACGATCTGTTGGAAGAATAAATTCTAGAGATGAATAATAATCTAAAGATAATACAAGGCAACTTCAGGATGGGGCTCGGCTCCCTGCTGACGATTGGCTCATTGGTCCACAAGCGTCTGGCTGCAGCCCACCACACTGAGGCAACGCCCATTTCAAGCAGGAAATGGACACAAAAAAATACAAAATCAAATCATACTGACACTTGCAGTGCAGCAATCTTTTTCAGTACACAGACATGTACTCAATTAAAAAGTCATGCACATAGAATGTAAAAAAAAAGGACGTAGCATACCCGTCGGGGTCCGTTCTCTCAACTTGATCTAATTATCCTGGCCTACAGGAGTCACCATCTTTTCAGACTTTCCTTTTAACAAAAAAGGGCAGTGATGTGACGTCGGGGGGGGCATCCAACTGGCTGTGGAATACCTCAAAGGAGAAGAGAGGGTAGCTGTAACTTGAGAGGCCACGCCCCTAATTATTCATAATACCGCCCTCAGTGTTATGGAGATATGACCTAAACATACAGACTAGAATGTGTTTTGTCCCAGGCCTTAAACAGGTGTAATGATGCTGTGAAAATGGCTTGTTTAACATGGGGGTAAATGAGAAACTGCTCTATTATGAAACATGCCCCTAGTGGACACTCAGAGAACTGTTTTTGGCACTTGCGTCAACCAGGAAGTCGCTGTGGTGGGGGCTTGGTCATGCACTACATATATTTATTTCACGTTCTTCTACTGTATATATCATATAATGTTTGTATCCCCGTGCAGCAATATACTGTATAGCCGACTATCGGTACTTTATTTCAACGTGTTTATTTATTCTGTCAAAATAAGACAGTAACCTTGTCCATAGCACCCGCTTCGGACGTTATCACTCTATTAAATGGCCGTAATCTGAGGTCATCAGCCTCATAGATATGGGTTAGAAGATTCCTGCAACACCTTCCAGCAGCTTCAAAAGGCTGTTATCATCTACTCACATGATATTTAATTAAATCTTATATTTTTATTTTATTTTCCTTAACTTAATATTGATGAAATTTTACCCATTAAGTGATTTTACAGATTTTTTGTACTAATATCAGATCATATACTTTTATTGATATTTTACTACTTTTATTTTCATTGATTTAATTGGTAATTCAGTGATTATTATACCCATTTAACACATAGTTTTATTTATTTTGATATGATAACATTTCCTTTAATAAACCACCCTGAGTTCATTCTCTGGTGTTTCCTCGAAAGTATCAGGGACAGTGTTTCCTCACTTTCACTTTTTGTTTTATTGCATGCATTAAAACAAAACATTAAACATACATTATCTTTATCCTGTTTTATCCAGTCTTTGTTTGTTTAGTTCTGTTGTATTGAGTATTTTTAATTTCTGAAAAGACTTTGTTGTCTGTGGATTTGGGGGAGGGGATGGGGTGGTTGGAATTGTTGTTTTATTTTCTTTCTTTTTTTTCTGTGAAGAACGTTGTGTTGCCTTTAATGTATATGAAAAGTGCTACATAAATAAAGACTGATTTGATTGATTTCTGGGTCACATTTTGAATTCCAACAAACTGGATGTTGCTTGGTTAGTTTTAGGCAATCTAAAATGGTGTTTGAATTAAAATACTAAAGAACCATAAGATTATAAGTTAACTTAAAAAGCCGTCATCTCACGCTGTAAGTGAACTCAAGTCTCCCGTGTGAAAGTCTTGAGTCTGAGGCCAGACCAAGACCCCACCACAGCGACTTCCTGGTTGATACAATAAGAAAGTGCCAAAAACTACAGTTCTCTGAGTGTCCACAAGGGGCAATTTGCATAATAGAGCAATTTCTCATTGACCCCCATGCATAATTAAACCTATTTAAGGCCTGGTACAAAAAATGATTCTGGTCTGTATGTTTAGGTCATATCTCCATAACAACTCTGAGGGGGTTGAATTTTTTGTAAAAGGCTAGTTTTTATTTTATTGGAGGTAAAATTTTCTTAATAATTAGGGGCATGGCCTCTTGAGTTACAGCTAGCCTTCTGGCCCTCACTTCTCCGTGAGTATACGTAAGCCAGATGGACGTATCTCCCTCCCACCAACGTCACATACATGCCCTTTTTTGATAAGAGGAAATGAGGCGGAGTTAAAGTCTGACAAGATGGCGACTCCCGTAGGCGAGTACGATTGGATCAAGTTAAGAGAACAGACCCCTTCTGTGCTTCGTACATTTTTTATACAGTCAACGGGCCTCTCCATTGGTCTGCGGTACTGTTGAGTAAATTGGCTTCTCTTCTGCAGCCTTTAAAAACCCTGTCTGCTTATGTATTTTTATTGACCAGAAGAATGAGAATCAAATCAAATCAAATCAAATCAAAAAACGTTATTTTTCCCCGGGGGGCAATTCAGGGCACACAGAGCAGCAAATCACGACAGTGCAATTACACAAAAAACATTTTAACCTAACACAAGAATAAAGAGTAAAAGAAGAGTAAGTGTCAGGATGTTAGTGTGTTAGTACAGGTAGAATAAGTGTCAGGATGTTAGTGTGTTAGTACAGGTTAGATACAGAGAACATCGTCGGCGTGAGATGTAGAAAGACATGTGTGTATCAGATGTAAGCAGACATGTGACGTGTATATGATGTAAACTATGTAAACATGCAGTAGACTGTTGAAACAGGTGTAAACAGAACTGTAGTGCAGAGAAGATATAAGTGGACAGTGATCAGATTCAGATGAAGTCAGACGTGATACATGTGTGTAATGAGCAGACGTAACAGAACTATAGTGCAGTAATAGAGTATAAATATAATATATAACTATAAGCTAGATAATAAAGTGATAGTGGTGCATGGCAGGAAAACAGCAGTCTAAGTATACGCTGGCTCTGTGTAACTGATGAATACTGAAGAATAAAGTGACCATAGTGCTGTGATGGATACAATATAAGACCTGATAGACATAATAAAGTGGAGCAGTGCATTAATACCATAAATTAACATAACTAACAGAATCAAGTGGACCAGTAAGAACAAAGTAACAGAATAAGTCCGGTGTGAACATAATAACAGAATAAATAAGTAAGTGGAGTACTGCAACAGACCTGAGTAACATTATAAACAGAGTAAATAAGTGGCGTAGTGCAACAGACCGGAGTAACATTATAAACAGAATAAATAAGTGGCGTAGTGCAACAGACCGGAGTAACATTATAAACAGAATAAATAAGTGGCGTAGTGCAACAGTCCAGTAACATTATAAACCGAGTGAACAGAATAAGTGGAATTGTGCATCAAACCAGTAGTTCACAGCTTTGAGGACAGGAGTGGAGGTAGATAGCCAGTTCACGTGTCCGGTAAGTGGTCGGGGGGGGGGGGGGTGTCCAGGGGGTGAAGGTGTCCAGGGAAGGTGTCAGGGGTGGGAAGGGGGGGTGATGGTGATACTGTCCAGGGAGGGTGTCTGGAGAGGGGAAGAGGAGGGGTGAAGGGAGGGGTGTCCGGGGGGGAGAGGGGGGTGAGGTGTCCAGGGAGGGTGTCTGGAGTGGGGGGGGGGGGGGGGGTGATGGTGTCCGGGGGGGGGGGGGGGTGTCAAGAGTGGGGCGGGGGATGGTCAGAGGGGTCAGGAGTTGAGGAGCTGGACAGCCCTGGGGATGAAGGTTGCTCTTCTCCTCTGTGTCCTGCAGCAGGGACAGCAAAGACGGCGTCCTGAGGGGAGCCACTCAAACGCTGAGAAGAGAGCGTGAGAGGGGTCCTGCATGATCCGACCAGCTAACCTGAGTGTCTGCTGCTCGTGGATGGTCGACAGAGTTCTAACAGGAAGTCTGATGATCTTAGAGCAGACCGTGGCTACGCTCTGCAGGCGGTTTCTGTTCCGGAGGCTGGTGGAGTAGAACCAGCATGTGATGGAGAACGTGATGATGCTCTCGATGAAGGAGTAGTAAAAGGTCAGGAGGATGTTCTTGCTGACTCCAAAGGAATTGAGCTTCCTAAGGAGGTATTTCCGCTGCTGACATTTCCTGAGAATCTCCTCTGTGTTGGAGGAGAATTTCAGCAGGCTGTCAAAGATGGTGCCCAGGTACCTGTACTCCTCAACTGCTTCAACAGGCTTCCCGTGGGTCACGGTGTTTGCTGATGCAGCCAGTTCCCTCTGCTTGTTGGAGAAGGTCACCACCGTGTCTTTGGTTTTGTTGACATTCAGCTCCAGGAGGGAGCTGTCACACCACTCCATAAACTCCTGAAGAGCTGGTCCGTGGTGCAGAGATTGGCCTGACAGCAGAGACAGGAGGACGGTGTCGTCAGCGTACTTCACCAGATGACAGTTAGGCTGTGTGGTTCTGCAGTCATCGGTGTAGAGGATGAAGAGCAGAGGTGAGAGCACACAGCCCTGAGGGGAGCCGGTTGAGGTGTGTTGGAGGTCGGAGAAGGTGCTGTTGACCAGGACTCTCTGTGAACGGTCAGGAAGTCCAGTATCCACAGGATTAGCAGTTGGTCCAGATGAAAGAGGGCTGAGAGTTTGTCAGCCAGGATGTGGGGCTGCATGGTGTTAAATGCAGAGGAGAAGTCTGCAAACAGGAGTCTGGCTGCGGTGTTGGGGCGCTCCAGGTGTTTGTGAACAGTGTCTATTATGAATGTTTTTGCATCATCGACGCCCCTGCCAGATTGATAAGCAAATTGGAGCGGGTCCATCTGGGAGTGGGTTTCCCTGATGATGTCTTGTTTTATGATCCTCTCCATGGCCTTCATCACAAGAGAGGTGAGGGCCACCGGCCGGAGGTCATTCAGACATTTGACGGCGCTCTTCTTGGGGATGGGGATAACTGTAGAGTGTTTCAATTGCTGGGGGACTATGCTGCTGTCCATGGATCTTTGGAACAGGGTCTGAAACACGCCCCCTAGCTGCTCAGCACAGTGCTTCAGGACGCGGCCGCTGATGTTGTCTGGGCCAGGTGAGCTGTTCTCCCATGTCTTCCTGAGGGCTTTCACCAAGTCCTCTTCACTGAAGGTGAAGGCTGCTGAGTCACTGGGCTTGAGCTTGGACATCGCTTCTTCCAGCTGGGTGGTGTTGTCCTGCTCGAACCTTGTTTAGAAAGAGTTAAGGTCATTGGGGAGAGATGAAGAGCTGCTGCCTGAAACCTGGATGGTTTTTGTGTTGCTGGCAGCAGTGTTCACAGCAGCCATGTTCTTAAGTCCCTGCCAGGCTGAGCGGAGGTTACCCTGCGTGAAGCACTCCTCCACTTTGTTCTTGTACTCCAGCTTGGCAGTTTTTACGGCATGCTTGACCTCTCTGTTGACCTCCTTTTTCTCCATTTCAGAGCCGGTGAAGAAGACCCTTTTCTTCTTGTTGAGGATCTCCTTGAGCTCTTTGGTGATCCAGGGTTTGTTGTTGGGGTAGATAGTGACCGTTTTGGAGGGGATGATGTTGTCCACACAGAAGGAAATGTACGATGACACAGTGTCCACATGTTCATTAATGTCATCAGAGGGGGCCAGGAGGTTGTCCCAGTCAGTGGATTCAAAGCATCCTTGGAGTGTGATGATGCTTTCGTTGGTCCACTGCTTGATGTTCTTGACAACTTTCTTCACCCTTCTCATGACAGAGATGTAAGCCGGAGCAAGCAGGATGGCATGGTGATCAGCAGAGCCCAGAGGGGGGAGGGCGACAGATCTGTATGCGTCGGGTACTGAACCATAGCACTTGTCCAGTGTCTTCTCCTGGCGTGTGTGGCATGTGATATACTCTTGATAACCTTTTAATGATTTGTCCAGGGAGCAGTGGTTGAAATCACCCAAGATGAATTTGGGAGAGTCCGGTGAAATGTGGTCCAGTTTGTTTAAAGAGTCTGTGATGTGTTCAGTGGCTGTGACTGCGTTGGCTCTGGGGTGGATGTAAACCAGGATGACAAAGAGCTGAGGAAACTCCCTGGGTAGGTAGAAAGGGCGAAGGGAGACAGCCAGAAGCTCAATATCCGGGGTGCACAGTTTCTCCCTCACGACGATCGTTGAGCACCAGCGTGTGTTTACATACAGACACACGCCGCCGCCATGTTGTCTACCGGTGAGCTCACTGTCTCGATCAAGTCTTAGAGGGGGGCCGAAGCCATCAACGTGCAGGGCATGGTCATCGTCGTTCTTATTTAACCACGTCTCAGTGAAAGCAAGAACCGAGGCAGTCCTGTACTCATGCATGTGGTTAACGTTAGCTTGTAGCTCGTCCGTTTTGTTCCGGAGGGATCTAACATTAGCTAGGACGATAGATGGAAGCGGCCGTTGTTTACAAGTCTCCCGTTTGAGCCTGGCCCTGATTCCGCTCTTTCTCTTCCCCCTTCTGGTTACCTTATTGTTCTTGTGTGTGGATTTGTCATGGCTCGTTGAGTTACTCCGCAGTAATTCCTTCGGTAGCGAGTCTACGGCGAAGGCGTGTAGAGGATGGAATCCGAGCTGTAGTAGGGTCTCTCTGGAGTACGTGTTCCGCTGGTCGTTGTTTCTGCTCGCCGTCACAAACTCCAGGAGAAACCACACTTGAAGAATGGCCATGAAAAACACGGGTATATCCATGCCGAACGGAGAATTAAAGTCCCGGGTGAAAAGGAAAAGAAAAACAGGAGAATAACTTCCGCGTTGTTCGGCAGTCACGGGGTTAACAGGAAGGTAAACAAAGCAAGTGGAAGAGAATACAAAATGAACAATGGCGAAATACAGCCATTCAACGTACCATTATGTGCAGCTATTACTTGTTTCAATCATTTTAAAAGTGACCTCCCTGTCTGCTTATTATAGATTTGTTCATGGTGCACAGTGTAGGAGAGTAATGGAAAGGTTGAGAGCACTACTCATATGAATATATTCACATTCATGTTGTAGATGTGCACACACAGCCGCAGAGATGGTGCTCAGTTTGACACAGGGACAAGGCTGAGTCCTACATGTTAGCCTAGTTAGCAATGCTAGAGAAAAATAGTCTATGAATATCTTGGTTGTCTGTGTGTGAAGTAGCTTTACCTAGCACCCTTGAGAGCTCCCCTTGACATGGAATGAGTCATGTTTGTTCATGAATTTGCCGGTCAGCTCTGGCCTAATTTGGACATGGAAATGTGATCACGATGCAGGAAGAATAGAGATGAGAACACTTAACACCAAGTTATCAGATTATCATCAAGATAACATATCTATATCCATATCCAGATCATATGTTAAAGAGATAGTTCAGCCATTCTTAAGTGAGGTTTTATGAGGTACTTATCTACAGTCTGTGTGTTTCCTACAGATTTTTTACAATAAACAAATACAAGAAAAATAAAAAAGACAGCAACAATGAAATGCCCTTCACTATGTAGACAGTTTCTGAGCCGGAGTATACAGAAGATGATCTGCAGCAGGGGGGGGACTGAACTGAACGGAAACTTCTCCTGTTTCTCTGCGTGCTGTCATCAACCGTAGTTAATACACCCGTGGAGTACCTCATGTAACCACACATTAAAAAAAGCTGGCGTGTTTTGCGCATAACCAAAAATAAGTACTGCAAAAGTCCAAATTAACAGATACGTATGTGATAGAAATATACAATAGAAAAAACTAAATCCTGTAAAATAAATCTGTTTTTGAAATGAAAAGAGCTGTACAGTGTTTAAAAATAAAGACAATGTAGGGAAACGCCTGGGGCCTGTTTCACAAAGCAGGTTAAAAAAACTCTGAGTTTTCGGTTCCAGAACAGCAGATTTGCGTCAGGTTGATCAACTCAGAGTAGTTTGACCTGGAGTTAAGCGCGTGCACCACAAGTAAAAAAAGACAGCATCAATGGAGCCCTGATTCGACGAGTCACCATGGCAACGGGGAAGTGAAGGGCTACGCTACAACTGGAATTGGAAATATTAATGCGCTCATACGGAGAGTTTGAGCAGGTTTACACCGCTGCTCTAGCAAAAGAGAGGGAGACGGTGTGGGAGGACATTGCTGCTCGGGTCAGTGCGTAAGTTTAAATGTAGTCCTGTTGTAATCACAGTAATATCACAGGGGGAACTGCTTGAGGGGGAGCCTATTAGTTTATTTCATTTAAGTGCAGTCCCGCGGGGGAGAAGCGCACTTGGCAGCAGCTTAAGATGAAAAATAAAAACATTGTTCAAACAGGTAAAACATCGGCACAATCTCATGGTGACGCCTCATTTTGAGCATGTTTTACATGGTAAAGTAAATATTACCGTAAGTGGCTGTTTTTTATACAACATATAAATGTTGTATAAAAAACTCCCATTTGCAAAAAACCGCAGCGCAACACACAATATCTGCTGTGATATGAGAGCATTACTGGTTGTTAATGTTGGAAATGTAAGGAGGGGTGAGATGGACTGTGACATGAAACGGTGTTGTGCCGTATTCAGCCCCCTCGCATTATAGTTGATATTCTGGATCAGAAGGCTATATTGGAGTAGTTTATATACTGGTAACCCAACTAAAAGCACACACTTTTGAACCTATGAATTGCAAGAAAAACTGGGATTATATTTAGGAAACGCTAAGTCAAATACATTCAACTTGCTCAAAAGATCCATTTCATTAATTTTGTAATTATGGCTGCAGTATATTAAGAACGTCTATGCGCGGTCTGATAATCATCTCCCGACGAATATTTAATTATCTGTGCATTAATGCTGCACCTTCATCCACAGGATCGTTATCAAAAGGACATGCCATGGTAGTGAAATAGTAGCCACCTAATATAACTTCTAATGTCTGATGTTTGCAATGATTTTCTGAAAAAACTGACGGAACTATACTACGCCAAAACTCGCCCGCTGTCTGAATGAATGAGGAATTCAAACACCGTGTGTGGCTGAAAGAGGGCGGAGACAGAGAGAAACTCAAGGTTTTCTGAGAAAAACCTGGTCCCGACCAGGTTAGGTTCAGAGAGCATGTTACCATGGTAACTGACCGAGAGGTTAAGTTACCTCTCTTTGTAAAACAGGCTAGAGTTACCCCTCTGTCTCTGGTTTGAGTTACCTCCCTTTGTGAAACGGAAAACTCAAGTTTCCCTCATTTCAGGGTTAACAGACACAGAGTTTTCACTAAACTTGCTTTGTGAAACAGGCCCCTGGCAGGCCTTGGGGAAGACTCAGGACTAGGAGAGATTATAGGTGCGTTTCCCTTAACCAAATACCCAGAATGAGGCCGGTCTATCTCGCCAAAACGCCCCTACTTTGCATGTGAGGCGCTTGAGCAGCCATTTGAGCGGCCGTTTTTTTACCGTGGGATAGCAGGGACTTTTTCCTCCCCTGAGAGAAGTCTGGTTACTCATTGGATGTAACTCTCAACGGGATGTGACGTATGGTAGTTCAGACGACAAACACAATGAAGTAAACACTTATCCAGAAAATTATCTGTGCGCACACACACACACACACCTGGATAATTGTCAACACGCCCAGAAATTTTAAGGTTGTGTTTTCTTTCATGTTACTTGTACATAATTTGACGTGAATCATACAGGCAACCTTCAATCAAACTACAACTATTCTGTATTTCTCATTTTGAGAACTGATCAGCTGATCACCATAGTGATGCGTCACCTCCAGAGTCTCCTAAATAACTTTGGTGGTTATGGCCCACCTTAGTGGTGGTAATGAGAGAAGGGCAAGTTCAGTTTCTTCACTTCCCCAGCCAGATTTATCCTGCTGGTCCTGGGGATTGAACCGGCGACCCTCCGATCACAAGCTAGCTTCTCTAACATTTAGGCTACCATTTGAAACTTTCAGAGTGGGCACATTTTTACCCTAATTGAAATATGCCTTATATTCCCACACTGGCCTGGGAAAGGGAATTTTGTTGTCCCAAGCTGGAGCTGCTGTCCTCCAATGAGGTTTTGAGGTAAAGTATTGGCCAAGGAATGTGCAAATGTCCATGTGACGAAGAGCACATCGTCACCAGTTTGTGTGATTACAGATGCACTTTTAATAATTGCACAGACACTTTTAGAAGAGCAACAGCACTTTATTTGAGATTTGCACAATACATTTTAACACATTGCTTTTGTGTGAGGGTTTGGGGTCCTGATGGACTGCAGCTTCCTGCCACAGGGGGTTGTTTCAAACAGTTTGTGTCAGAGTGGCAGGGGTTAGCCAAAATCGTTCCTGCCTTCCTCAGAGTCCTGAAGGGACGGCTGATTGCAACTTATCACCTGATGATGTCCAGCTCCTACCAGAGATGAGCCCAGTTAGGGAGGTGTCATCAGCTCCTGACTGGAGGTGCAGCTGTTGGTGTACAGGGAGAAGAGCAGAGGGTAAATAACGCAGCCTTGAAAGGAACCAGTGTTGATGGGCCGGGGGTCTGAGATGTACTTCATGTCTTGCACTAATGGTAATGATACTTTAGCTTACTTTTTGAAATGATTGAGAATCGATGAGAAATTTTTAAGTTGTAGCAGCTTGCCCAACTTGTCTGTAGCTCCGTATAAGGGCAAGCAGGCACCTCAAATGTTGCTAATTTTATCTGCACCAGTGTGTGTGTTCCCCCTGTTTTTCATCACTTCTCTGAGTGTGTGGCTCAGGCCTCAACGTACCACACACACACAGGCACTCCTGTTTAGATTTCCCATATCTGCTGTCACTCTGAGTCAAACCAACCGTCCGCTGTATCTCTAGTTTTGACAGATCAGCAGTTCAGCCATGTACCCAGCCTGGTGAGGGAGCTGTGTTTTTGTGTGCGTCTTGAATTCATATACATACGTGTGCATATACATACCAGTGCAGGATGGATGTATTATGCAGACATAAAGTGATTCTATCCGTTCATATTGTCTCACACTTTGTGCTCTACCCCGTTTTGTTATCTGTATTTGCACATACTGTATATATTGTTACCTGGACACATAAACCTTTTGTTATTCGTCTTTCTAGTTTATTTAGTTTACTTTCTTTACTACTTTGAGTTTCATTCTAGTTTCACTTTATTTTACTGTAGGGTATTCACAATTTGTTATTTAGTTTGGATATGTCCTGCCTTCTACTATAGTTTATATTGCCTATAGTTTTTGCTTATTCGATTCTGGTTTTAGATCTAGTTCATTTAGACAAACACATATGAATGTAAACTGGCAACATCCCTGAATGAACATTGCTGCCTCTGACCACAGCAGCAGCATGGTACAGCTACTTGCTCTTCAGGCCCATGTTCTCAATGCTGTTAGCCTGTCAGTGCTATACGTCTGACAGAACAACACACACATGGAAAAAGTTTTATGTATTAGCCCATATGTTTGTCTACGCTTGTGTGTGTGTAATATAAAAATATTGATATGTCTGTGAACAATGGGGGAAAGAAAAAGAGAAGAAATTGAAGAGAAAAGATTCATAATTGTAAAATTATCCTCCATCCAGACCTCTGAATCACCACCCACATCTCTAATTTGTTTCAAATAAAGATAGTATTGTCCTCATTGTTTCTCCCAGTGGGAAACAACCACCCAATCAGAGCTGGATGCAGCATTAGGAATGTGCATACCTAATCCCTAATTAGCTTTCTAACTACAACCATGAAAAGCAGTGACAAAAAAATTGATAGCATGTGGATGAGACTGACACAACCTCTCTTGACGTACTGTACTTCTGTGACTGTTGGCATTTTTTTTTCATATTTGCTGAAACTGTCACTATATCCCAACAGCATAATGAGACACATGATCTGTGAAAAGTCTCTGCACCGTCCTGCTTCTCTCTGGCTGCTCCTAATGGCAGCTGCCTGTTTCCACCACACCCGACTGACAACCATTCAGAGCCAAGTCAATGAGCCAGTCAGTGACTGCTCTGAATCTATATTCTGTAACTGCATTGTATATTTTTGGCATTAATTGTTTTCAGAAACATATTTTGGTGTACTGTTTAGCTGTGAAACGAGAAAGGTTGTCCGGCCGGTTAAGGCTTGGTTTTGGCTCAACTTGGTCACAAACTTTCTCATTTTACTGTTAAACATTACACTAAAATATATTTCTGAATTAACTTTATGTAATACATATGCAATACAGTAACAGAATATTGATTCATATTTGATCAGCACCACCTAGTTTCACAGTTTGATGGGTGTTCAGAGCAGTTATTGATTCTGTCAGGCTCTGATTTGTTGTTGTTGGTCAAGCACAGTGGAAACTAGTAGATGCCATTAGGAACAAATCCTCTGTCTCTACTACTAGTGATGTCAGGACATGGTGACAATATCAGCAAACATGAAAGAATAAAAACATATTTTCCTAAAACATTACAGACTTCAACTTTAAGTTGCGCTACCTCAGCATCAATGTACAACTGAAAATATTATCAGAGGTACGGCTTCATCACATCACTCACCAGTAATTGAACGGGGCAAACTAAAATAGGAACTCGGCGGACTTAATCACAATATCAAGCTAAAGGAATCAAGTAGATTTAATTTCTCCATTCATTAAATTTGGTAAAGTCCACGAGTCGCAGTCGGCAACATTTGTTTGATCATATTCACTGAAGCTGATACTAAGCTCCGAAAAACACAAAAACACGCCTCTATGTGCACCTAGAGCTTGTTGTTTGTTTTGCAAAAATCGGCCGCACCCGTATCATCCTGTCCACTCAGCGCAGGGCTGACTGTCAGGCACAGTTTTTGCACACGCCACTGATCCCCCCTCCCCCCTCACGCATGCTACAATACCACAGGCACATGCCTCAAGCTAGGCATACGCTAAATGATGTTAGCAGTTGCTATCTATGAGTTAGCCAGGCTACCTCCATGTAGCGTGTACTCTATGCCGTTTATTAATGAGAGAAGACACAGCACGTTCACAGGAATCTGGTGCATGTGCACTGACGAGCACTCGATGGGAGGGAGCAGAGGAGCTCGGTGGTAGAGAGGCATGAGAGTTGTACACTTGACTGAGTCAACTCGATCTTCCAGACTTGGAGACTGCAGCTTTAACGCAGAACACCAACCAACCCTAATATGAACCCACATTCTAACTGTAATCTTATTTCATAAAAGTAATAATTAAATGAAGTATATAAATCTGAACGCAGCTCCATGTCCCAAAACTAGACACTTGCCACCATGGGGTGCTTCCTCACCCTTCACTTCATGAAAGGTCATTTGGTCGTCACAGTAACAGACCCCAACACACACACACACACTCATACATAACCAATTAAAGTCTCAGCATGAGACCAGGGTGGCCCGCAGTCTCAAAGGATTTAAAGCAGGCTGTTGTTTGAGAAAGATTAAATATTGAACTGGAACTTTATGTAAGTATTTACATTTCTGGGGCTGGCTCAGCCTCCAGGGCATCCAAACAGTCACTAAATCATATTCTACTCACCAGGATAATTTCATGGATTGTTTTCCCTTCCCCTCCCAACACTCCCGTCTCCCTCCATCCCCTTCAAAGAGCCCCGTCCTGCCTCCAGGAGCCCAAGGGGCCCTCCGTCCCCCTTTTTGGTAATTTCATGTGCTGTCGAAAAAAAAAAGAGTTGACATATTTAAACATTTGCCTTGTGTAAATGTTCAGTGTGGAACACCGGCAAAAAGGGCCATTATTTTGATTTGTGCTAGGCTAGGTGGAGGCAGCAGGAGGGGTGGTGAGGGGGGAGGGTCGTCTCTGGAGGCAAATAAAGCAGCAGTCGTGTTCTCTGCATGTGTCTGTGGTATCACCGTAAGCAAACGGGAGCTTTACTGGATGTTTGCTCACTGAGATGAGAGCGAATGCACAATGTAAAATAAACAAGGGAAATCCTCTGGGAGCGTGTGGTAGCTAGACCCGGCTCAGCACGCCTTTCTGCTGGATTTAAACCAGAGTGCCTGTCACCATTAGTCCTCATTCAAAACAAGAGACAGAGGCAGATACAGAGACAGACAGAGGCTGAGGAACAGATATAAACTGCTAATGGAAAAAAAAAGCAGGTGAGAGTGTCAAAGACGGAGAGGCAGGGAGGTAGGCTGACGTGAAAATGCCAGAGAACAGACAGAGAAGCGGTCGGATACCAAAGAAAAACTTGGTAGGAAGGAGAATCAGAGCGAGAGGCAATCACAAAGCAGCTTTCCTCCACCGAGTGAGACAACAGTATGAGTAATAAAATTGACACACGGCTGTCTGTGCCGGTTGCGATGGCCCCTTACGCATTGGCAGCCAACCAAAAGTAAAGGAATCGCAGAGGAAACAAAACAAGCCAACAACATTGGCAGAGCTTTTCTTCTTCCTGATTCTGCCACCTGAAAACATGATGCACAAATAACCTCCCCCGCCACACTACCCGACAGCATGTGGATTAAGTTTTTCAACAAGGAATTTCTCTTTTCTTTGTAAACCTGTCATACTGTTACAGTCAACAGTCAAGATATTGGCCTTTTGCCTCACCACTCTGAGGGGAAATAAAAGCAGCCCAGAACACAAAGGAATAGCTTTTAGATGGATGATTGTGATGAAATTTCCAAATTGTGCCCATTACATGCTCAAAAAAGCCTTTTTATGCTTGTCAGTGCAACAAGCTTCTCCATATGCTAATGTGTTTAAAAGCCTGTGTAAAGAATCCTTTATGGACCGGGTCCTGTCTGTAAGGTAATGTTTCTCCTGGTTTACACTGCAGTTGTAGTTGAAAAATAAGATTTACATTTCACAGCTTAATAAACCAAAAGCTACTATAAAGCAGCTCCTGCATGTTCCAATGTCCATTACACCCTGTGATACACAGGTGTTTGATAAAATGAGCAATAATGTGATGTCAGATTTCTACCTGGGCCCTCATACCTTGCACTGCAGCTGAATTCTCACAATATCATGAGATTATGTGAGAAACGCAGTCACGTCAAATGAAAATCCATCTTTTCAGGCTCCAGGTGATACATTTGTGAGTAGAGCTATGGTAGATCAGCCAGTCAGCTTTATGGGAGGCTCTTCAGGCAGGTGAGAGGGGAGTGGGGATTGGCGATGAAACAAGAGGCGACCACTCTTTCAAAACAACAATGGATGCCCCTAAAGAGGTCAGCTTAGCCCTAATGCCTCCCTCAGGCAAAAAGAGGCCATTTTTCGCAAACTTTGTATTGATTTTTTGATAATTTTGGCTGTTATAGCTTATGGCATAGCTTTTAGCTTTTTTTCTTTTTAGCCAGATTTGTCTTTTTCTCTTTTATACTCTAGTGATGCATTTTACAGCCTTTGGATACCTTTGTGGCTGAAAAGGGACACACACAAAACACTGCTATAAAATCATAATATATCAATATTTTTCTGATTATTTTTCATAACCTGCTCAAAACTACCAAATATTCAATCATTTTCAAGATTTTAACACTTTAAATAACAATTATTACAAAAACCTGGACAAAATATGAAAACCTTGTATTTTTGCCAGTCATATTGTGGAGCCATGTGACTACCAGGGGGCACTGTGTGTGTGTGTGTGTGTGTGTGTGTGTGTGAGAGTGAGAGTTAGGGCTGTTACTTTTGCCCAAAAATCATATTTGAAGTTCGTTTGTTTATTAATATTAACATTCAAATATATTCAAAGATTTATTAATACTATTTTCACCATTAATTGTCTTCGGTAAGACCTAACGACGCGACTGTTTTAATTTAAAGTCCAGGCCACTTAAGTGTCACGCATTGAGCGTAATAGTCACTCTTTTATCCGGTCTTTGGTCACCCACTCCTGCCACACATTGTATTTCTCACAGGGAAAAACAATGTTAACAGTACCCAAAAAGTCTCTGGCTGAAGCGCAGCTGCGCTGCTCTCTTTGCTTTCACTAAGGAACCGGCAGGAATCAAGAGCTGCCACTGAACAGTGGCCAGCCAATCAAAAACAAAGAAAGAGTTAAACGCATAGTTATCCTGGTATTATTCACGTGATGTTGGAGCTCTGAGCATCACTTTGAGCAGAGTAATTCATCTCCTGTTTTTTAATGTGACATTACAACAAATTCACAACTTGACTGCTGTTAGAGAATGTTGCCCCGATAATTAGCATCAGTTTTTCAATGCTGACTTAAACCATGGACATAAAAAAACAAAAAAGAATACATGAATGAGTGTAACCACCCCCATTCCTGACCGTTCCTGACTGACGCTAATGTCAACTACAGGAGCCCAGATGGACAACAATAGCCTTGCCAATGAGCTCGCGATTCACAACTTCACCAGGCGTGAAAAAGCCTCGGCATCTGAATTGAAAAAACGTTTACAAGTAAACACATTTACAAAAAATAATGTCCATTACAAGTTTGAATATTACGGGCTGTCTAATATTCATTCAAATACTATTATTGTTTTTTTTATACTCAAATTATATTTGAATATTAATGTTTGTGGTGTGAGTAGATACTGATCATTTCAGCAGTGAAAGAAGGACGTGTTTCTTGTGTCTTTTGAAGGTGCTGGCCTCCTGCCTTTGCTGTTAGTGTGTTAGTGTACCTGGCAGTCAAAGGCAAACATACTTGGCTGAGTGGCCATAGCAGAGAAGGAGAAAGACCTGGAGCACAGAGAAGGAGCGAAATGGGAGAGGCATTTTAGTATAGAATAGGATTTAGAAATGGTCATGCAGCCTTCATCTGCCAGCGAGCTGCAGGACTCATCTGAAGAAGAAACGACCTTCGAGGGGGAATCTGACACTGGAAGCTCCCTCGAGTCCTCCAATTCTGTGAGTGTCTTTGACCCTTCATCTGAAAGAGGAGATGAATATGAATATGAATCCTCTCCATCATAACAGTGAGTGGACCAAAAAAAGAGGTCTGTGCACAGGCCTAAAAAAGAGGTAGGCAAGAACTGCATAAAAAATGCTCATGCAATCAAATATTTTTTTTTTGCTAATCTTTGACAAATCCAATACTTTAATCACCAGCAAAGTTTAATCCCCCTACTGTTTATTATATGGAAATTATTTTCAGCTACACAGGTGTAGCTTGTTGTGTTTGTGTCTGAGGGATGCATGAGGGTTAGATGCTGCAATAGCATCAGCTTTCTTAGACGTGGAGAGTTTTTCATCACTGAGAGAAGAGAACGACCCTGAAGGTTTTTCTGGATAAAATATATGTTTTTCTCCTCTCCTGATTGACTTTGGCGAGAGTTTGGTAGACAGGTGTTTTATCCAATCACATCCCAGATGTGTTTTGCAAATTCCTACCCTTTCCCAATCAGTTTGTAATGACGCCCTATCAGATGGTTCTGTGAAACAAACCATGAGACGTGTTAGGTTGGCTCTCTGCCCTCTTTCCGGTTATTCTCCAGCTACTTTATCACACAAGCTAGTGTAGAAACCAGAGAAATCTGTAAGCTCATGTTTTATTTGTGTTGTCAGGTACATCTGGCCCCTCTCCATTTCACATGGATTTCTAGCAGGGGTCTGTTTCACAAAGCAGGTTTAGTGAAAACTCTGAGTCTGTTAACCCTGAAATGAGGGAAACTCTGAGTTTTCCGTTTCACAAAGGGAGGTAACTCAAACCAGAGAGAGAGGGGTAACTCTAACTCTAACTCTAACTCTGTTTCAAAAAGAGAGGTAACTTAACCTCTCGGTCAGTTACCATGGTAACATGCTCTCTGAACCTAACCTGGTCGGGACCAGGTTTTTCTCAGAAAACCTTGAGTTTCTCTCTGTCTCCACCCTCTTTCAGCCACACACGGTGTTTGATTTCCTCATTCATTCAGTCAGCACGCGAGTTTTGGCGAAGTATAGTTCCGTCAGTTTTTTCGGAAAATCACTGCAAAAATCAGACATTAGAAGTTATATTAGGTGGTGAATATTTCACTACCATGGCATGTCCTTTTGATAACGATCCCGTGGATGAAGGTGACGCATTACTGCGCAGAGAATTAAATATTCGTCGGGAGATGATTATCAGACCGCGCATAGACGTCCTTAATATACTGCAGCCATTATTACAAAATGAATTAAATGGATCTTTTGAGCAAGTTGAATGTATTTGACTTAGCGTTTCCTAAATATAATCCCAGCTTTTCTTGCAATTCATAGGTTCAAAAGTGTGTGCTTTTAATTGGGTTACCGGTATATAAACTACTCCTATAGGTGGAAACAACAGCCTTCTGATCCAGAATATCACCTATAATGCGAGGGGGTCCATTTCACGGCAGGGAAACACTGCTTCATGTCACAGTCCATCTCATCCCTCCTTACATTTCCAACATTAACAACCAGTAATGCTCTTATATCACAGCAGATATTGTGTGTTGCGCTGCGTTTTTTTGCAAATGGGAGATTTTTTTGCAACATATAAAACAGCCACTTACGGTAATATTTACTTTACAATGTAAAACCTTCTCAAAATGAGGTGTCACCATGAGATTGTGCCGATGTTTTACCTGTTTGAAAAATGTTTTTATTTTTCATCTTAAGCTGCTGCCAAGTGCACTTCTCCCCCGTGTGAAGCATCTAAATTAAATAAATTAATAGGCTCCCACTCAAGCAGTTTCCCCTGTGATATTACTGTGATTGCAACAGGACTACATTTAAACTTATGCACTGACCCGAGCAGCAATGTTCTCCCGCACCGTCTCCCTCTCTTTTGCTGCTGCAGCGGTGTAAACCTGCTCAAACTCACCGTATGAGCGCATTAATATTTCCAGTTCCAGTTGGAGCGTAGCCCTTCGCTTCCCCGTTGCCATGGTGACTCGTCGAATCAGGGCTCCATTGATGCTGTTTTTTTTTTACTTGTGATGCACGCGCTTAACTCCAGGTCAAACTACTCTGGGTTGATCAACCTAACGCAAATCTGCTGTTCTGGAGCCGAAAACTCAGAGTTTCCTATCTCAGAGTAGATCAACTCAGAGTTCAGGGTTAAACTCAGAGTTTTTTGAACCTGCTTTGTGAAACAGACCCCAGGACACTGAGCAAGTGTTGTTGACCAATCAGGTAGCCAATTGTGGCTAAGCAACTAAGCAATATTATTGGACTTTCAAAACAAAAAACAAGAAGAAGTTTGTGGCGGCGTGAAGAGGCAAAGCTGCAATAGAACAAAAAGAGGATGAGGAGGATGATTAATAAAATAAATAAAAATAATGCAAAGTGGAAAGGGACGACAAGGTTCACAACTGGCTTGTGTACAATGCCACAACAGAGGAGGTGCACTGTTGGGATTGCCGTGTGTTTAGAGAGAGGAGGAAGCAGATGGGAGTGTCTGCTCCTCCTCCTCTTTTGAGGACTCAGAGCCCTCAGTCTGTGCTCTGTGAAAGGGTGTCTGACCTCCACATTACAGTGTAATGTAGTTTGGTTTCTGTTCATTATTATGATCGTTATTGTTGTTGTTTATCCAAATGTTATTCAGTCAAAATGTGTCTTATCTGGAAAAGCAACATAAACTTAGAACGTCATTTGTTATAAATGCAATGTTTATTGTTAACCTAAAATTTTAAAAAGAATGTTGAACTGGGTATCTAATGACACTACAGTGACAAAGAAACAGGGACTAATGGATTGCAGTTGGGTGTTAACTAAATAAATGAGACTATCAGTGAGATGATTGGCTGTTTTTATTTCTGTTCTTTTCTATTCTAAATGCTGCCACACCAGGTCAGACGCAGCTGGAAGTCATTCTAGTCATTAATCTGATTAAGTTGGTTAATAACTCAACAGCACTCTAATGTGGATTATGTAAGTTCAAGAACCATTCTAATGCATTTTTCTGAATCAATCAATTGGCCAAAAAAAGTTAACTTCAGGCCCTGAACATAACAGTTCTCTGTACAGGCTCACAAATCTCAGATCAAACTGTCAAACTAGGCAGTGCTGATAAAACATGATTCAACGCTATGTTTTTTCATTGCTGTGGTTGGTTGTAGTTCAGGTTTTGTTGCTCTGATTGAATGTAGGTCTTTAAGATTCAAGATTCAAGAAAACTTTATTTGGACAAATAAAGTTTTCTTGAATCTTGAATGTACGTAATGGATCCAGAGGCTTTTTAGTCTTCACCATTTTACAACGCCCTTTGAAATTTGAAAATGAACTGAGAGGTTCCAGAATAACACACATTTGCAAATATTAATAGTGGTGATCCTAGGGGCCATACAAGCCCTAAAAAAGACAACATATGTTAGCAGTGAAGCAGAAAGTAACTAACCTTACTAACCATACTGTATTTACCATTACTACAATCTTTTCCTATTGTTATACCTGTTCTGAATGGCCACACTGTCTCTTCCTGGCTGCATCCTACTGCCCCTATGATCTCTCATCAAGAACTCTTGTGCATTCTGGTGTGTTTCTTTGCAGTCGCAACCTGATGGATAAGGATAATAGAGCACACTTAACGACTGCCTCTCCTCGAAGGCATTTGTGGTGTTGCACTCTGTTCTACACATGAAAAGGGATGGAAGTAGATGTGAGAAGAATGAGAAAAGAGATCCTCAGATACAAGTTTAAACACTGCCTGCTTTCATTTATCTGAGCCTTTGGCCAAGCGCTACATACAAATTGTGAAGAAAGGCTATATGGTCATTCAAATGAAAAGTTATGCTGTGGAGACCATGAATGTGCTGGGCAAATTATATGGAAGGAAATCAGATCACACAGGAAATATTGTTTCTTAATATAGTGTACACAATTGTGTATGGAAGAGCACTCTTTGCCTGGCATAGGGATGACCTCTAACGAAAAGGGTCCTTTCTCTGGTGAGTTATATATTTGCTAGCAGTCTGTCCATTTTTCTTTCTTTTTAAAATATCAATTATTATATCCTTATTTGATTTGGTCAGATTGTGTTCCAGGAGAATAATTAATAAAACACAAGACCATAAGTAATCAAACAAGAATGTATGCTAATATTCCCAGAATTAGTTGACTGTTCATGTGAACTACAGTCTTTGATGGACAAACCAACAGTCCTCCAATTCAGACAATAAAAGCACATAGTCCTCCAAAATGAGCATTTATTATTCTGTTACTACTATTGACATGACACTGTTGAAAAAAACATGGTGAAGATTCGATTACCTTTTCGAAAACTAAACGTACTTACTTTATCGGGTCTTGGTAAGGGATAGGACGTGAACTATAGTTGCTTTGTAACCATCCTTCATGGGGCGGATGGTTGGGTGCTCAAACCATGGCAAGTTTATACTGTTCACCATCTGTTTATACCGTTCACATTATTATATTGTTTATACTATATTGTGTGTTTATTGCTTATATTATACTTTGCTTATTGTTTTATTATATACTATTTTTCTAAAAATGTACCAAGGGGGAGTAGCACTCCAATTTCGTTGTATGCAAATGCAATGACAATAAAGTCTATTCTATTCTATTCTATTCTATTCTAACTATAGTTCAGCATCAGTCTAATTCTAAATTAAAGTTAACTTTGAATGCTAAAGTAGTTCAAAAAACACAACATAGCACAATACCACAACTGTCACATCTAGTCTTTTATTTTCAAGATTGAAATGTCTGTTGTTGTTTTTTATTTGCATTGTAAAACCATCTAGTTGCATTGAGATTAAAGAACAGACTTCCAAAACTGTGATGTTTTAAGAACTGCACATAATAAATACTCTGCTTTTACCCATTTATCATCACAATATTTCAATAGGGAACCTACCAATGCTGTGGGAGTCAACAGTGTGGAATCAACACAGGAGATGATGGACTTGGTGTTGGTGCTATGAAAATGCCTTGAGTTCTGTTGCATGTGCAGTGGTAGTGAGGGGAGATGATGATGATGAGTATGGTAATACAAGTAAATCAGAGGGAAGGAAAGAGAGTCACAATAAAATAAAAATGAAGAGAGAAGAAAAATGAGGGACTCCTCCCTCTTATGGCTGTTTATCTTCAGCCTCACTCAATGAGAGAGGACAAATTGATTATCCCAGCAATTTGCATACATTTCCCTTTGGAAACAGGTTGCATTGAGGGGGAAATTTCATTGAACTACGGCTAGTGGATACACACAATAAGGCTTGTGTCTGTCTGTATTTCCAGCCCGTTGCCAAGTGCTCCTGACACCCACAAGCAGATACATTTCTGACATGTCAGACTCTCACACAGTTGAAGCAGAGCTACGAGTCAATTTACCACATTCAGTACCTTTTTAATCACTGCATCTGCGTGAAGTGGCAGAAGGTCTAAAAGTGCCAGAGCGCAACGTCAGAGGGACAGAGAGTTTACATAAAGTTAAAGTTGACTCTGGTGTCTCCCTTACATTTTTACGATACAGTAACGTATCATGTTACATGGTGTTAGAGGTTATGATTACTGATGACCACTGGAATAATGTTACAGACCACCATATACATCAGTCTTCAGGGGTAGAAGGGCGTGTAAGCCTAGCTGTTTCTTAATCCTCCTCCTGTCATATGGGGTTCCACAGGGCTCAACTTTAGGGCCCCTGCTTTTCTCAAGGAACTTACTTCCTCTGGAATGGCATCTCTTTTCATTGCTATGCTGATGATAGACAAATATATGTGCCGCTGAAGAAGAAAGATGCGTTCTCAATAAAACCACTTCTGTTATGTCTTGATGACATTAAAACCTGGATGGCCCTAAAACAACTCTGTTCCTGCTCCGAGATTATGGAACAATCTACCGTTGCACATTAGACAGGCCCCTTCACTCTCCATTTTTAAAACTAGTCTTAGAAATCTTTTTTTTCCCTGGGCTTTTGACCCTGCATAAGACATTGCTCCTGTTTTATTGTTTTTTTTATTGTTTTTAATGTCTTTTAATGTTTTTTTTAATTGTTTACGTTTTGTTTCATGTTCATGATTATTCATGTATAGCATTTGTTTCAGCAGTAGTTGTTTTTAAAACATTCTTTAAATACAGTAGAGTTGAGTTGAGTTTTATTTTCTATTTGACACGTACAGTGTGAGCACACAGGTCATGGCTTTATGATCATACCATACAGCGTGAGCACATGAATCGTGAGCTTTGTCTTTACAACACAGACAAATTACTCACACAGCATGAGGTGGAATTGAAGTCCCAGTCGGTAAAATTTGTTTGATCATATTCAATGAAACCAACACCATGCTCCGATAGAATAACATAAATCATCTGATTTGATAAAAAAAATACACCTCTACGTGCACCTGTTGTTTGTTTTGTAAAAATCCACCGGGCCCGTATCATCATGTCCACTCAGTGAAGTTCACAGTTCGTGCCCCCTCGTGCATGTTACAATATCACAGGCACATGCCTCAAGCTAGGCATACGCTAAATGCCGTTAGCAGTTGCTATCTATGAGTTCGCCAACCTACCTCCGTGTAGCATGTACTCCATGCTGTTTATTGATGAAAGAAGACACAGGCGCAGGAATCTGGTGCATGTGCAATGACGAGTACTCGATGGTAGGGAGCTGAGGAGCTCAGTGGTAGTGGGGGAGGGGGGTGAGGGTTGTAAACATTCAAAATTTGACTGAGTCAACTCGATCTGCCAGACTTGCCAACTGCAGCTTTAAACAAGATTTCTAAAATCGCACAGTGTATGCCCAGTGTATGCCCAGTGTAAGTGTGCATGTCGGGGTGGTGGATGGGTCAAACAAACACGGAACTTTCACGTAGTTATCCTACAGACACACTTATTTTAACCCCACCCACAATCTTTTCCTGAGCCTAACCATGTAATTTCGTACAAACAACATTAATCAAATGTTCCTCATGTTTAAAACTGAAATTGTAGTGGTGCGTCACAGTTTGACTCACAGGGCTACCGTCAAAGGTTTCTGACAAAATAGCGTATAGCATATGTGATAAAGGATGGCTTGCATTGTCCTCACCCCTCCTCCATACACTGTGAAGCTGATTCATAAAGGGATTTGAATACTCCATTTGAATATCCATATCCATTCTCAATGAAATCAGTCATCAGTTAGGTCACTCAGATGACTTAACTTTCATACACACGACATGATGTTTTCACTCGTTTCACTCTAGAGAACTATGGGGGATGTTATCCACCAAGAAATAGTTACAACACATAATTCCCCATAGCAGCACAAACATTCTTACATTTAATTTTGCGTTCAAGTTAAACAAACAAGATGCACATTGATTATTGAGCTTTTCTGGTGTTTGTAGCTGTATTTTTTTTAACCTTTGGCTAGCTGTTGCTCCCTGTTTTGAGTCCTTACGTTAAGCTAGGCTGAAAGCCTAAAACCAGCTACATACTCATACTCAAAAATGATAGTGATATAATCTCAATCTAAGAAAAAAAGTAACTTAACTGAACTAATCATTTTCTGTTAAACATTTACTAAATTATGTTGATTTTTCACAAAATGGTTTAACCTTGACGATGAGCACATTTATCATTTACTGTAGTTTTCATTCAAGGGTACATTATTTCATTCCTACACAATTTGACAGTGCATTCAGTGCAACTTTATGTGTAGCTATGGGTTTGCTGATACTTTTGATTCGTAGTATGAATGTATCTTTTCTTCTTACACTTAACATGAGGCAGATGCACCATTATGCCTAAATGTTAACAGGTCAGTGTTATAGCCTACAAAAGTTGTTAATTTTCTTTTACTAAGCAACTATTAACTTCCAAATTGAGACTTTGACAACACTTTAGAGTTTCAATTGTAAGCAAAGAAAACATGAGCCAAATATGTGGCTTAATATCACCATGCATCTGTCATTTATCGTATTTTGCCCTGTCGCCTTTCAAGTGATTCTGAAGTCAGCGTTTTATTGGAATTATCTCTGAAGATCATTCAAACCCAGCCAATTAAAAAGAGTGAGTTTGAGATTAGTTCTGTGCACAGAACAAATAGCTCTGGCCTTCTTTTGACTTGTACAAAAACCTGAATTGACCGAGTGAGAAACCTCCTTTATATATCTCGAAAAGCTCAGTGATGGAAAAGTTTTGAGTGCTGCCAAATGCAGACTGGATTGGGGGAGTGGAGTACGAAGGAGAGGGTCTGTGATTGAGCTATTATACTCCCAGAGCGCTGTTCAGTTTTGATGAATGGGACAGAAGCAGTAGGAAGCAGAGGCATAGTTGCGTAGGTAAGGGTCAGGGGCTGGGTTAGGCATGGAGTTTGAAGGTGGTGGATGCAAAATGTGATGCATAAGTGTGTGTGCTTAGTGCTCATGCTTGCAGGTCTATGGTGAATTCCCTGCGGAGAGAGAGCCAATCCGAGTGCGAGGCCTTGAGCTATTGATCTGCTCCTATGAGCCCATTATTCACTCCTCTTACAGCCTCCTCCCCCCACCCCATCCCTTTCCTCCATCCCTCTCCCCATCACTCTGTCGAGCAGCTGAGGAGCTGCGGAAGCATTCACATCAAGGTGTTAAGGTTGGGTCATTCTCAAACAAATATAACATGAGCTGCTCTTTGGGTGGAATCTAAACCTACGTACTGTTTAGCATTGGGTCAGTGGTGTGTCTATACCAACAGTAATAGTCCTGCATCATTCTCTTCAAACACTGTTGGACTCATTAACATGCATTCACCAAAAGGGCAAGGAATTAGTTAGACAGGCTGGGATCAGATTAGGGATGTCACAATATATTCTGATATCATGATTATTGTTATTGTTAGAGGAAACAATTGACACTATGGAAATAAAATGACAATCAAGCATTCTTCTGCAAATAAAACATGTCAACCTACTTTATACTGAAAATAGAGGGTTCAGCACAAACTCATAGAACTGGAGTAACATCAAGGTTACTGCTACATAACCCCACAAGATTCAGAAAGTAAACAGAAACACTTGAACTTCTCACGCCCAAGTTTCTGTTCCACCTCAGTAACATTAGATTCACTATTTTTTTCATGATTTGAGCATAAAGTGGTGGATTATTATTTTGAATATGTTCAAAGTGTTGTACCCTTTGCAGTCACTTTTAGATACCACACTTTGCAAATGGGTCATCCACTGACTTTCTTAAACACACAATACAAAGTGGACACAATAGAGATCTTAGTCATCCCTTAGTCATACTACATCATTGTTTTTTTGTCTTTTGAGATAGTCACTGTGTCAGATAAGGCAATCAGAGATGTACATAGGTAGTCTGCAGGGGCCAAGGACCAGCTTTACTGTTCCATGTGACAGCATTGGCAACATCATTCCTTTTTTACCTTGCCATGTTTACAGTTTTGTATGGAAGAGTGCTCTTTGCTCCTATTGGTTGATGTTGCACAACACATTCAAAAAGAGGTCAAACTTGGTGAGGGAAGGAAAAAAATTAATAACATTTTAACACGCTACTTGTTAAGAGATTGTGAGGCATACCAGTTGCTGTGTGACTTGTGTTCAGTTCTTTGAAACCTCCTTGAATTTCCCAATAAGCTCAGTTATTAAACACTTCCAAATTATGTGTCAATGCCCCCAAAAAATCATAGTTTACACAAATGAACTCAAATCAAAGGATCCCTGATAGAAGGGATAGCCAAATGTCAAGTTTTAAATGAATAAGAATGAACATGTATTCAGATGAAACCCACATCCCACCTAATCCTCAAATCCACAGTAGGATTGATGTTTCTGTCATTGCTGCATGACTGGACTGACAAGTTAGCAGGGGACTTAAGATTGTTTCGAAACTTTAAAATGCAGCAAACAACGTTGTTTTTACTTACATTTTATTCTCATCTATGGTGTCAAAATTACTGACAAAATTAATTCTCAAATAGTTTGGTATTATGATGATCTGTTCAGAAATGCAACGAATACTTGTGTACAACAAAGGCTCTCCACTGATGTAACAACTCTCAGCGGTTGCTGTCACTGTTGTGTGTATTGGGCAAGAAGGAAAGGACCCATATGCAGACAACCAGCCAGACAAGAAAACATTTAAGTGAGGAAAACCAATAAAATGGGAGACCAGGAAAGTGGAGATCAGCAGGGCATAAGAGCTCAGGTGGGCAGCCTGGGGACTGAAGAGCGATGGAGCCGGAGACCTCAGGTAGATAGAGTGGGGTCTGGACAGTGGCGGAGGAGGAGAAGCAGAAAAACCTTAGGTGGGAGCTCGGGGCAGAAGAGGTCAGATGTTCAGCTGAGAAGAGCAAGAAGGGGTGAACTGGAGTGTATTGCTTTGGTGGCGGCCGACAGCTGTGGCTCAGGACAGGCAGACAATGGACCAGCAGTTAGGGCTGACTAAAGATCTTTCAAAGCAATGGTGGAGAGAGGGCTGATCGAAGAGCAGGCTGGTGGTTAGTTCATAGCCAAGATTGTTGAGAAAGTGGTTTCTAATCAACTCAGCAATTTCTTGAACTCCAGTGGACTTTTTGACAGATTTCAATCAGGCTTCCGACCTCACCATAGTACAGAAACAGCTCTTATTAGAGTGTTAAATGACAATGTTGGATCTCAGTACTGCCTTTGACACTGTGGTTCCCAGTACAATGCTGAACAGGTTGGAAACCTGGGCAGGACTCAGCAGGACAGTCCTAAAATGGTCCAGGTCCTACTTGGAGGAGCGGAGTTATTTTGTGACCATTGGTAGTTATCAATCCGATCGACATGTGGAGTTCCTCAGGGGTCAGTCCTTGGACCCCTTCTGTTAAACTTATATATGCTGTCTTTATGTCAAAATCTGCAGAATTCTAATGTCAACTATCATAGTTATGCAGATGACACACTGTCTCTGGATGACTGCAGTCCAATAGAGTCATTATGTCACTGTTTAGAGCAAGTCAAAAATTGGATGAACCAAAATTTCCTTCAGCTAAATCAGGAAAAAAACTGAGATCATTGTTTTTGGCAATAAAGATAAGAGGGTTGCTGTCAGTAAATCCCTTGAGTCACTGTCTTTAGAAACTAAAGACCAAGTACGAAACCTTGGCGTGCTGATAGACTCAGATCCGACCTTCAACAGCCATATCAAATCAGTTACCAAATCAGCCTTTTATCAACTTAAGAACATATCCAGAATTAAGGGTTTTATGTCCCAAACTGATCAGGAGAAGCTGATTCATGCTTTCATCTCCAATAGACTCGACTACTGTAACTGTCTTCTGACTGGACTCCCCCCAAAAAGTATCAAACAGCTGCAGCTCATTCAGAACGCTTTAGCTCGAGTTTGAACCAGAACAAAGACATCAGATCACATCACCCCAGTTCTTAAGACCTTACATTGACTCCCAGTCAGCTACAGAGTAGAGTTTTAACGCTCTGCTACTGGTTTACAAATCACTGAATGGTTTTGGTCCAGAATATATGAATGACATATTAGTAGAGTATAAGCCCAGTAGAGCTTTGAGATCTACTGACTCAGGTCAGATAGTGGAGCACAGAGTACAAACTAGACATGGAGAAGCAGCATCTGGCTGTTATCCTGCACACAACTGGAACAAAGTACCAGCAGATCTGAAATCAGCCCCAACTGTGGGCACTTTTAAATCCAGGTTAACAACATTTCTCTTTTCATGTGCTTATAGCTGAGCTCTTTTTAATAACTTATAAAACATTATCTATTTTCTTTTCTTTTACTTTTTTATTCTTCTTTGCTCCTGCTTTTAACTATTTTTTGTTTTTATGCTGTTTTTTAAAAAATGTTTTGTCTTTATGTAAAGCACATTGAGTTCCCTTGGTATGAGATGCACTATATACATAAATATTCCTTGCCTAGTAGCGGCGCTGTAAAGCAGCATTTGCTCAGGAGAAACAAGTGTCGGGCTAGCCAAATGAGGTGCAGGTGGAAGGCTAGCTGACTGATGAGTAGGCCAGACACTAACAACCCTGAGGCTAGCTGTTGGGGAAGTAGGTTGAAAGCTAATGCTTGTGAAGTTTGCTGAGTGGTACAGTAGGTTAGCCTGCTGAGAGGAAGGCAGAAGGCTAGCAGGCCAGAGGCTAACAGACTGTGATGCAGGCTGCAGACTAGCTGGCCGGTTGCTAGCAAGCAAGGTAACAGACAGAGAGCCAGTTGGCAATTTCTATGAAGCTTAAAAAAAATCCAGGGAAGTATTCAAGATTGTGTTGAAGGATCTGCAGGATGCTGGACAGAAGGTTCAATCTGCTAATCCAGGTAGTAATTTCACCAGACGAGGGTTGTGACAGGCCTGTGTTCTTCTGCTCTATACTGGAAGAATTTTGGCAGTAGATTTGAGGGCCCTGAGTGGTCGAGGTCACCTTTTTTAGTTTGTCCATAGAAAACACTTGATCTGCTGGATCTATCTTAGGCCAGATCATACCAATACTGGAGTGTGTTTGAGGCAACAAGGGAAGGGACCCAAATGCAGACAACCATGCAGACTGGAATAGTTAAGACATTTTAATGGTTAAGTCATCCAAACAGAAGTAGTCAAAAACCCACTGTTATACAGGAGTGGGGCAGGTAAATGGTGCAGGCAGGTACTGATTCAGGTTCAGAAGCCTGGAAAGCAAAGCCATAAACCAAGCGATCTGGCAAGTGACTGGGGGAAAAGAGTTAGAATTTATACTGGCATCGTCATTGGAAAATGAGACACAGGTGAGAAGATGGATGTGGGAGTCAGGTGGTGGTATCTGGTAGACAGGAATTGCAAAGTGTCAGAGAAATGTAGGGGCCTGGGGATGTTGGAACACTGCTAGAAGACTGACAAAGAGGGAGAATGGGAAAAGCAGGACCCCTACAGACAAGGTGACAATTGTACTCAGCATTTTGACTTTGATCAGATCAGATGTACCCCCCCCACCCCCCAGATTCAAACTGTAGTTGGATAAAAGTGAATGCTCGAGCTCAAGCTACATGTTGCTGTGGATGGGGATGTTGTTATACTGCCCGATAGCCCCCGCCGGGGGGCTCAGGGAAGAACAGGTTAAGTCCTCCTGTATGTGCTCACCGAGAAACTGGAAATCCGTTACCCTTTCCACATGTTTCCCCCCGATGAATAGGGGTTAAGTGTCAGTTTTGGCTTTCCTCCTGAAGTCTATGACAAGCTCCTTGGTCTTGGAGGTGTTCAAGATAAGGTTATTGTCTGAACACCACATTGACAGCTGCTCCACCTCATCCCGGTAAGCCGACTGATCTCCCCCAGAGATGAGCCCCACAACTGTGGAATCATCAGCAAACTTGATGATGGCGTTGCTGGAGTGTGTAGGGGTGTAGTCATGCGTGTAAAGGTGTAGAGTTGAAATTATGTGTGTACGTACCAGTTTCTCGAAGCACTTCATGATGACTGGGGTAAGTGCTACTGGACGGTAGTCATTAAGGCTGCTGATGGGAGTCTTTTTTGGGATTGGAATGATGGTTGAGGACTTGAGACAGGGAGGGACGGCACACTGGGACAGTGACTTGTTAAAAATGGTAGTAAAAGCCCCAGCCAGTGGGCTGAAAGATGTGGTGTGGCTGTGTCCTGTGAGGTTACCTCAAAGCGGGCGAAGAAGTGGTTCAGCTCCTCTCTCAGTGAAATGTCACTGGCATCAGCCGAGGTGTTGTTCGGTCGATAGTTGGTGATGTGCTGAACCCCCTGCCACACCTGCCTTGCAGTCAGCCTTGGCCTCCCTGATGCCTCTCTTCAGGTTGGATCTGGCAGTGCTATATAGCCCTGCATCACCAGACCTGAAAGCAATGTTTCTCTCCCTGAGCAGGCACTGCACCAGGTCGTGTTTTGGTAGACCTGGATGCGCGTTTCCACAGTTACATTGTCTGTGCAGTACTTTATATAGTCCAAGACAGATGTTGTGTACTGCGGCAGATCTTGGTGTTTAAAGATGTCCCAGTCTGTTGACCCAAAACAGTCCTGAAGCTGTTCAGAAGCACCTTCAGGCCATGTTTTAACAGTTCTGGTTGTGGTTGAAGCACTTTTTCTGCGAGGGGTGTATGCTGGTATTAAATGCAGGGTCATGTGGTTTAATTGACTGAGGTGAGGAAGTGGTTTAGCCCTGAAGCCTTGTTTAATGTTGGAATAAACCTTGTCTAGTGTGTTGTCTGCCCTGGTAGCACATTAAACATGCTGATGGAGTTTGGGTAGTGCAGTCTTTAAATCTACATGATTAAAGTCCCCAGCTGTGATGGGAATAGCCTCAGGAAACGAACTCTTGACAGTTACGTACTCCATATGTGGCGAGCAGTGGCTGATTATTGTCCTAGTGTCAGTGCACCAGCAGTTGTTAACATAAATGCAAAGCCCCCCCTCCGCGGCTCTTACCGGAGTCTCTATTTCTGTCATGCCGGAAGGTTGTGCGGCCTGCTATCTCAATAGCTGTATCCGGAATGGAAGGATTAAGCCAAGACTCTCTGATGAGCAGCATGCAGCAATCCTTCACAATGTTGTTATTTGCAACTTGTCGTCTTAGTTCGTCCATTTTGTTCGTCAGTGATCTTGCGTTTGTGAGGAAGATACTCGGAAGCGGCAGTTTGTGCGACCGCTTCCTTAGCCTTAGCAACAGGCCAGCTCTGCATCCCTGCTTTTGTTTTCCATCCCGGCACCGCAGGTTGAGCCTGGGAGCCTAGTTATATCCACAGGTATTTTGTGCAAGCAAATATGAATAAAGTTGTAACAGACCGCTCGCTGTGTAAACCTATTCCTAAGACATCCTGCTGGCTATAGATGGTGTTTGCCAAACAGGATTTTAACGCAAATAGTATAAATTGACACACTAGTAAATAAACAAAACACCGAAAGGGAGAGCACTCAGCCACTGTGTGTGTATGTGTGTGTGTGCATGTCTGTTAACATCATCAATGACTTCAGAGAAGAGAGGGGGAAAAAGGGTTTTGAATATTTACTATCAAATGGAAATCTGTCCCAGTTAAAAGCAGAATTTGATGTTTTACTAACATGGTGAGCTTCATTTTTTTAATACTGTCAAATCAATTCTGTGGTGATTTGGGAATTTTTGTCTTCCAAACAGGAAATCATTGATTCTCACTAAGCAGAGGATTAGAAATGGGGGTGACTCTAGTGGGTTCATTAATTATTTGATTAGTAATAAATAGTTTTGGCTTTGCAGGGGGACCTATCTAACATTTCGGTTAAGGTTTCAATCCAAAAAAATTCATTAGTACAATCAATGGAACACATGACTGGATTCATTACTGTGCAGATGCACCTGTGGGTGTGTATGTCTATCAACAGTTATTCCCATGCATATGATTTAAATGAAAAATATGCTGAAAATGTAGAACAGCGGTAATCCACTGTGTATCAGTCAAAAAGAAATGGGTAACACTGCATGAAAAATGGGATTTGTGGCAGTCATCGTTACTGTAAATTGCTGTGTAACTTCCAGGGCCCATCCACACAAAGACGCGTTTTCCTGTAACTGCACAACTTTAGTTTCGTTTTGGCTGACCTTCCACACGGAGCCGGCGTTATCGGAGCCTGAAAAGATTTGAAACCGTCCCCCATACTTTGTTAAACGATGCCGTCATCTCCCCACCTCCTACCTCTAACCCCGCGGTGTCACATAACAACAACAGTGCTGCTGCATGAGAGGAGAGAGACAGACCCATAGACTGTTTACCGAACTGTACTCTGAACCACATGCATGTGAATGAATTAGGCCAAGCACAGATTTCTCCCTTTTCCCTGATGCTCTGAATAAGGAGCTAAACTGGTCGCTAGTAGGTTTTTATAAGTAAAGTTGGTAAGAAGGTGTGAAAAGTCTCTAAATCTAGCAAGAAAGTGCAGCAGCACCCTCTGCTCATTGAGGACATTAACTGCAGAGTGATTGGTGCATCAGAGTCCAAAACTCCACAAAAGTCTCCACTAACACCAGAAACAGTGGACAGATTTCTCTCTAGGATGGAGGAGGATTTGGGAAATCTCTAGATTAGGAGGGAAACTCTGTTTTTTTTATTCTACACAGCGTCTCCCCATCTCTTCTTCTTCGTTGTTGGTGTATTTATGTGGCAGTTACAGCGCCACATCCAGGCCTGGCATGTGTGCTACAGCGTTTTGAGTTGGTTTCAGTGGTTTCGTGTGGACGCAGATATTTCTTGAGTCGAGGCCGTGTGGACGGAAAACTTTTTAAAGAACGACGGTGAAAGAAATTACTAAATGTACATATTTACACCTAAACAGGCTAGAGTCAACACCCTAAAAGATAATGCAAGGGCTTCGGAAATGTATCAGTAGTATAAAGGTATTACTGCTTAACAAAATTACTGAACATCATTATGATGAGTATTTGGGTTGACTATCAAATTAATGAATCCAGTCATTTATTCCTTTGATTGTACCGTACTAATGAAATGTTTTTGGAATGAAAACTTAACCAAAATGTCCCCCTGCAAAGCCAAAACTATTTCCAATCAAACCAATAAATGAACCCACTAGAGTCATCCCCATTTGTAAGCCTCTGCTTTCTGAGCAATCAATAATTTAGTGTTTGGAAAATCACCACAGAATTGATTTGACAGTATTAAAAAAAAAAATCTCACTATGTTCGTAAAACATCTAATTGCTATTAACTGGGATGGATTTTCATTTGATAGCAAATATTCAAAACCCTTTTTCTCCACTCTCTTCTCTGAATTCATTGATGACATCAACAAAAATGCACACACACACACACACACACACTCACACATGCACTGTAATCACATTACAAATATTTAAACACTGCAAGCTGCAGTCAACTCATCATTTCTTTTAATGAAATAAACGTATTACTATTATGTAAATTTCATACAAAGATTCCTGTTTGAGTTTCACTCATGAATTTTGAGACAGTCAACTCAAATACTTATCATAATGGTGTTCAATATTTTTTTGCAAGCAATAATACCTTTATAATACATTTACGTTCACAAGGCCCTTGAATTAATTTTTAGAGTGCAAGGGCCAAAACACTAAGGCCCTGGCCACACAATTGAAAATAACCTTTTTTCCCCTCTGTTCTTGAAATGTTTTCCGTCCACACGGACTCGGCTCATGAAATATCTGCGTCCACACGAAACCAGTGAAACCAGCTGAAAACGCTGTAATACACATGCCGGGCCCGGATGTGGCGCTGTAACTGCCTCAGAAACACACCAACACGGAGAAGAAGAGACGAGCTCCGCTGTTGTGTAGAATCATAATACAAACACCTGAGAGTTTGCGACTTCCCAAATCCTCCTCCATCCTAGAGAGCAATGTGTCCACTGTTTCTGGTGTTAGTGGAGATTTTTGTGCTGTTTTAGACTCTGATGCAAAAATCACTCTTTAGTAACTGATCTCAACAAACAGCGGGTGCTGCTGTGAGCCCTTCCCCACCCCAAAGCACTCATAGGCGGGTGCACTGTCTCGCTACTTTTTGCGACCTTCTTGGCAACTTTATTTATAAAAAGCTACTAGCGACCAATTTAGCTATTTATTCTGACCATCAGAGAAAAAGGGAGAAATCTGTCGTCGGCCTAATTCATTGCCATGCATGTGGCTCAGGGTCCAGTTCAGTAAACAGTCTATGGGTCCGTGTCTCTCTCCACGCAGCAGCGCTGTTGTTGTTATGTGGCGCCGCAGGGGTTAGAGGTCGGAGGTGTGGAGATGATGGCATCGTTAACAAGTATGCGTTTTTGCCTTCCAGACGACAATGCCACAGGGGTGTTCTCAAATATTCCCTCTCTGGGACCTGGTTACAGAAAAGACCGTTTTCAGGCTCTGATAACGCCGGCTGCGTGTGGATGGTCGGCCTAATCGGTATGAAAAATTTGCGTTTGTAGGAAAACGCGTTCTCATGTGGCCAGGGCCTTAGAATGCTGGGGGTTATTGTGACCAACAAGAGCAACTTAAATGTAGATAGCACACCCGGATTAGTTTGTTGATGATGACGATGTGTACTCCTCCAAGTCCTGGTTTTAAAAAATGTCTCAGTTTGCCATTTCAAAGCAGTGCTGCAGCTGCGAGGAAGCTCCTTCAGGCCAAGTTTTAACATTCCTGGTAGAGGATTGAGATATGCTAAGTGAATGGATAGGTGATGGGACTAGTGAAGTGACGTGCGCAATTTCCGGTTCAAATGCTTGGAAGCGAAGCCGGTGAGGCAGCAGCAGGCTGTGCCTCCCCTTGGATTGCGCAATCACCTGTTAACTGCTCTGTCTGCCGTGCCGTCAGAGGGCATTCCTGTCTGGTTCGAACACGTTTAATATATGAACTGATTTTCCATAATTTGGCTTACGGATATAATGTACAGTGTTTTTTTTTTGTGTGTAACATGTTTTTTGTGCTGCTGAGCGATCAAAACGGCTGAGAAAAAAGTCAGAGGTGAGGCAAACAATTCCTTTGCATCGTCACCACGACCTCAAATTCGGCTTTACCGTGACGTGCAGCGATTTATTTTTTCCGTCTTGTGCATCCCAATGACTATATTCCACACTTAAACAGTTTTCTAAAGTGGACTTTCAAGCGAAGCAGGAGATAATTACTAAAGGAAGACCAACGCCGGAGCTGAATGGTTTGTTTTAATCAACAGGACGGAAAGAACTTACTTGCTCTTTCCAAACGGAGTGGTATACGCGAAAAGACTGGCTTAGTGGATGTTCTGCAACCGCCTTTTCTGCTTTCCTTGCCTTTTTTTTCAACCTGTGGCACTGTGTGAACTCAAAGGGGATTTTAGGCGCACTCACACTGTCCGTCCGTACCGTTCCCCGTGCATTAGGGTACTTGTCCCCCCCCTCCCTCTCCCCCCGCGGGCCAGGCCCGTTTGTACTCACACTGCCTGGGCCTCGCACGAATGCTTCTTGCCTGTCTATACGTCATCACGCCTGTAGGAATTTTACACACAATACTTTAGGGAAATCAGAAGGACCTCACAGAGTCTATATTGCGTAATTCAAATTCTACAGGAGGCTTTCTGGAGTCAGCAGAGTCGTTGGTAGTTTAGTGCGCCAGCAGGCATTTATTAGCAGGAGGACATCGGAATGATACAGACGTCTGGAGAAATGGTCTATTCTCTATCTAGAGTAACTGTGTGCAACACAGTACCCGTGATCAGAGGCAAGAAGTTCCTGATCTCTATTCTATCTGCTCCAGCATATAAACTTGTTACAAAGGCGTGGTTATGTGTCCGCTTGTGCGTGCATATATGTGTATTTCAGAAGCAGCCTCCATCTTCAAACTGGCTTTGGCTTTGGATGAACAGCGGACACTCAACATCAGTGTCCACAATGCTTAGGTAAAAGAGAACCGAGAGATTTTAATAGAGCTCATCAATGCGACCTGCTTCCTCGCCAAACAGCAGCTAGCATTTCGTTGAAACGATGAGAGTATAGGCTCTGCTAATCGCTGCAACTATGTTGAACTCTTACATGTCTTAGCTGAGAAAGATGACAGGCTAGCTAGACATTTGAAGACATACACTGTATTTTCTGGCTTGTCGAATAGAATACAGAATGATTTGATTGAAGCAGTCGGTGATGTCATTAGAAATGATATCAGTGCAGCCCCATTTGTTGCTGTAGAAGTAGATGAGACCACAGATGTCATAAGCAAAGCTCAGATGTCTGTCATATTGCTCTATGTGACTAAAACTGAAGCAGGCTGTGAGGTGAAGGAGGCGTTTTTGGGCTTTGATGATGTGAGTGAGTGAGGACAGATGCGCTCCTGCCATAGCTGAGTATGTCCTGGGAGTGTTGGAAAAATATGGCTGTGTTGATAAGCTTGTAGCTCAGACATACAGTGGGGCAGCTGTAATGGCATCAGAGCTTAATGGGGTGCAGGCTAAAATTAAAGAAAAGGTGCCTGAGGCCATGTTTACCCACTGTTACGCACACAAGCTGAACCTAGTGCTATTACACTTGTCAAAGTGCATGCCCAAGTGTCACTAGGGAGTCTACAAAACGCACTCACTTGTTGGATGGTGTTGTAGGAACCTTGATAGGAAGTGCTCTTTTGTGAACACACTCTGGACTCCCTTTCTCTGCTAAGCGTCACAGGAAGGGAGTGTGAGATAACCTCAAACCCTCCTAGGGTAATTAAAACCTAGAACTCCAGGACACTTCCTCCAGGATGGAGGACCTTTTATCCTAAATCAACGTCAAATCTGACCGCAATTTGAACTGAAGGGTCGGTCTCTCCCTTACACAGGAGTGACATTCAGTGATAAGGACAAGAAACATAACTTGGAAAGTTTGAAAAACAGTTAAAGTTTGCTGTTTCATCGCAACTGGCTGTTCAAAGACATTCTTCCAAATGTGTAACTGTGTATGCATTATTTGTATCTTGTTGTGATTATGTTTATGTGGTTTCATAAGTGCAAAGTCTCTGTCTAATTCCTGAAATATTCTGTGTTTTAATAATACTTCCCTTCACTCAGTAAGGTTATCTGTTAAAACTGCCTACCTAAAGATTTTGGTTAAATTGGATATCAGAAAGATTAATAACGGAAAATCAACCAGAGATAGTTTAATCCTCCCTGTTAGAATTCTGGAATATAAAGCAGTTTATTTGCTCAGAACCAGAGGGTTGGGTTAGGCCAAGACCCCCCTTCTCGCTCCTCCGGGGAGATAAAGGTACACAGGCAGAGGTGTCTCACTCTCTTGCCCTCTTCATTTTATCTTTACTTCATCTTCAGCTCCTGCACTCTTCTCTCTTCACGCTCTCTACTGCGCTTCCTGCGTTTTGTTTTCTTTTGTTTCTTTTGTTCAACTTTGTTATTCCAAAGTTTGCAAGAGACATTACTTTATATTTTGTTTTCTCGCCCAAATACTTTTGTTTATTAATCTATTTTTATCGTTTTATTGTAAGTTTTCTACGCTACGTTTTTATCTTTTATAAGTATAGTTAAACCCCTCGCGCTGTCTTTGCCTTTTTGTCCGGCCGGGAAATTGCATCGAACTTGCGACACCAGCCCCACAGAACCGGACAGAACTTCTTTGACCACTAAACAAAGCCACGTGCAGAGCTGCAGCCACCTGAAGAGCTGCATCCAAGCCAGGACGGGAGCAGACAAGCCCCGCTGATCCAACTGCGCAGACGACCCAGTCTACAGACCAGAACTCAGGTCCGCCAAACACCGGGACTCGGACCCACGAAACCTGCATCGGAACTGTAAGACGCCAGGGCGACTGTACTATCAACGGCAAAGTAAGGTTGGCCTTTTACTACAACTCCTGGTTAAAAAAAATGTTGGTGGTAATTAAGTTCTGATCCGAGTTCTGCTGACAGGCTAATTAGAGCCAGTTTAAGTCCGCCAGTAATATTATAAACCAGCCCCGTAGGTCTGAATCACTCTGGTCTTAAACTTTTTATATCCACATTTAACCCTTCGTCACACATCTATTCAGTGTTGCACTATTCTGTATGATCCTTGCTAGGTAGTCAAATAAATGTTTATTACTTTACGTCGTTGTGAGGGTCTTCTCTTCTGTGCAGAAATTGATGGTCCCTGATAAGGCTGTGGTAAGATCTAACGCGTTCGAGACGAGACTGATAAAATTGAAATAATCAATTACTTTAAGTAACTAACAGGTATTAAACCTTCACCAAAGTTTAATAAACACCCTGTCTTATTTTGGTGTGGTGCTCTAGATTTTTTTTTCCCTCTGTCTTACACCGAAAACAGAGACTTTTTCAGAAATGCCCCGAGACGCTGTCAAACACGCGTCAGCGCCGTACAGCTACTTCCATCTTTGGGACCAAAGTTTGCTCAAGCTGGACCAAACACACGCTTTCTCGTAGCTCTCTACGTTCCAAATTTGGAGAAGGGTACAACTCATATAGCTGCAAAACATATGCGAAGCAGAGGGAGCTAGCTCACATTTGAAAATCCCATTAAAATTGTCTTCAGAGCTGAGAAAGGCAACATCAGTGGCGTACAGCTACTGCCATCTTTGGGACTAAAGTTTACTCAAGGTCTGAGGGTCTGAAATTGGCACCCTGGTCGCCTATTGCATCTTGATATACATACTCAAATTTCAGCCCCCTACCTCAATGCCTCTTTGAATTATTAAAAAAAAAATTGCCATGGGCTTTTTAGGCCGAATCGCACCAAACGGCTAACCTTTGACCTTTCTGTAGGTCATAGGGGTCTGAAAATCGACCTAGTCACCTGTCGTGCTCCGAAGAACATACTACAATTTCAGCTCCCCACCTCTCTGCCCTTTTGAATTATTCAAGAAAAGATGGTTTCCTGCCTTTTTAAATTCAAATTTTTACACACTGACCTTTGACCCCAGGGTCCCAATATTTGGTTCACAGCATCCCCTGTAGACACTGAATAATAATACGGATTAAAAAAAAGTTTTGTAGAATATTTGTCTTGTCCTGTGTGACCTTGGGCCTTTCCCAAGGTTGTAAGGGTCTGAAACTCAGCACCCTGGTCGCCTCTTGCATCCTGATATACGTACTCAACTTTCACCTCCTACCTCATTGCCTCTTTGAATTATTAAAAAAAAATCTTTGCCATAGACTTTTTAGGCTCGATTTCACAAAATGGCTGACCTTTGACCTTTCCAAAGGTCACAGGGGTCTGAATCTGCGCTCCGATGGACATACTCCAATTTCAGCCCCCTACCTCACTGCCTTTTTGAATTATTCAATAAAAAACGGTTTCCCGCCTTTTTTAAATTGGAATTTTTACACACTGTCTTTTTGGCCGCAATGTGGCAACCTTTGACCCCAGGGCCCCCATATTCGGGATGCAGGATCCCCCGGAGAGTACAGAGAGTTTGTGCTCACACTCCATCCGCATGGTCCAAAGGCATACATATACCTCAGAGAGACTCTACAGTTCCCCTCACACATCAAAATACATGACAAAGGTAGGCTTAATGTTGTCCGATTGCATTTTTGGAAATTAAAAAAAAATTCTCAATTCTCAAAAAAAATTCTCTATTTTTTTTATACTGTGTTCGGTGGAAGCCAAGCCAGGCCTGAACAAGATGATTCTGGATATGCTGCAGAGAAGATGCCAGGGTGACCATTCTAAATATGGGTGTGTTTCACTTTTATTGGACGCCATGTCCATCAGAAAACATGTGCAATTTAATCCACATACTTTCCCACGTCTAGTCAGCACAGTAGGCAGTAGCAGTCGATGGGGCATCTACTCTTTATGTCTTTGGTAGCTCCCATGATCCTTTATCATGACACAGAGGTCATAGGTCAGTGTCAGCCAAGTTGTTGGGCCCTTAAAAATACCTTTTTCAACAGTCTTTGGAGCATCTGAACAGTTCTAACTCATTTGTAGTGTCTTATGAAGAGTTTTTTGTGTTGCTAAAGTGCTAAATTAAAAAATTTCCAAATTGTAACTGTGTTTTTCCTCTCAAAATTAGATTTGTGGCTAATGTCTTACTTGCAGATGCCCACCCCCAGAAAAATCAAAATGAGAAAGCATCCTCATAGATCCCTCATCTCCTTGAAGATATGGCGCTAATACATGTTCATCTTACTTTTGCTTTTCAATCCACATCCATGGGCCTGTGAATGTTCTCATTCGTCCAGGTCATCGTTATCCTCAAAGCAATTTCAGTCAAAAACAACTGGACTGGTTGTTTGTCTAGGGAGACGTTTCACCTCTCATCCAAGAGGCTTCATCAGTTCATGTACGCATCTGACCAGGCTGGGACTGGTCCAACTAACTGGTGTGGAGATCCAGGTATTTAACCTCTCACAAGGCCGATGATGTCACTGACACCCTTTGTGCTCCAAGTGCCCACGCCCGTCGTTAGAGTGACAGTCGTTGGTGGGCAGTTGGTTTCGACTTCGTTAGTGCTCTATTGAGTCTGAACGACAGTCGTTGGGGTCCCCCGGGCCATGTGTGAACAGTTGTCCTTTGAGGTTAGATTGTTGAATCTCCTGGGAAGGGATGAAAGGGCGGCATTGTTAATTGGAGATAAGTGGTGTCTCAGACCCCCTCCTCTGTTTAGCGATGGTTTCTCCACTTTTACATAGATGGCTTCTTTTACTCCTCTTTCAAACCATCTGTCCTCTCTGTCCAAGATTTGGACATTGCTGTCATCAAAGGAGTGGGCTTTCTCCTTGAGGTGTAAGTGGACAGCCGAGTCCAGGCCTGAGGAGTTAGCTCTCCTGTGTTGGGCCATGCGTTTATGCAGTGGTTGTTTTGTTTCTCCAATGTAAAGATCTTTGCATTCCTCGTTGCATTGGACAGCATAAACCAGGTTGCTTTTGTGGTGGTGTGGTGTTCTGTCCTTCGGATGTACTAGTCTCTGTCTGAGTGTGTTACGGGGTTTGAAATACACAGGGATGCAGTGTTTGTTGAAAATCCTCCTGAGTTTCTCCGATACCCCAGCCACATATGGGATGACTATGTTGTTTCTCCTGTTATCTTTTTCTTTCTCAACCACTTTGGTTTTCTTTCTGGAGGCAGCTGCCGTTTTAACAAAGGTCCAGCTGGGGTAGCCACAAGTTGTGAGGGCGCCTCTCAGGTGCTTGCGTTCTTCCCCTTGAGCCTGTGAGCTAGTGGGTACGTTATCAGCTCTGTGCTGCAGTGTTCTGATAACGCCAAGCTTGTGTTCCAAAGGGTGGTGAGAGTCAAAAAGTAGATATTGATCCGTGTGAGTGGGTTTTCTGTATACCCCAATGTGGAGGCTCCTGTCATTCTCCATATGGACGTCACAGTCCAAGAAGGGCAAGCTGTTGTCCTTAACTTCCTCTCTGGTGAACTTGATGTTTCTGTCCACTGAGTTGATATGTTCAGTAAAAGTTTGCACCTCTTTGGATTTGATCTTAACCCATGTGTCGTCCACATATCTGAACCAATGGCTTGGGGTTACTCCTTTAAAGGAGTTCAACGCCTTGCCCTCTACCTCCTCCATGTACAGATTTGCCACAATAGGGGATACTGGTGAACCCATGGCACAGCCGTGTTTCTGTCTGTAAAAAATGCCATTAAACTGGAAATATGTGGTATTCAGGCACAAATCCAGAAGTTGGCAAATGTGGTCTGGTTTGAGATTTGTTCGGTTTTGTAAGGAAATGTCCTGTGTGAGCCGCTCTCTTACCGTGGCCAAGGCCTCCATGGTTGGAATACAGGTGAACAAGGAAGTCACATCGTAGGACACCATGGTTTCATCTGGATCCATTTTTAGGTCTCGGACTTTGTTCACAAAGTCCATGGAGTTTTGGATGTGGCGTGGGGTGTTTCCCACACATCCACATCCATCTCCTTGACTGAAAATATTCTCAAGCACAGTGTTACCAACATATGCGGCAAAGGGAGGAAGTTTGACACTCAGCTGTCACTTCAACCTTGCTCCTCAGGACACAGGCATTCTCGACATTGAATGGAGCATCAAGCCTGCAGATCCTACTCTACCAGAGACACTCATCATCTGGTATGCTGCAAATCGCATCTTTGACAACTATGAGGTGTTTGGATTTAGAGTTCGGTTTGTGTCACCTAATCCTGCAAGTGGCAAAAACACCAACACCTACCAGTGCAAGATGAGAAAACTTCCTGGGAGCCAGAGCCACATCATTCACATGAATGTAATGAAGAGGCATACTGAACATGTGTGTAACATGGAGGGTGTGGTTGAATTGGATTGTGAGGTGGTGTTCAGATGTAGGAGTTCACAAGGCAGCCAGCCCATGTGGTACTGATGGTCCATGGATGGCACAGGCAAGTGTCTCCCCTCTGATTCTATATTTGATTCTTGTTTTTAACAATCACCAACGAAGTTGCCCCAGGGAACTAGGTCTGTACAGCTCAAAACTACATTGGTATGGAGTCGTGTCTTGTAGCTGTCAACTTTGAGAACTCAGCAATTTCTGCAGCAGTCGCTGGGCTCACGGTCTTCTTCATCATCATCACAGTCCTTTTTTTCTGCTACAAAAGAAGAAACTTTTCAAAAGAAGAGACTTTTGGAAATGAGCTCTTAGAATACGAACTGCCTCCCCACAAATGGCTGCCCAAAAACAATCCCTGTGCTGGGCCTCCAAGCATTCCCAGACAGGTGTGTAATGTGAATGTGGAAGTCAGTAGGTGTGAATGTGGAAGTCAGTAGATGTATTTGATCTAATGGAGCAACTATTAAAAAAAATGCTTCAGTTACATTCATGTTTTCTTCTTCTGTCAGTCAGGACTTCAAGATCAAGAAGAACCAAAAAATAAAACAAGTTGGAAAAGGTGACGAAGAGAATGGTCTGTACCTGAAAAAGAACGATATGTACGTGGAAATGATATATACGTCACTGTTTCAAGAATAAAACTTGAAAAAGTGTGAAAAGTTCTGTGTTTGTATCTGTTGCCTGTGTTACATCTCAATGAATTCAATTCAATTCAATTTTCTTTTATTTATAGTGCCAAATCGTAACAGAAGTTATCTCAGGACACTTTACAAACTAGGTAAACAACAATTCCCCCGTAGAGTACGGTGGCAACGAAAACCTTCCCTATTACAGGCAGGAACGTCAGACAGACCCAGCTCTGTGGAGGACGGCCATCTGTCTTGATCGGTTGGGGAGGAAGAAAAGGAGAGAGAAAGAGAGAAAAGACGGACAGATGGACAGAGAAAGACAAAGACAGACACAAAGACAGAGACAGACACACTTACAGTAATTATAATAATATCTATAGTAATGTGAATATGACTTATATGTTATGGCAGTTAATACAGCAGAATAGTGGAAACAAGCACAGCTAAGGTTATAGATTATAATAGTAGCAGGAAGCATCATGCAGGACCACGGCAGCAGGCACCACCACGATCAGCAGGGACCTGCGAGACGACAAAGCACAAAAAACTCCGGGGAAGAAGTTGAATTAGTAACATGCATTGATGAGACATGAATGATACAGACAGAGAGGAGAGAAGCTCGGAGTATCTGGAAAAGTATTATCCCCTGGCAGACTAGGCCTATAGCAGCATTAAGCAGAACAAAATCAGCTTAAAAATAACAAAATTGCTAAGGGCTCGTAAGCCCTAGCTGTAAGATTTATCAAAAAGGAAAGTTTTAAATTTACTCTTAAATAAGGGGACAGTGTCTGTATTCCGAATAACACTTGGGAGTTGGTTCCACAGGAGAGGAGCTTGGTAGCTGAAGGCTCAGCCTCCCATTCTACTTTTGGAGACTCTAGGAACGACACGTAGCCCTGCATTCTCAGAGCGCAGTGATCTAGTCGGGTAATACGGTACTATGAGCTCTTTAAGATACGATGGAGCCTGACCAATAAGAGCTCTGTAGGTAAGGAGAAGAATTTTAAATTCTATTCTAGATTTTACAGGTAGCCAGTGCAAAGAAGCTAATACAGGAGAAATATGTTCTCATCGATTTGTTTTAGTTAGTACACGAGCTGCAGCATTTTGGACCAACTGGAGACTCTTAACAGACTTATTGGAGCAGCCTGATAATAAGGAGTTGCAGTAGTCCAGCCTAGAAGTTACAAATGCATGGGCTAGTTTTTCTGCATCTTTCTGTGACACAATGTTCCTAATTTTCGCAATATTACACAGGTGAAAATATGCAGTCCTTGTCGTAAATTTTATGTGAGAATCAGAGGACATATCCTGGTCAAAAATAACATCCAGATTCCTTACTGTGGTGCTGGAGGACAACACAACATCATCCAGATTAACAATGTCTTTAGCTATTGAGTTTCGGAGGCCTTTGGGGCCAAGTACAATGACTAGTTTTATCTGAGTTTAACATCAGAAAATTGCAGGTCATCCAGCTTTTTATTTCCTTAATGCACATTTGAAGTTTATCTAACTGATGGGTTTCTTCTGGTTTGATCGACAAATATAATTGTGTATCATCAGCATAACAATGAAAGTTTATGGAGTGCTTCCTTATAATATTTCCTAAGGGAAGCATATATAAGGTGAATAGAATCGGTCCAAGGACAGAACCCTGTGGGACTCCGTGACTAACTTTAGTGTGAATGGAGGATTTGTCATTAACATGTACAAACTGAGAGCTATCTGATAAATATGACTTAAACCAGCTCAGTGCGGTTCCTTTAATGCCAATTAGATGCTCAAGTCTCTGTAGCAGGATGTGATGGTCAATAGTGTCGAAGGCAGCACTAAGATCTAGTAAGACAAGTAGAGAGACAAGTCCTTTGTCTGAAGCTATAAGAAGGTCGTTAGTAATTTTCACCAGTGTTGTCTCAGTGCTATGATTCGCTCTAAATCCTGACTGGAAATCCTCAAATATCTCATATTTATGTAAAAAGTCGCACAGCTGATTGGCGACTAATTTCTCGAGGATCTTAGAGAGAAAAGGAAGGTTAGATATAGGTCTATAGTTGGCTAGAACCTCAGGATCAAGACTGGGCTTTTTAAGAAGAGGTTTAATTACAGCTACTTTATAAGACTGTGGTACATAACCTGCTGATAAAGACAATTCAGTGTTCCTCTATCCCATATATCTGGAGCAAACTTTTGTGTTGTTTTGGCTGTAAAACTGTTACAAATGTGCTCTGACAAAGAACTGTTGGATATGTTCAAAAATAGCTTCAGCCTGCAATGTGTGGCAGATAACTGTATGGTATGAAAGCAGTTCAAAGGGGAAAAACACAAAACAGAATTTAATTTTTGTTTGTTGAACTGAGGAATTGAGAAACTGTGATTTCAGATTCAATGAAAGTGTCATATGTTTGTAAAATAGGATACACCTGTTCAATAAAGTTTGTGAGGATCCACTCAAAATTCTCCTCACTCCCTGCACTAAATGTGAGTGTGTCAAAAATATTTTTGGGACAGTAAGAGGTGATGGTGGCGATCAGCATGATGTATGGATAAAAACACAAACCCCAGCATAAGTTTGTCAATTTACTTAAACATAAATTGATTAGAAACAGTGATAGAGAGTGGGGGTTGGTGGATATTTAATCATTTCATAGTCATCAAGTTGTGGTATAAAAAACATAGCTTCCACATTTTACATATTTCTGTAAATACATTAAAAGTTTGACTTCCAAAATACTATACTCAATACATGGTATAATGCATGCACATAGATTAAATGTTGGACTCCCTGTGTAACAGAAAGTAGGGAAAAAAGTATTCCAAAATAGTGTACTTCCACATTTCAATGTATTGTATAATGCTGCCACATATAATAATAATAATAATAATAATAATAATAATAATAATAATAACAATAAAATCTGAACTTCCTGTGTCAACAGGAAGTGGGAAGTTCCGCAGTTAAGACGAAGCAGCTGCAGCTGCATGGTGAGTAAGGGTTAGCTCTGTTGTTTGTTGATTTTCTTGGACAAAAAGTCTTCAAAATGGTTTGTGTTTGCCTTATTCCACTGTCTAACATCACAATAGCTTGTGTGTCTGTGGTTATAACCCTAACCACAACAACTAACTCCAACCCTGCACTTTTGAACTTTTAAAAACTGTGTTATTGTGTGTAGCGCACAAAAATGAGATATCTTTGTGAAGAGGTGCAAAGACAGACAGTGTGACAGGGCATCTTCAAGACCAATAACAGTGGCCAGCTACGCAGCAACACCTTACAGTGTCCCACACCATTCCAAATAAATGGGCGTTCCAGCTTCTTATGAAATATGGGAATGCATGGTAAGATTAAATCAAATAGGTTCCTTGTATTTATGCTTAGATACCCTGCTATGTTACCAGCTTGGATTTCCTGGACTTACTTATTTTTCATTTCCTGCTGCAGAACTACAGACAAGTTGGACTGCAATCTTTGTGGGAAGAAAGAGCTCATCCGCCTTAATAAGCACTTACAAGAGTTACATCACATCACATTACAAGAGGTAAGCGTATTCAATTGGTTTTAATCTAAAAAGATCTGTCGTAAATCTAATGTTTTGTTCCTCTGAAGTCTGCCTTATATGAGAATCATTTGTTAATAGGAACGAGAACCTATCATGAGGCAGGCCAAGAGAGCAGCCATTGTGAAAGAGCTAGCTCAACTGCAGATGTCCAACCCTTATGAGCCCATGGTATTGGCATTGGACATGGGGACTACCAGTCAAGATGGTACTTTTTAAGTTGTGTTAATTAAATTTCTCCTAAGGAATCATATTCCATTAATTTTTCCAACCAACTATACACAAATTAATATGTATCGTTCTATCTGTAGTTTTTTTATGGCTTTGCTGTAGCAACCAAAAATGTTGTGAGGTACAGAAATTTGGACGGACATGGTTTTAATTTCCAATTTAAATCAGTTAAATTTCATTACAGGGGATGATTGTCCACCTCTTGACTTGGAACTGTCTGACATTTCCGATACGGAATGTTTTGAGGAGCCAATTACTTCCACCCCTGTCCCTGGACCCCACATTTCCTCGGCTATGACAGACATTTTGAGTGGTTTGGTGGCAAGAGCACGCGATTGCAACTGCAAGCAGTTCAATTCAATGTTGCTGCAGCTAGAAAAGAATGTGAAGAATTTGCGGCAGCACGGTCCCCCTACCGTATTCCCAGTAAACCACCTCTATCGGCACAAAAGGGAGAGCATGTAAACAAGGGGAGGAGTGGTGAACATTTATATGGTAAGTTTTCCTTTTCTTTTCAGTTCCAATTTTGGGGAGAGAGGATAGAGACATTTACAGTTAGCTAATTCTTTCCCTTTTCACCTTTGTTTCCTGGGGTTGTCCAACTAATAGGAACAAACTGTTTTTCAACTGCAGAAAAGATTCTTAAAGACTCTAAAAAGTTTCGACAGGGATAAGGGACAGGAAAAAAGGATGTGGAAAATGCGAAAGCAGGCATCCAGCCCAGCCTTCATTTTTGTCCGTGCATGGCTGCGGGCCTGTCTCCCGATGATGTTGCCCGAGACCTGAGATTCTTAACCCAGCTAGACAAGTTACAGGTGTACGTATCTTTAGTGCCCGAGCAGCAACCACTGCGAAGCCCTCTTGAAACTGAAGGAATATTTCCCTTTTATTCTTTCTTTCTGTGCAAAACTTGCAATTTTGATGTTTCGCCATGAAACATCAAGTTGCTCTACTCAACTGTACATGGTTGAATCTGACCCAAACTTCACATGTTTGACAAGAGTCCATAAGACATCTACATGACAATTAAGAGTCAAAGCGACCGCGCCATCTACTGGCCAGAGAAAGTAAACCTTGTGTGACAAACATCATCTGATTTACATGCAATTTCAGGTTTGATAAGAGTCTCGGCCCGAGGGCATCTATTAGACAATTAAGGACCATAGTCAGTGCCCCACCAACTGACAACAGGAAGTAAGCCTTGTGAAACAAACATTGTTTGCTTTACGTGAAATTTTCATTGTGAGGTGGCCATAGGCCTCGGTTGGCAAGGGGTGCAAGCACTGCTTGCATTCATCTCGTATTTTTCTTAACCTCAAAAAGACAATTTTCAGAGTTAACTAGGCACAAAACACACAAATTATTCTGTTGTCTATTTATTCCAATTTTGAATCTATGGTCTTTTGAAATAGATGAAAATAGAGAAGTCGGAACATGGAATGTGGTGGAACTGGAAGTCAGATTTAGTCACTTGTAACTCCTTACCTTTTCCCACAGCTGGACAACGTACCTTTTCAATAAGGGATATGCACCGACTACGGTACCGACTAGGCATGTTGAGAAGGCGAGTAAGCTAAAAAAAAAAAAAAAGGATTTCACCACACTTCAGTATGAGCTTAAGAGAATTGTGGCTGTCGTCCACCAGCAAGAAGACAGGTAAATGTTTTCAATTTCTTTAAGTCTGGTATTGTTTAATAAAATCCAAATCAAATCAAATTTTATTTGTATAGCCCAAATTCACAAATCAATTTGCCTCAGAGGGCTTTACAATCTGTACAGAGACGACACCCTCTGCCCTTCGACCCTCAATTTGAGTGAGGAAAAACATGCCCCCCAAAAAACCCTTTTAACAGGGAAATAATGCGAAAGAAACCTTAGGAAGAGCCACAGAGGAAGGATCCCTCTCCCAGGACGGACAGACATGCAATAACGAAATCAAAAATGCATACAATTATAATAGATGGTTAACAGTAATGAAGGTACATGAGGAGGTATTACAGCAATAATAATGAAATGTGCATTATGGAAATGTGACTAGTAGTAATGACAGTGGTAATGGTTAACAGTTAGGATAGTTTGTTTTATGTTTATTTCCTGAAATTCAAATTGTATGTCCTATATAATTTTTTTCATAGAGATAAATGCATGTCACAATTTTTTCACTGACAATCAGCTTAGTGCAGTGCAAGAAAAGCAATTTACGGTTACTGCCAGGAGAAACATTCCTGAAGTAGACTTCATTATTTACATTGTATTTCCTCTTCTTCAGTAGCTTGCATTCTTAACTGTATTTTTCTGTATATATCTTGCTATGTTTTGTAGAAAGCTTAGCCTGCAATGGAGGAGATAATAAGCATTACAAGCTCATTGGCTACATAATGGGCTACCTGTCCATGCTCACTGGAAACGCATCTGTTGTACTCACTATCATGACCATGGAACATGGGATCGACTTTGAGACGTGGAGAGAGATTCCAGGTTCCGGTTAGTATTTATTTAGGTGTGGTGGGTCCAAGCAATGAAAATTTCTTTGGTGAAGATAACGTTAGTGTCTTTGTTGAAGTCAGCATTTCATTGTCACATACACACGTCACCAGTGATTTGTTCTGCTCATTTAAAGTCCACCTCTCAACAGAAATACACTCATGTTGTAAATTTTATATTCTAAGGTGGATGACCACAAAACTGAAGAAAAATTAAATAATTTGGCCAAGCTGCATTTTCCCTCAACAATGAGGAATTTATGTGGCTCAAAACCTGACTAATGGCATGTGCTGAAAGCCAGGCCCGGGCAGCAACTATGTGTTCCATTCAGCGCACGGCAAGCAGTTTCAGAAGCTGTTAAACTTTCTCCATCTGGCTTGTGGGGATGCCGTTATGGAGGGGATTGTCAGCTTCCACAAGATCCAGAGCAGCGTCTCCACCCAAGTAAGAACTTTATATAAGTTGGAATCTTGCCATAGATCATAATTTGGAGGTAGGAATCTTCAATGTGGGGGCTGGAATTAGATGTGAGATGATGTTGATGTTTGCATATAAGTAGAAGTAACAAATTTGGTGTAAACACATTTTAGAGACTGGATGTCATAAGTTACGTTATGCTCATACGTTTATTGAGAGTGTTGATTAAGACTGTTGAGACACAGTTGCTCAAATTGTAAATACTTCTTTGTTTGGGTTTCCAGGCCCACCAACACCTCTCTAAAAAGGATAGGAAGCAGTAGGCCAGGCAGATGTGCCATGACCCTATGACTTTGTTTAAAGTTATGTAACCACGTTATGGACATGACTACGTCACATACTTACGTCTGTTACAAACATTCTCATTTTGAGCCAAACTCTTACCTTTTGTGACTCTGATCACCAAATTTTGTGGCTTGCAATGATGTTTCACAATGTTAACCAAAGGTGTTTGGCACTACATTTTCTCCACATGTTCCTATTGTTGTGTTTTTTTTCAAGGAAAACCAAACTTCTTCTTAAAGTTTAAAAAGTTTATTATAAAAACAGCAAAGAATATTCTGCTTGGCCAAGGCATCTCTCTGGGGTCAGAAATCACAGTCATCCTTGTTTTTAGCCCAGCTGTTGCTGCAACCAATGAACCAGGAAGAGCACCGAGCCCCTCCCTCCACAAAGAGTGCATACAGCAATAAAGTTAATTGGGTTGTTGTGATTGGTTCAGAACTTTGTTGAAGCAGTCCATGGTTCAGGTTTTAGAATGCCAATCAGTCCCAGAGTGGCTCTCATTCTTTCATGAGTTGAATCCTCCGCCCCCCTTCCTCCAATGAACCACCAGTTCCTGTAGAAAGAACACTCCATACTCCTTCCTTGGGGGCTGGTCCCCTCTCATCTTACTGCACCTAATTTTAACCTGGAGCTTATCTGCAACATCCTTTAATTATCTGTGTTAAATTGATAATAATGTGAAAGCATACTAAATCATTTTATTTAACTTCTATACGTACACAGTGAGTAATAACAAAACTTAGTTTATATTGACGTAAATGAATGAATGAAATGAAATGAAAGTTTAATGCAACTGTTCCACATACTGTATTACTCCAGAGATCAGCTGTATAAGTCAGACTTTTAGTGGTTTATGGGATAAACAATTCAATTTAATTCAATTCAATTTTATTTATAGTACCAAATCATAACAAAAGTTAGGTACACTTTACAGACTAGGTATAGACCACACTCTATGATTTTTTTTATTATTTACATAGACCCAACAATTCCCCCGTAGAGTACGGTGGCAACGAAAACCTTCCCTATCACAGGCAGGAACGTTGGACAGACCCAGCTCTGTGGAGGATGGCCATCTGTCTGCACGGGTTGGGGAGGAAGAAAGGAAGAGAGAAAGAGATAAAGGACAGACAGATGGACAGAGAGAGACAAAGACAGACACAAAGACAGAGACGGACACACTTCCAGTAACTATAATAATATCTATAGTAATGTGAATATGACTTATATGTTATGGCAGTTAATACAGCAGAATAGTAGAAACAAGCACAGCTAAGGTGATAGATTATAAGAGTAGCAGGAAGCGTCATGCAGGACCACGGCAGCAGAGACCTTTCGAGACGACAAAGCACAAACAACTCCGGGGAAGAAGTTATATGAGGACAATGTCTGCCTCCTGGATAACACTTGGAAGTTGGTTCCGCAGGAGAAGAGCTTTGTAGCTGAAGGCTCTGCCTCCCATTCTACTTTTGGAGACTCTAGGAATGACAAGTAGCCCTGCATTCTCAGAGCGCAGATATCTAGTCAGGTAATACGGTACTATGAGCTTTTTATGATACAACAAAGCCTGACCAGTAAGAGCTTATAAGAAAATAATACAAGAAAATAAAAAATGAATGCTAAAAATGAATGATTATGAAAGTGATTGCGAAAATTCTGCTCATTTTCACTGAGACTAGAAGCCAAAGTAAAGCTGTGAAAATATTCTAAATGTAGCATACACTTTTTAAAGTATCTAAAATATACAGTATTTGGCTGCTGCCCCTGTCCATAGCTGTACATTGCTTAGCGTCCATGTCAGAACATCATCTACTGAGTAATACACTGGCTATGGATAAATACCTCATACAACCTCATTTAAAAACATCCAAACTATCCCTTATATTATGATCATGCATAATGTTGGTGTACTGTATCTTCCTCGGACTAAAACTGGCATCAGTGTGATGTCTGAAAGGGTTAAGGTATGACTCATATGGGCTTAGCATGGTCAATCCTTGGGGGATCTCTGTTCCGTAATTACTGCTCGAGAACAGGAAGACAAGGCAGAGAATAGTTCCTTCAGAGGTTCCTGTCTGTCTCATGGGAACATTTTGGTTTGACCCTCCTGCAATTGACTACTGAATGAATCCCAGTTTGGATTAGCACTTTTATTTGGCTGAACTAAGGACTTTAACCTGACATATTAGAGCTGAGGCAGTATTTGCATTTGACCTTTGACCTTGAATCCACTGCAGGCCGAGATAAGCACTATTAAAGAATAACAAAGAGCTGATTCTGCAGGCTCCTGATCTTCAGGGAGGGAAGAGAGGTTTAATTGGGAGAATTAGGAGAACATGAGGACATGGAAAGCTACATCAAAGCAATCCAGAGGTAATTAGCATAAAGTTAGCTGGAGAGCATTTACCAGCAGCCTTTGTCTTTATGTTACCTCTGTTTCACAGAGCTCCGCGGACCTCTCTTTTAGCCAGTCCGTTGCTGAAATGTCTTTTTAAACTGCGGTGAGACAACAGAGAGTACATCAATATGTTGAAAACAAGCTCTGCCTTTATAAAAAAAATAGTAATATAAATGAAAACCTCACACATACTGTTCATCCCCAAATCAATTTCAGTTGCATCGATTGGATCCTGGATTGGACCCCACGAGGGTACATGTGCCCGCCCACTTCTTTCGGCAACCTGACGTAACAACATTAGCTTGGATAATCGAAGGTAAGCTGTACAGCTAACTCAACCTACATTATTATAGGATCAAAGGAGACAACTTCATCCAGTGATGGGCTGACAGAGCTACAGAGAACAGGGGGAACAGCATTGGCATTGAGGGAGCTGACATACTGCATAAGTTTTGTATTACTGTATGTATTTTTACATAGATACACTTAAATTAATTCTTATATATTACATTCTTCTGTACACATTTAAGTATTATCTTTACAGGATTTACATGGGTAATATAATTGTTTTACCCATGGTTTTAATGTGCAATAAAAGTTCTTATGAAGGTCTTGCCAAAAGTTTGTGGATGTTTTAATGGTGTGGGTCTGGTATGAATTTTAACATTAGCAACATGTACGGTATTGTAATCAGACAAGAACACATTTCTTAAAGTTTTTGCCACAACTTGTGATCAGTTACAATGCTCTGTATGCAGTATGTTAGCTGTTATCAACATTATAGAAATTTCTCTTGTGATTAACCAAGAAAGAGTATTCTTTAGTTCATGTTAATACACTCAGTACTGCAAAGTCACAGCAGGGAAACAGAAAACTAGGATCATCATCTATTAAAATTTTCAATTACAATAACTGTGGATATGAATAAAAGTATTGTGCACATTAAGGACAGAGAATAAGAAAAGGGTCCGATGTTCCCCGGTCCCATTTAAAACGAACATAGGGGAACATAGGTACGCTCCTGAACGAAAACACTTATTTGGGCAGAAATTGTTTTATGTCGTTTTAATATTAAAAACGTAGCAGTGTGGATGTAGCCTAAGACATGGCCTCAAGTTAAGAAAATACAGCAGGGCCCACTGTGAAGGAAAACTGAGATTTATTACGACCTGACTGAAAATCTGATTATATATTTTTATATTTTATATAACAATTAATTTAGGGCTTTTATGACTATGAATGACTTTGGGGTGGACTACATGACATCCAAACAACATACCCTCCTAACAATCTAAGCAAGTGTTCTGCATGAAGGCAAGGCTTTTTACAAGAATGCAGCAGGCAAAACATGTTTAATATGTACATACAAATGGACTGTCCCCAGCCGCGGTCCAGGAATGCTTTTGCAGACAGCATCACTGGAAGCCTGCTCTGCAGCCCTCTCCCCATCATCTCCTTCATCGTCATTTAAAATGCTGCGGCTCCTTTATTGGCAGTTGCTCCATCATGTAAACGGCGTCCTGCTGTAGTGCCAGAGCAGTCTGGCTGAAGAGCTGCCATTACCCCCACTCACTTTCCACGGATTAATTGCATGCCGCCACAGCCATCTTCCTCAAACATCCAAACACTTATACTGTACTGCACTGCTTTGGATGACTAAACTACCTGCTTTCTCTCCATTAAAAAGACAGAGGGCTATAGAGACGGGGACTAAAGGTGATTCATATTGCTTATTTTACAGTGCTCGCTGGCATTTATATAAGTGGTTTAAGTTATGTAAATGGTATTACCAGAGCCTGGGCTGCAGGGAGAAAGTATTTTTATCCATTGCCTATAATTCAATTAAATTATCTTGTTATTTGACTTCAACGTCGGCACCGCGAAAGTAAATAATTTCAGTTAACAGCTGACAATTACCGACACCAGAATCTTTAAATGGCCTCTACATATACATATTTGCATCATGTTCAGCAGGAGCAGCAGTAAATATGCATATAAACATACCCCATAAACTGGTATATGTATACCGGCAGTTGAGATAATCAATGAAATATCTGCGGTGAACCTCACAAGGACTTTTTAACCGTGCTGAATGTGTGAATGAATCTTCTGACCCTCTGTGTTATTGTCTAGCACCATAAACTCCCATCAAAATGATTAATTTTGCCTCAATAATCCCTGAAGTCATTTGTGAGAAGACACAAACAAAGATGAGAAGGAGAAAGACAAAAAAGAAGTTTGTTGTTGAGCTCTATCAGACAAAAACAGCGGTCGAGTTCCATGTCCTCCGATGTTACGGAGCGTGACTGTCAGGCCCTCCCTTGACACTATTTAACACCAACGGTCATTAACAGGTACAAATGCTGGGCTGACCGTAGAGTCCTCTCCATCCCTGACCTTCCTGTGAGCTTCCTGTCATCTCCATTTGTCATCTGATATGACGCCAAGCGATGTAGCAGCCCGTCACCTGATTAAGTCAGACCCCCAACCCAAAGAGATGGAGAAAAAATAGAAGGCCTCTCAAAGACAGACTTAAAAGGAGATGCCCCCAAGCTTAGTAGAGATGGTATTAGGAAGTGCTGCTTAATTATGAGAGCAAACCTTGCGGATGGCTCCGAGATATTCATTTTAGGAATTAATTTGGCACATAAAGAGATCATCAAATCTAAACAGCCCTATGGCGTAGGAGGTCTTATCCACGCAGCAGACGGATATTAGCCCAAGCTTTTCATTTCATTCATACAATTTTCGATGATGGATATCAGTCCAGAAAATCAAAGACTGATCAGAGCAACCCTGACTTCATTTAAGATCAACTGCTTTTTTCCTACGTATGTATGTGGACAACCAAACCAACCCAGTTACCAGAAAATACATGTTGGATGTTTCTGCAAAACACAGACACATAGATACTCTGATTTTCTGAACTGCCATCACCCACTCTCATTCCCTACTGAGTACATATCAACCCTTTTCTTACACTCCACGGTCACAGTTTTAAAGATGTGGTTAAACTTGTGAATTCAAACAAAAAGTATTAATGCTACTTAGGTTTAGGCCTCAATACCATATGGTGAAGTTTAGTAAACTATGTGTTTTTATTTAGACAACAAAACTTCTTGGTTAGGTTTAGACCATAGACTTTATAATGAATGGACGAAGCTACTGTGACGTCACTCAGGTTTGTGAACTTGCTGCCATCTTGAAGTTTTGCAACCTTGGACAGGCAAGGGAGGAGCTTGGGGGGGAGGAATGTGCATCGATTGGATCCTGAGTTGGACCCAACGAAGGGTCCATGTGCCCGTCCACTTCTATCAGCAACCTGACGTGTCTGAGCCGCTGCGGATGCTAACAACATTAGCTTGGATAATCAACCTTCATTACTGTAGTAGTACTACATTTGGTAAACATGAAAAATAACAGTTAACATTTTGTTGTTATTGTAGCTGAAGTCACACTGTGTAAGCTGTCACTGTCGTTACTTGACGGTAGATAACGTGAATAATGGAACGATATCGGCACTATATTACGTTATTTTAAAATTACCTTTGGTTTGATAATGACGTGCTGTTTGTTCAAGACTCAGGATCTCAGCAGATGGAAATGAGCTAATTTAACTAGTTTACACCACAAAATACTGTCTGAGTACAGCTCAGCATTATGTGAGTTAAGAATTAAGGTTTATACACTATTTTACATGTCCTTTCAACTGCATTATTAATATTGTTAATGACATAAAAATTATTAACCAAGAAGCCAATGATATTAATCTTTTCTGTTTCAGGAATAAAAACAGTGACAGTTACCATGGCATGTAAACCCGCTCTATGTAATAAGTTACTTTTCTATTGCTATTTAATGTAAAACAGTACAGCAGACCATTTTATTTTAATTTTCACAACTAAGTCTTTTCCTCTACAGCCTACAATATGATCCATTCCTCACCATTACAGTGTTTTCTGTCCATCCAGCCAGTGTGTGGATTATAGGAGACTATGTCCAGTGATGGGCTGACAGAGCTACAGAGAACAGGGGAACAGCCTCGGCATTGAGGGAGCTGCATTTTGTATTTACTGTATGTATTTTACATAGATACACTTGAATGTAAATTTTGCACTGAATTAATTCTTATTTATTACATTCTTCTGTACACATTTAAGTATTATCTTTACATGATTTACATGGATAATATAATTGTTGAAATTAATTCAGCTTTTATTGTGCAATAAAAGTTCTTATGAAGGTCTTGCCAAAAGGTTGTGGATGTTTTTATGGTGCAGATCTGGTATGAATTTTAACATAAGCCACATGTACGGTATTGTAATCAGACAAGAACACATTGATAAATGTTTTTGCCACAACTTGTGATCCGTTACAATGTTCTTTAAACAGTATGTTAGCTGTTAGCAACATTGCAACATAGAAATGTGTCTTGTGATAAACCAAGCAAGAGTATTCTGTAGTTCATGTTAATACACTCAGTACTGTAAAACCACAGCAGGGAAACAGAAAACTAGGATCTTAATTTATTACATTTTTCAATTACAATAACTGTAGATATAAATAAAAGTATTGTGCACATTAAGGACAGAGAATAATAGATAAATTGCAGTGGATGATTTAAAGAGCTCACAACATTAACAGAGCCTGGTGAGCATAAGTGATTTGGTGATGATACTCCTTCACAATAAAAATATGTTCTCTTGTGTAGCATAAAGTGAATACAACTTGCATTTCATTGTGTAACCCTGTGTTGTCGAATGACGTATAAATCCATCCATTCATCATCACCACACATTTGAGAACTAAAAATGTTGTCCATGCAGTCGCCCTTCTCTACAACCAGATGAATGACACCGTATATGCCCCACCGGTCACTCACTTTTTGTCTGTGTGGAGACCCTTTACACGTGTAGAAAAAAGACAAACAACATTAAATTAATAAATTATACCATATAAAATAAAGAGATACCTCAAACATTAACAGATGTTACTGTGTGATCAGTGCATCATAATGCATCTGTCTACCTTCTCGTCAAAGGAGCACTGATCCTCCTCAGAGTGTGTACTGCACAGACCTCACGGTTTTGATGGGTCCAGTTGTCTCCTCATGTTCACCAAACACTGCATCAGCCTGCCACCATCACCTGAAGGAAATCTGTTTGAAAAAATTTGTTTACTGTTGTGCTTTCAGACTCTACAATATAGTATAACGTTTATATTCACACCTTTTCCCACTAACATGTGACCACATCTGCAATATGCATCTGCAATGAATATCAGGATTATTTATGACAGTTGCATATCACAAAATTATGAGCAAATAAAATGTATAAACTAACAACTTACTACATCTGCAATATGCATCTGCTATTAAACTAAACTTGTTTTGTTTATTTAAGACCTGAAAATGCATATACATTTGTTTAAGCATTTGAATACATAATATACTGTAGATGTGACAGATTAAGCTTTACAGGCTCATTTGAATTTGCAAAAGATTAACTAACAACGGCACATACTCACAGAGAAATAGCAAAACTATGCAACAGTTACCGACAACAAGCAGCTATTAGTACATAAATGATGAAGCTAATATCAGGTTAACATTAGCACTAGCTTGGTGAAGAACGTGCATAGATGTTAACTGTGATATTAGCTGGCATGCTAAGTTTGGTTGGCGAGAGATAAGGCTTAAAATAATATTTAACATTACTTACCAGATAAACTGAACAGCAGGCTGCTTGGAGTGTCTTTAGTTCAACTGGTGAAACTGAAAACAATCTGCGGAGACCAAAGAACAAAATCACGGCTGTAGGTTTCCACGGCTGATGGATTGTTAGGTTAAAATGCCACGCCCCCAATGCATCCCCTGCTTTATCGTCTATTTCACTCAAACTGGGACCGAATTTGAAAAAATGAACACTAGTGGGTATTGTAAAAGGCATCAAACTAACGATAGAGACAATAAAAACCTCTGTAACTGGCTTATTGTAGCCACAGAGCAAGTTAGAAGAAGGTCATTCTCACCATTGACTTGAATGCAACAGGATGTCTTCTGCAACCCACGTATCTCCCCCTGCCGGCCACTCACTAGAATACAGGCTTAAGGCACTTCCGCGTTGGTTTCCTTTTTCAGACCTTGTCACTCCGTCCATTCATTGATACAGTCTATGGTTTAGACATCAAAACTACCTGGTAAGGTTAAGACATCAAAACTACTTGGTTAGGTTTAGACAACACAACTACTTGGTTAGGTTTACAAATTTTAGGTGTTAAGGACACACAGACCTAGACCACAGGTATGTGGACAGGGTTCCCACATTTGGTTGCCCACACAGTGCAGTAAAGCTACTTTTTAAATTTCAAATAATACACCTTAGTGCAACAAATTAGCCCTCAATAAGCTCAACAAACTTTGTCCCTGAATGCATTCAAGTCAATGCCTCTCCATATGGATTGTGAAATTATTTGCTAATATCAGTTGGACATCTTTCCTGACCTTTTGCCTTTATTCTGACTCAGCTCTCTACTACACACCTGATTGGGCTTTGGACTGAATGAAGAGGCCAGAGGGAAACACAATCTGCCTTTAAGCGTATGCTAATGTCTAAGCTCAGCACTCATGTGTGCACTTCTTCATGTTATTGTGACCTTGTTCAGAGAAAGGTACATGGAGATAGAAAGGGATGCATGCACAGCGGTGTTTACTGAGGTAATAAATCAAGTGAGAGTAGACTCATTTTCTCATTGACTTCTATAAAATCTGACTTATGAGATAATAATACAGGTTTAATGCACTTTTTACAGTATATGCATGTGGAGCAGGATTAAGTTGAATGTGATTAAGAGCGGAGGTGCAAGGGATGGAGAAGGGTCGTATCAGTTCGTACTGAAATGACAATTGACAGCAGCAGAGAGGAGAGCAAATGACAGCAGGAACAGGATTGACTAAGGATTGGCAAAATCTGATTGGACTACTTAGAGAAAATGACCATAGTCAGCTGAAAGAATGGAAGCCAGAAAGTGAGAGAGAGGCAGAAACATTTAAGAATGAATGAGTGTAGAGAGCTTCATTTGTACTCATACTCTCCATATAAATCTGTTCTGTTTTGCTACCATTCGCCAATAAAAATGTAAGATTAATATACTGCAATAAACATGTCTAACAGACAAAATTTTAAAAAACATAAATCCTGCACATTTGTAGATTGGTGGCACTGTCGCCTCATAGCAAGAAGGTTCCTGGTTCGAATCCCGGCTTGGGCCCTTCTGTGTGGAGTTTGCATGGTCTCCATGTATCTGCGTGGGTTCTCTCTGGGTTCTCCAGCTTCCTCCCACAGTCCAAAGACATGCAGGTGTTAGGTTCATGATGACTCTAAATTGCCCATAGGTGTGAATGTGAGTGTGAATGGACTGTCTCTATGTGCCCTGCGATAGACTGGCGTCCTGTCCAGGGTTTACCCTGCGACCTTGATAGGGACAAGCAGTTGAAGACACAATGATTGAGGTTCTCCTCTGCATTGATAAAGATTAGCTTAAAGGGGATTTTGCATTTTTCAACTCGGTTCTGTATAAGTGACTAATGACACCAACGTTTTTGGAAATTGGTCCAGTATTCAGCACAAACCCTGCAGCCTGTCCATCCAGGAACATTAATCTACAGTATGAAAGCTGTGCAAAGTGTTGGCACAACACAACACAAAGCTACACCTCACAACAAACTTTCCCTGCCGGTGATCTGTAATGTAGTCTTTCCATACGTAATCAGACACTTTGATGGTGCAGAGATTTGGATTTCTCACTCTCACTCAGTACTTCATCTTCAACCGCTTGTCCCTATCAGGGCTGCGGGGGGCTGGAGCTGATCCCAGCTGACAGCTGAGGCAGGGTACAACCTGGACAGGACGCCGGTCTATCACAGGGCACATAGAGACAAACAGAGACCGACAACCATTCACACTCACATTCACACCTACGGGAAATTTAGAGTCATCAATTAACCTAACACCTGCATGTCTTTGGACTGTGGGAGGAAGCCGGCCACGCAGAAACGGGGAGAACATGCAAACTCCACACAGAATGGCCCCACAAAAAAATTGTCACTTACAAAGAAATACATAGGGAAATAGGGACCTGGTTGAAAAATACTGGACTTTCCCTTTAAAAAAGAAACCCAGAATGAATGTAAACTGATTTGGTAACAGTATATTACCCACTTGACAATAAATTGTATGCAAGTATTATAGATAAATACTACATTTACAGCATTTCTATATATTGTGTTGTTGCATGCTTACTTTCAGAATTTTATTTATCTTTCTAAATGCATATTTTCAATCACTAATTATTGCTAGATGCTATGGTGTATTTTCTTTTATACAACGTTTACCAAACAGAATGCTCTTGAGCAAGTCACTGAACAACTGCAGGGGACCTTGGAAGAATTTGTTTTACTGAGCAGCACCCATTGAGAATGAACAAAGGTGTGTGACTGTGCACTGTGCACGGAGTTCAGTTGACTTTCCCTGGATAAATAGGTGTAAAGGTCAGAATGCTTTGGACTGCTTTCTTAGCAACGGCAAACAAAAACAAACAAAAAACTGCTCCAAGAAATGTTGTGATGAACTCTGCTGGAGGTGAAAGTCGAGAAAAGATGACCAAAACACACACTGAGAATGTTCACAGTGACAGAATGCAGGGCTACAGGGAGCCACAGTAGGGAGGTGTCAGTGTGTGTGTGGGTGAGGGTTTGTGTGTGTGTGTTCCTTTCACCTGAAGCTTAGCAACCTGCTCCTGACTAATCTGGCTGACCAGTGACAGAGCCAACACCATATCATTCACGGATGTGACACCTGTAGTCAGGACCAACGTAAGCAGAATTCACACACTCACTCACACACACGCACACACTTCCACAGTCAGACTTCCCATCAAAGCTGTGGTCATTGCTGTGTACATGCATGATTCATCATGGTTCTGATATTTTGATATCCTGCTGCTTTCGCAAGATTACCAGTTTATCCGAGCCTGGCTGTGGGCAGTGTGCGTGTGTGTGTGTGTGTGTGTGTGTGTGTGTGTGTGTGTGTGTGTAGGAGGGTGTGGAGTATGTCCTAAGGCAAATAGCATGGTCTACCACAGATGTAGTCCAATAACAAATCTCCATGAGTCATGACTCTGAGATGCTGACACTCTGCTGTTAGAAGTCACCACAGCTTTGCTGATACAAGCTGGTGCTTCACATTTGTGTCTGAACAACCTCAAGATCTGACTGGACCTCTTGCAGCTCGGCCTCCGTTCAGATTACTTTTTCAATGTTTTGCCCTAGGTTAGTTTAAGCCCCCCTTCAAGAAACATAATTGAAAAGTCATATTAGTTGAAAATTATTCTTATTAGTGACTAGTAAATTAATTTAAGTTGTAGATTTCCATATATTTCTTTATTTTCTCGTTAAGTAGGGCCTTCAGGTCGCTGGTAACCCATGGTTTGTTATTTGGGTAACAGCGGACCTCTTTACTTGGGATGGTGTTGTCAATGCAGAACCCAATGTAATCAGAGACGCAATCAGTAATGCCATCAATGTCCTCACCGTGTGGTTTGTACAGTGCATCAAAGTCAGTGGCTTCTAGAGCACCCTGCAGTGACTCCATGGCCTCAGGAGACCATTTCCTCACAGTTCTTACTGTCACTGGTTGCTGCTGAACCACAGGCGTGTATGATGGGGAGAGCAGGACGAGGTTGTGGTCTGACCTTCCCAGGGGAGGGAGGGCAGTGGAGCTGTATGCCTCTTTAACGTTTGCATACAGCAGATCTATTGTTTTATTGTCCCTTGTTGTGCATTTGACAAACTGGTGAAACATTGGGAGAGTGGATGAGAGAGAGACGTGGTTGAAGTCACCTGTGATGATGACGAATGCTCCGGGGTGTTTCGTCTGTAATGCCGCGGTCACAGCGCTGATGACGTCACACGCTGCGTCGGCATTTCCAGACGGCGCAATGTAAACAGTAGTGGCGATGGCGCTGGTAAACTCCCGTGGCAGATAATAAGGAAGCAGTCCGATGGCCATGAGCTCGATGTCCGGGCTGCAGAACCGGTCTTTCACGGAGATGTGCCCAGGGTGACATCACCTGTTGTTGACGAGCACGGCGAGTCCTCCTCCTTTCTTCTTGCCGCTCGCGGTGGTGTCTCTGTCGGCTCGGACCGTATGGAAGCCAGGGATGGTGGCGTTTGAGTCCGGTATCTGGTCGTGTAGCCACGTTTCCGTGAAACACATGATACTGGACTCACTGTATTCCCGCTGCGTCCTGACGAGCGCTTCCAGTTCGTCATCTTATTTGCCAGGGACCTTACGTTTCCAGTAATAACTGCAGGGATGCAGGGTTTAAACTTATGGAGTAAAACTTTAAGGCTTTATTTTTGGCTCAAGAAAAACTTTTGACTTGCTTGGGTGTCACCCCAAAACCTAAGTGTGAAACTTTTATAAGTTCACAGTTTCTTGATATAATGTTGTATTGACACTGGCTGTGTTAATTCGCTTGAGTTGAAATATTTCTACTCGTGCAAATACGCGAATGACACAAAATCTGCATGTTTTGCGTCACCACATTCAGATCTAGTCACATCTTTGCATCGACTTTGTATGCAATGACGCTGCCCAATTTGTGTAAAGCATGGCCGGTGTGAACCAAACATAACAGAGCAGATGAAGCTGACAGACTCAGGTTGGCAAGGATCAGAAGGCTGACAGACAACAAGTCAATTTAAGGACATCAGGGTATGCCAGCAATCATTGGTTTGCTTGTAATCGCACATTACTGAGCAATCTAATCAGCCAGGTAGTTTCAAGCCTGAACTTGTATTGTTACGTTATTTGATGTAAAAATGTATGTAAGTCTACAGAGACATCAAGGAAATGTGCTCTGAGAAGCAGTCTGTGCCAAAGTGGATGTCTCAGGTACATTAAGATAATGGATCAGCTCTCAGATCTTCCATCAGCTTATGAAATCCAACATGCACAGGCAGATACAGTACAATCCTTTTGTTTAATTTGTAATAAGTGGTCAGTAGTGATGTCCAAATGAAACTTCACCTGACTCTAATGATTATCAAACCTGTGACAAGCTTCAGCTGCTTGACGACGAGCACATCATTAGACTCAGGTGTTTTACAGCAGGGATAAACCTAAAACATTCAGGGTAGTAGCTCTCCAGGAGCAGGATTGGGCACCCCTGGTCTATGGTTTCGTCTCTCTCCTCTCACTCTGGGACCCGGTTTTAAAAGAAACAGTTTTCTTTTAAAACCACGCCGTCTGTGTGTAGACTGTCGGTCAAAACAGTACTAAAGTTGTGTGGTAACAGGAAAATGTGTCTCTGAGTGGACGGGCCCTAAATTCAATAGTATTTCTAGTAAGGGAGGACACATTTGAGATGGAGAATCTCCAGTTGTGTGCTGTACGTGTGAAAGGGATACTATTTTCAGGCCTGATTCTCCTGACATTGACTGGGATTCATATGTGACATGATTGTTCCATGTGTCTGAATGAAGTTCAGGAGCAGCGGAATTGTGTGGCTGTGTTGTGATTGTTAGCACAACAAAACCAAACCAACCCTGCATGCTGGTTTAACATTCATTCTCTCCACAGTTTGCCCAGATGGCATTCTGTTTGTCTCCAAGTTGACATCCACTATATGGTGCAATGTGGGGCTTATTTCAACACAGCTGTCTAATTAACATCCCACACCCATGTACATGTGTACACCCCTCTGTGACTTTGAACTCTTTGGTACATCTACTTATAGAGCCTTATGTCATCTACAGTAGCTTCTTATTCTTTAAAGTCTTTTCGGCTGAAGGCTTAGCCTGGTTTGGTGTTGTGTTTTTAATCTCAACATTGACTTAGATTAACAAACTGCATCTCTCTTTGAAATCTTTTCCCTTTCCAGTGGTGTTTTCCATGGATAGCAACATTGCATGGGAGCCAAGCTACATCAAGGAGTAAAGCCAAAATTATACTTACCATGTCTGCAAGGGTCAGTTTTGGTCGGCATGGCATAAATATAATCATCTGTCCATGTCCATAAGGGTTCGCAGCCCAAAAATGTGTGGAACATGTCGACCAAACAGTATAGTACAGTATATACAGAACTCCTACATGGTGTCTGCAGCAGTCCGTGTACATGTCTGATAGGAAGAATAATCGATGCTCAACCTGTGCATAACAGGGCTGAGTCCTTTCTTCGAGAGACAGCCATCAAATGACTGTTCTGATTAAAAATGATGACCCACAATTTTAAAATGAATCTTAAATGTTTTTCTAGTCATATATATGCTTTATTTAACCCTAACCCCTCAATCTAAAAACATTGGCCCAATATGGATATTAGAAGGCTATGGATTGCAAAATTATCATGACATTTGATCAATACTTTGATTTTCCCCAGATGATGTACCCTTTAACTTTTGCGATTCCATAACCATTTCTGCACTGCCATTCTGATTTTTAGGTCCACTAGCCTACTGGTAATGTTCCAATAAAAACAGAATGGTCACTATATTCTTTCTGCAGTAAACATTGTAGCTTGTACAGAGGACTACCAGGACATCATCCAACCACACTTACTTAAGTGTCTGCTAAAACTTACAAAATGCAACACATTACTACTTACACTTAAACTTGCAGTTTTACTTGTAACTGCAAATGTGCTGTAGCTCCCCTGCCCCTCCGTGTATACATGTGCCTTTTTAGTGTGTTCGTATGTCCCTGTGTGAGACTGTGAAAGTGTGTGTGCGTCAGTGTATGGCAGAGAGGAGGGTCATGCTGGTTTCGGCATATCCCTGGGGGGATCCAGTCAAAGGGCCAGGCCTGGTGAGCTGCAGCAGCTTCAGCTTTTGCTCCCTGGATCTGAATAATTCACTAAACATCAAGCTATCCCTTTCACTTCACTTGCATGAAGTAAGCAAAGAGAAAACTGAAAAGACTGCAGAGAGAAAGAGGGCAAAAAGAGCAAAGAGAAGAGATTCCCAGCTAGCAGATTAGTAGTGCTCCGGATTTTCATGTCTTTGAGAGCATATTCACTACCAGCTAACTCGTCTCTGGGCAGCATCTGAGGGGAAACACACGCTTTAAAAGGGAGAGATCACACGATAGAAGGTAGGAGGGAAACCGAGTGGAAACATTTCACTAATCCCTCTTGCCAAACCAATAACAGAAAAATCAGTCATTTTAAATGAATACCAGGGCATGCAGGCACTCCAACAGTTACAAGCGTCAAAATGGTGGCCTTAATCTTTCTTAATATGGTCTAATGGTGCTTGCAGAGTGGTTTACTTTCTGGACTCTCTGGACCCTGCCGGCTCAATGATAAAGCCGGAGAGGAGTTGACAACTAAAGTTAACCCAATTACTGAACTGTCCCTCTTACATAACATAGCAGCTTCTTCAATTAGAAATCGCTTTCAGCCCTTAACTCTGTCACACATGGTTTTGGGTTTGAGCAGAGAAAGAATGCAGAGCTTGCAAGGAACAATTAGAATGCTGTATTAGCACTAAAGGAAGTGGACTCCTTCGTAAATACTGCAGGGCAACAGACATGTCATTATCAGTCCTCTTGTCATAATCTGACGTCAGTGTAAATGCAGTTGACATTCTGGTTTTGTGCAAACTAGAGTCCCAGTAATTGGCACTTGTTATCATGGTTAACATCAAAGGTGCAGAGGTACTATCAAATCAGCAGAAATTTTCTATTTGGCATCCACACAAACACAATTGCACACACTGAATGAGAGCAGTGGTCGCCCAGGGGGAGATGGCCCTGCATGATGATGGTGTCTTACACCAATATCATTTCTCCCCCTTGACCTGTGGGATATTTGATCGGCTAACTGCAGGGACTCCAGATGCAACTCCGAGAACTGGCAGGGTGCCAGGGATGTAAATACAGACACACCAACACACTAGGGCAAAGGAAGGCTGGGGACTAGTGGGGATGGATTGATGAGATATTAGTAGGCAAGAAAGGGATAGTGGATGTATAGAAAAATAACAGAATGTTCTAGGGAATAAAGGCCAGGGTGTGCTCAACTTTTTTTCCCTATAGATTATTGGCCGAACACGTGTTTAGACCAGAGGATTTATAGTTTACCAGAGCAGCCACACTCAAAGGCGGGCAGTCATGATAGAGGTGAACACTTCCACAGTCTCTTCCAAAAGCGTACTTGTGTAATCGTTTGTATGGGCAAATAGTAACTAATCTCTCTAGGCAGATTCTGCATAGGAATGTAGAATCTTTTAGGCAACGGGACAAGGTTTGGAAAGAAGAAGCAGTCTGGTTTCTGTTGTCCGAATAGTATTGACCAATTAAATTTAAGCATGCTCTGGTTGCATGCATGTGAACAGTTCATGTGGAGAGAAAAAGAGGCAGAGCAAATTATTTAGCTTTTCATTAGCTTTTTTGTATTATAAATAATAGGCCTTATGATCTGCATTCAAATGCATATTCATTCTGCCCAATCCTGCTCCTGGAGGGCCACTGTCCTGCATGTTATAGGTTTCTCTCTGCTCCAACACACCTGAATCTAATGATGTGCTCGTTATCAAGCAGCTGAAGCTTGTCATAGGTTTGAAAATCGTTTGACTCAAGTGTGTTAGAGCAGGGAGAAACCTAAAACATGCAGGACAGTGGCCCTCTAGGAGCAGGATTGGGCAGCCCTGGTTTATAGAGATGCCGTCTCTCAAATCAAAATCAATACTCGTGTCTCAAGTTAAGAACTATGACTGCCACTTGGAAGAGGAAGTCTTGGTGTGAATACAATAATAGCCAGTGCTAAATTGTTGTCATACAGGTAGCCGATGGGTTTCTGAGATTGTGGAGTGAGTGGTGAAAAACAAAATTCTGTGTAAAGTAGGCATGCTTATAGGATTGTCTCTCTTAGAATTTGGAAAATTATTGGATGCAGTCCCCTTCAATTCTTTTTTTTTTTTTAAGATTTCTTTTGGCACTTTTCGGGCCTTTTATTATATAGACAGGAAATAGGGTGAGAGAGAGGGGAAGACATGCAGTAAAGGGCTGTAGGTCAGAGTCGTATTATGTATGGTAATATAGTCCTAGTATCTTGTGTGTTAAGTAGATAGGTTGCTGTAAACTGTAAGGTTCAAAGTATCCATTAGATGGGAACATGTAGTGGCATTAAAACTTGCCCAAAGAGGAAAAGTAAAATGATGGTTGAAGTAAAAAGGGTATATTCTCTGTCCGGTATGGCAAACTGCCCATTAGTATATTGTGGGCAGACAATTTCTAGGGAATGTAAAATTAAACTATTTTATTAATTAATTAAAAATTTGACCAGTGCAAGATAAAGAAGTTGAAATATTGGCCTGATAGTGCTGGATAAAAGTGTTGAAAATTGAAGGGGTTACATTTTTTTTTTAAATATAATGGCAATTTATGCATTACATAACATAAATTTTCCAAAATAAAATAAAAAATGGGTCATTCTATAGCAGATGTGCATATGCACAGCATCATATATTGGTCAGCGAGGGCTGTATTCACAAAACATTTGATCTTAGCGCTAAGAGCTCTCCTAAGTAGCATTAAAGGTTCTTAGCTTTAGAGTCATTTCTTCAAACATATTCCCAAAGCCTCTGACACCAACTTTTACTAAGGAGTGGGAAGGGACTCTTAAGATAAGACTATTGGGCAGGGGTTGACCCCGTTGCTATGGATGACATCATGTTCATACCTGCTATGCTCACAGTGATTGGCTGAGAGGGAATGAGTCCCTAAGAGTGAATTTATGATAGAAACACTCCAATGGGGAAGTGAATGAACCAACTTTTATTGGTTGGTTATGTGATATCATCCCTGACTCTACTACGTTCATAATAGGCATGTTTCTATTAGCCCTGTAGAGTGGCCTCCCTGAAAGTTTCAGGGCACACCCTCTCAAATGATCGTGCACTCGTCGTGAGCCCCTTTCTTTAAAACAAGAGCTTGTGGACTCAACAAATACAACTATTGGTTCATGAATCTTCATTTGGACATCACTACCTTCAGCCTCTTTACATGGGGTGACTGCCACCAGCTCCCCCGAAACGCCCCTTATTCTTAAGAGTTACTCCTAAATCAGCAGGTTAAGACCTACTCTTAGCCCTAAGATGTTTTGTGAATAGGAGCCCTGGCCATTAATATATTCGGTGTGTTTCCATTATGGTTAAACGTGGCCGCCCGGAAAGCTTCAGGGCACACCCTCTCAAATGGCTGTTCACTCACCGAGTTTCCATTACAAAAAAGGCTTGAGAGATTTACGAGACTCTGAAGGGGTTTTGATCACCACTGATCAGCCAATCAGTGATAAAGCTGATCTTTATTCAAGTCATGAATACAAAATAGTTGTAGTTTGATTTAAAACGAAATTCCGGCGTAGAATCATCCCAGGGCCTTTTTCGGCAAATACACTCATCAAGTAAGCCATCAAGACAATTTTTCATGTAACAACTATTAAAGGAGAAATCCAGGACAGTCGCTGATAAGCTCGTGGCAGCACGGTGAAGGCATTTAAACATCTTTTTTAACTACTAATACTGCTCAAAATAACACCAACCCTCTGCAGCAGCATGAAAAGAGTCCCTACACAGAAAACGAAGCACCAACAACGTAGTTAGTGAACCCAGAGTTCATTAAAATAGTGTTTTGAAAGACTTACCTACTGGCCCCTGTACCAGCTCCTCTCATAGTAAAGTCCATTCAGGTGGATTACCAAAGTCAATCCAAAAGGAAGGAGCCCATTGGTGCTTTGTTATTTTTTCGCAGTATTAGTGGTTAAAAAAGACGTTTAAATCCCTTCACCGTGCTACCCCAAGCTTATCAGTGTTACAGTAGCTGCATTTGGCTGTTAGAGACTGTTGGATATCTCTGTTAATAGTTGTTACACAAAAAAAAATGTCTCAATGGCTTATTTGATGACTTTTTGCCGAAAAAGACCCTGGGATGATTTTACACCAGAATCTTACTTCAGATGATTTGTGAATATGGCCCCTGTCCATTAATATACTGTGTTTAGCAGATTGATTTGTGAAAAGGGTGGCACTGGGAGAAATGCCTTGTAATAATCAAAATGGGCAGAAATACTCCAAACATATCTTCATACAATTGTTTACAGTTGTTATTTTTTGAGACATAATGTGAGTACATTTCTTGATGTTTTTATTGATATATTGTGTCATGGCACTTCCACCTTTGCTTCTGATAGAGAACAATCATCATTTGCACAACCACAAGAGCTCGATTGTCAGGGTCATTTTAATCAACCCTGTCTCCTAGAAACTGTTTATGTCCTTCTCATTTGAAACAGGAAATGTGTTATGAGGCAAACATAATGCCTGGCAGATTGTTTATTATCAGCATAATGAGGAAACTCTTTAATGTCTAACATATTACATTCAATTTCAACATAATGAGGACACATTTTAATGAGTTTATCTGCAAAGTCCTAATAATTTTCACAACAAATCTATTTGTTCCAACAATATCTGTTTGGGGCAAGTAATGCAAAAAAATTAAGTTTTATTGTTCTGTTCATTTAATTCAGAGCACTGTTACTGCAGATGATGGTTTGGCTTAGTGGGAAACTGAAGCATGAGTCGGGGCAGCAGTTCCTTTTATATAGCGTTAGATCAGAACAGGATTCATTCAGAATCCATTTCCTATAGAACAGCTCCATACCTCTTCCTTTTAGTAAACAAATTAAACAGACTCATGTTATTCACTTATTTGTACAACAACGTTTAAATTATTTCTCTACACTTGCGTGTTTACAATTCTCAGTAATCTCCTCTCCTGGGGTGGAAAAACGAAACTGAAACTTATCAGAGATCCTTTATTATTTAATTTGAGAAGATGATTCACTCCTAAAACAGAATTAAATAAACTGAAATTAATATGTCGTTGTGCTTGAAACCATAAAGTGATTTTTGATTTAACTTTGGACTGTTTCTGTTGGAGAACCTTATTTGGACCTATGGAATAACCTATACCTATGGAAACCTATTGGAATTAATTAAAATACATTTTCTGAGGCCGAGTGTAGTTCATTGTGTAATACACTGATTTAATCTGAGTTTGCATTGTGGCTTTAATTATTGCTTATATAATTGTGATCCTTCTGCCTGGTGATTTTTAACGCCTTTTAACACTGATTAATTTATCCATGTGGGGATTGACCTTTCAATACGAACCTAACCTTTAAATTGTCTGATTAAACACAGACTGGCACGCTAAGAAAAGAACATTCAGGCAGTCTGCTACAGTGCGTTGGAAACACATGAAAACCATGATTCCTTTATTTGTTTTTGTCATCCACCCCCAAACGCAGTAAACCGGGGGGAAACACTGCATAGGACCCTTTTTTGGGAAAAACAGAGAACATCGGACCCTTTGAAAAAAAGGGTCCGATGTTCCCCAGTCACATACAAATCGGGGAACACTGGATATCACCCACAATACATTGCAGTTATGCATTTGGTGCAGGAGAATACATCCATGGGTAGGTGGCAGTGATGGCCGTAAAACTCTGCGATTGCTCACAACTAAAGAAGAACAATATGTATAAATAAAGCAACTTTTTATCATCATTAAAAAACTTCCCTGTCCGACATGCTTTTCAGTTTCAGTTTTTATGTATAATATCTTATTATAAGTCTGTATTCTTACATGTGTAGGATGTTTGCCTGTTTATCAGATAGTTTCTGAAGAAAATGTCATTGATAGCTTCATATTTTACTGAAAAATGACTAGTTGCATTAAATATTTAGTCGACTTATTTTAGTTTATACAGCTATACTTGTGTGGTTTCTTCTCAACATTATCTGTAAACACAAGGAATACATATTATTTAATTGAGTGATTTGTGAGTGAATATATCATAGCAATAATTATGATGATAATAATGATACAGATCACAAACAGAAGTTTCTGTATCAAAGATGATAAAGCTGTTGGCAAAGTGCCGACGGTGCCGATCAGGCGCGTTGTTAGACCTGGCCATTTTGGGGCTATAGCCCCAGATCTCTTGGAAATAGCCCCGGACCACTGTGCCATCTAAAAAAACAAAAACATAATTATGAAGAAAATAGCAGAGTACAGTAGACTTTTATATGGTCGCATTACCAGCAGCCAAAGATGCAACAGTGTAGCAGTGAGAACCGCAAAATTTTGATGTGATCTGACAAATGATAACTTCCCCGAACCCCTGTCTGAAAAAGAGTCTAACTTCTGGGCTACAGCCCCGAATGTGTTCACAAGCAAGCAGCTCGCCTGGTACAGACAAATAACAATTATCTGTACACCGTCATCTCATTAAATTGAGTACTATAAAAGGTATTTCTGATTTTTTTGTCAGAAGCAGTACAGCTCTAGAGCTACACTGGTGGTGGATCCATGAAAGTTTGGGCTGAAGTGAATGAGGGCAGGTGTGTTTCTCCTCCTCCCCCCGCCGATTTTCCCTATGCTCTCAGCCTTCGTGTGAAGTAGAGGGCATGTTGAACAACTAATGAAACGCAGCTCCAGTCTCAAGGCGCTGTGTGCAACCACCTCCTGTGAACATAGTCCAGGGAGCAACTGCCAGTCCATTCAGCAAAACCACCAAGTAACATAATTTTTAAGGGACAGAGTTGTTTTAAGTGTTTGAACAAGCAACTGTTTATGCTGCTTTTCTGCCGGGGACAGTTTTGTTTACCAATTAGACTTTTGCAAAGGCTATCACTATTACCACTAAGTAATGAGAATGTAGGTGAAACAACTAGTTGAAATGGATTTTTATCAAACACGAAGCATTGATTTTTTTGTGGGATAGGCTCATTTGGTTTGTCTGAACCCCTCTCCTCAGACTGCATGTAAAATAAGTAAGATAAAGAGCTGAATGGAAATGAGATTGTCTGAAAAGATTTTATTGCTGTGGTTAATGTCGTCAGTGTTTCATGTACTTCCTTCTCTTGATATCACATGGTCAAACTGAGGCTTAGAAATCAATTGCTGTGCCTCTTTTGGGGGGTGGGGAAGGCATTTATAGTGAGCTATTGCCTTCATTTTAGAATTCCACCTTTTTCTTTGGTAAATATGCCCTCATTGAATGAAAGCAGTCGAGCGTGGGCATGTGAGGAAAAATTTATAATAATAATGTAGCGTATTAATGAGAGCAAGAGTGGCTTCTGACTGACATGCTGTTTACCTTGTGTTTTCTCTAATGCAATGACACTCTGCTCTCCCCTCCAACATACCCGCAGGCAGGACTTAGTTCAGTCACACACATAACAACCACCAAGGTAAGAGTGTCTGAATGAGTCTGAATGAATGACAGCGATAGATAAACAAGCTTTATGAAAATCCAGAAGCCTCTCTTGAGGGTCAAGAACAGTGAGGGAAGAGAAGCTGATAGGAAAGATTAACAAAGGCTCTTGAATAATCTCGAGTAGCGGCTCTAATTATATTGATGGTAAAAGGAGAAGCAGAGTTATAAGCTCAGTAAACGCACAAAAAACTCTGCTGGCACAGGCTGGAGTCAATAAGTAAATCTGCCAGAGCGAGTTTCTCCCTGCACATTTTTATCTCTTCCTCTTCTTCACCTCCTTCTCTCACTCCTTCTGTCTGTGTGTGTGTTTGTGCAGTCAGGCTGCAGGCACTTTTCTTCTTCGACATTACAAATGGGCTCCAGTACTCGGCCCAAAAGCTCCCTTTTAATCTTTTGCCCTGAGAAGGATGACAACATTTATAAGTAGACAGAGTTGGACAGGGCAAAAGAAAAAAAAAACATCTCCGCTTATTGACGCTGCTTAGTTTCACTCGGCCCCTGCAGCTATAATACACACACATGCGCCAGAAATTTGTCTCTCCGCGAGCCGCGGCCCCGTAGCTCTAGGAGATGAAGAGTGGATTCCCCTCTCCTCCGTCGATTTTTCTCCCTCGTTTTTTTATTTGTCTTCGGGCCGGGACTCTTTCATTTCCTGTCCGCTCTCTGGTGTTATAAAACATGAAAGGTGTTTTCTTCAGCCCTTGCCGATAATGTGGAGAGATGATATCTGTTGTGGACACAGGGGCTACCAGACGAGGGTTGAAGGCTGGAGCCTGGCCTCCCACTGTCAGGAAGGTTGAATCCAAAGTCACAAATCTCCTCTGGCAACCATGTGATGGTGTCCACTGTTTTCTTTCTTTTAGGGTAGGCTGTATCCTCTGCTGTGCATCTTCCACCGGGGAGGGATGGCACAGAGGGGAAATCACTTCTTTTAATCGGAATTATAAATCTGACAGTCTGTAGTTGCTATCTCCCCTCACATTGCACACCATACCTCTTCAGCAAGCCCCCAAAGACAGGTTAGATTAGAGAGGAGTTATTAGATAAACGGAGATTCTATATGTTTCCCCCAGAGAAACAGTTCTATAGTTGGATGTTATGCAACCCAGTAGCCCTTAAAATTATGTCCACAACAGTGGCACAGCTCCGACACAATTCAACACTTTTAATGGCACCGTTCGTAGATCTTGTCTTTTTAAGTACATGTTTTACCCGGTTCAAGGTTTTAGTATTCCGAGGTCTGGATTTTTAACTGCACAACTTGACTGTTGAGGCCGACAACCCAGCGTGTTTATAGCATTTTTAGCATTGGGCCTGAACCACAGTATGGAATATTGAGAAAGATGACTGTGTATGTAAATCTCAGTACTCACATTAATTGAAAGATATGCACCGGTTGCAGGATTTGCCTCCATAGCAGCGTCCCAGTCAAACCACATGCATTTTTTTAAAGGGATGGGGTCTACCCAAACCAACACGGTAGCCACATGCTGGTGTCCAACATCCAGCATGTGTTGCAATAAACTGAATGGTGACAAATTCACAGTAGAAGAATGCATTTGTTCACCTTTTTTGTCAGCTCTGATAGATTCTGAGATCACTTTTGAACACCACAAAGAAAAGAAAAAAATTAGCAACAAAATACAGGTTATCCATTAAAAAAAGTAAACAGAAGCATTTTAGACAATATGAGGGAAAAGTGGTTTAAAGGTTTTGGGAGAAGAAGAAGAATTCCTTTATTAGTCCTGCAATGGGGAAATTCAATTTTTTTCACACTATTATTGTTATTCATGTTACACACACACAGGCCCGAAATACACACACATGCAGGACCTATATACATGCAATTAATGGAAAGATGTTAGAGCTAGCGGGCTGCCAGTGACCAGGGGCCCGTGCAGTTGGGGGTTCGGTGCCTTGCTCAACAGCACCTCGGCAGTGCCCAGGAGATGGCACCTCTCCAGCCCCCAGTCCACGCTCCATTCATGGTCCACACACAGCACAGGGACTCAAACCAGCGACCCTCTGGTTCCCAGCCAAGTCACCTATGGACTGAGCTATTACCACCTGCAAAAATGTAATTTCATACTGCAGTACAGCCTGTTCCATCGATAGATGATTGCGAAGATGTAGACATAAACATTCGAAATGTGTCCAAATGTATTTCCTGTTGCAGTGAATGTGAATGACATCAGCTGACAGGATGTTCTTAAGGTCCAAGGCTATTGCCTAGCAATGGAATTCTGTTAAAAGGTCTATAAGCAGAGTCAGACACGCACACTGAACTCATAAGATTATAATGTGGTAAACAACTTTAATTAAGCATCTTCCTCTCTCGTTCTCTCGTGTGTCCCCAGTAACATATTTAATATATGCTTTACAAATACATGTGATTCTGCTACAAGTCTATAACAAAAGTCACATTGTGCTTTCTGCTGGTTTTACTTGGGTATCACCTCAAACATACATTTTAATTTGGCTTATGGATTTCTTTGGGAGCGTAACTGAATTGTTACAGTGTTTTTGCAGCTTTGGCTGTTAAAACAAGTGCTAAATCACTTAACTTTGCTACTTAATAACTCCCTTTACAATCATGTCTGTGCAAACAGCTGAAGTTGGTGCCATAGAAGTACGAGCTCTAAAAATGTAATGTTTCTTCTCTCCTTGAGGCCCAATTAAGAGTGTGCTCACAACCCTTAGAGTCCAGTCTACAAAATATTGAGATGATTAATTACCACTAAACTGCAGGCAGAACAACAACAAACCACGGGCCAACCATCTAGAAATAACGTAATTGGGGATGGAGCTTTTGAACAGCTTGATCTGGTGCGCAATGCGCCGTTCTCTATGATGTTCTGCTGTCTCACTATGAAATATTAATGCACATTGTGTTTTCTCCGGCTGAATGCTTTGTGCTCTAACATTTGCATCAAAGCAGTTATTGCATTTCGACCGCTTCAAAAACAAACTGTAATTACTTAGTGCTGTTGGGAGGTGAATCAACAAAATGTCTTTGCTTGGACCACAGGAATCTTTTTTTTCGGTCCTGTCTCCGCTTGTCTTTCACTGAAGTGACAGTAGAACAATCCAAAGCCAGGATACAAACACACACACACACACACACACACACACACACACACACACACACACACACACACACACACACACACACACACACACACACACACACACACACACATCTTCATCTTCAGTGTTCTCTTGATGTTTGGAACTCGCCTGCCTGATAAAAGCAGTAATAAAAAATAGCGCTTGGCTTTTTGTGCTTTTTCTTTTACGCAATGTTGGGGACAAATGTTAGTGGACAATGCTGCCTCTTTCTCTCAAACACACACACACACATATAATCACATAACTAACACACAACACAAAATATCAATAAGGGAACAGCTGGCCTGCTGGCGCGCTCAGCCTCACAACACCGTAGCATGTTGGGAATGTTGTCTAGGGTATGTGTGTGTGTGTGTGTACACTCTGAAATCGTCAGAGCATAAACAGATGTTCAAAATGCTGTTGGCATGTCCTGCTATGTCCCTATCCTCCCCCTCCTCTCCCTTCTTCCACATCTATCTCCCTCCATTTTATCTATCTCTCGCTATCTCTCTCTTTATTAACTTTCTCCCTCCTTTCCTCTCCCTTTGACACAGTGAATAAGAGGAACTCATTGCTTATCTCAACCCCCCAACACACACACACACACACACACACACACCCTCCCTCAACCACCCCTTGGGGCTTGTTATGGTGTGGCGCACGCCAATGACAGATAACGACTGGGCTAATGAATTTCTAAACTAATCTATATTCGTACACAGTTCACAAGGGGCCGAGCAGGCAGAGGAAGAGAGGGACAGAGGGAGGGAGCGAGAGAGCGCAGGGCATGGGGGCCAGGCAGCCAGCATTAATGAAAGCGAGAGGGAGGTGAGGCCGACTCACAGAGGCAAGACAGAGGCTGCGCTAAATACCTTAAACTGAGAGTGCTACAGTCATGTAGACACTGGCAATGAGACCTGGCCAACCCTCTTCTAGGGAGCTGTTGACACACCTAAAGGAGCCTTGTGTGGCTTTTGTCCAGCTGTCTAAGATTACGTCCACACAACCTTTTTTTCTCCATCGTTTTTAAAAAGTTTTCCGTCCACACGGACTCCGCTCAAGAAATATCTGCGTCCACATGAAACCAGTGAAACTGACTAAAAACGTTGTAGTACACATGCCAGGCCTGGATGTGACGCTGTAACTGCCACAGAAAAACACCAACAAAGGAGAAGAAGAGATGGAGCGATACTGTGGAGAATTCAAACACCGGATTGTTTCTCTCCAAATCTGGAGACTTCCCAAATCTTTCTCCATCCTAGAGAGAAATGTGTCCTCTGTTTCTGGTGTTAGTGGAGACTTTTGTGGTTTTTTGAACTGATGCATGAATCACTCCTACTATCCTTAACAAGCATCCCGTTTTCAGCCTACGATAACGCCAGCTGCGTGTGGATGGTCGACCACAACCTATACTAAAGTTGTGTGGTGCGGTGTGGACAGGCCCTGAGTACAGTTTCAGGTTAGCATTTTCGTAAACCTCTGGTAGAAGCTAGAACGTTCATTACCGAAGAGTCTCAAGCTAGCGGGCACACGCAAGCAAGAGAAGTGGGGTGAGGCCACATCAATGAGGGAGTAACATATATGTGCTTTCCAGCTCGATCTGAGGTTTTTTTGTCTTGATGTGGGAAATTCATGTTAAACAAAATATTATCATATTAGAGTAGTTTTTGAATATTTTAAAACATTTCTGGAGTGGGACTTTTATTCATGTACAATGCCCTTTTCTTAAATAAATACATTGCAATCCAGGAATTTGTAGGTGCGGTTAAAGTTTTTTGGCATCATGTGCCATTAGGTAGTGATGTCCAAATGAAGCTTCATGAAACATTAGTTGTATTTGTTGAGTCCACTAGATGGCGCTCTTGGTGTAAAGAAAAGGGCTCAATGAATGGTGTTTCAGTGTGTTTTCAACCCTGTGTTGTTCAAAGAGCTCCATCAAGTGGACTCAGAAAAGAATGAAAATGGTTCATGAAGCTTTGTTTGGACTTTACTGCAGTTAAGAAACGTTCATAGGAATGCACAGGGTTCTGCCTCAAATGCTGTATCCAGTGCTCTCTATACATCCATGGCCTAAGCCTCCCAGCTTCTGGAACGTGTCATTCAAAATGGCTGGTATACTCTTCCATGTTTACAGTGTGAGCTGTGAGAATTGGATTGATCATCAGTCCCAAAGCAAAGCTTCATCAAGGGATGTAAATATTATGAAGGCAGGCCCTGTTGGTTCCCCAGACAGAGCACTTCATTGTATTCATACATTGGACATAATTGGTTTTTACATTACTGATTACAAAGTCAGCTTAAAAATACTGATGGAGGTGCTGAGTTTTTGTTTTTTAAAGAAGCACATTATATTGAATTCTAAGTTGTGTCTGGAGCTGACTTCCTTCGCATCCTTTCCACTGAAAGTATATTTTTCTAGTTTTCCATTGTTATGCGCAGCTCCCAGCACACGAACACCTCCAAAGTTAGTTTGAAATCCTTCCATGCTTCAAGTACAATTCTCCACTTGGATGCACAACATTAGGGAGCTGATTTATGTTTTGCATTTTCTTATTGGACTTTTAATTTTAAGTGGGTTTGATGGACAGCACTGCAGGCTCCTACACACACCATTACTGAAGCGTTTGATGGACTGACTAAGCAAAATCTACAGCTGTTATATTTTAAATTATAATGAGCTCAGGGCAGGCTTAGAAAGAGAATAAAATCCCCAACAAAGATTGCCAGGTCTTTTTAAGTGACCCCAGTTTAGGTGGAGTGCTTTTTTTCCCTTCACATTTATTATTTCTTTCAGAGAGTTTAGCTTAAAGAGTATAGAGAGGTATATTTAAGACAAAATATTTGAAAGAGCACAAAACAAATTTGACCGCTACTCAGTATGCAACATTTGAGAGCATACAGATATGTTAACCTGACTTATCAGATGGTTTGTTACATGGAACCATCTAATAAGCCGTTATTGGAAACAGTTTGAAAAAGGTCAGGCACTTTCAAAACACACCTGGCGGTGATTGGATGAACCATCTGTTTATCACAGGTCATGGGTTGAGAAGGTCGGGAGAGAAAATATCTTTTTCATCAAGAAAAGCCTTCAGTACCATTCTTTGCTCTTCTCTCAATAAAGAAAAACTCTGCAGTTCTGATCAAACTCTTTAGGAGCTGACATTGGTGTTTTATACGAGGAAGCTGATTGGCTGGGTGGATTGTCCTGTCAAATATGATCCCGCGACTTTCACGTGATATTGTGAAAATCCTGCCATGCAAGGTAACTGATTTGTAGAAGGAGAATTTAGGAATGAAAATAGCCAGCCAGTTGGCAAGATGGATATGGGTTTTTGAAAAAGTGTTTTGACAAAATGAATATGTGTGTGAAGGGGCAGGGGTGAGAGGGGTCACTTTCTTCCTTTTTTGTCTGGTGCAGTGTCTCCTAGGCCCGCTTTCGCTGTTAACTAATTAATTTTCCACCGGGTGCTTGTTATATCTCTCCTGCTGTGTTAGCTAACGTTATGCCGCAATGACACTAGTGTTGCTTTCGTCAACGAAAATGATGACGAAATATTGTCGTCAACGAACCTTTATCACGTGACGAAAACTAGACGAGATGAAGCGAAAATGCTGGCCATGTGACGATGACTAACTAAATATATAATGCAATTTCTTGACGAATAAAAACGAGGGGAAATGTCTGCTCATTTCCGTTGAAAAAGTCACGTTATTATTATAATTATTTTGAAGTTTCTCTCCCAGTCTCGCATCTGGGCTACGTCACTTTAACAATCCCCATACGCGGCATTATTTTGATTCTGAAGCTGCCGCTGCTGTGGGTCAGCGTTAACGTCAGTGTTAGGGTTAACAACAACTAAAGAAACATGAGAACAACGTGTGACACCAGCCGGGGGTCGTGTTTGGGAGAAAAAGAAGAAACAATTTTTATTACATATTAGACGTGGAAAGCAAAACGGAATGTGTTGTGGAAAAAGAAAGCCACAAAATCACAAGAAAAAACACCCCAGATCGTAAAAGGAATCTCAGGGCATCCCATAATGACATTTAGGTAAGTCAAGACATAACGTAAAGATACTTTCTGTTTTAGAAAGCTCATGCGACATGAGGCTACGGTTAAAGTGTCTGGTTTTAACGCTAGCTTTAGGGTTAGCCACTGGAGCTGAGAACGTGTGTGTGTGTGTGTGTTTGTGTGTGTGTGTGTGTGCGTGCGACTAGCGTGTGTATGTGTATTTGTTTTTGAGAGTGTAAAGTATGTTTTTAGTTCCTACCTGACTGACTCACTCTATAAGTGCACTAAACTTCCCCTTGTTGGCCAAATACTTTCACTAGGTTTGTATTTCACAGAGCAAATAACACTGAACGGAATTTGGTATCAACATAAATTGGATTACTTATTCTAGACCTGTACATGCATGTAAACTAAAGATATCTGCATGGGTTTGGCTAAAAGAAGATTTTGGTTTTGTCAATACTACTAGGTACTTTTATTATATTGAATCAATATAATTGCATTACTAAAAAGAGACTAATATACAATTTCCGTCGACTAAAATTAGACTAAAATGCTCAGACTTTTAGTCGACTAAAACTAGACTAAAATTCTCAGACTTTTAGTCGACTAAAACTAGACTAAAATGCTCAGACTTTTAGAGCGTGCTCACACTGTCCTTTTGGCCGCGGCCAAAACCGTTTTTTCAGCTAAAGTCTAGTACCTTTTAAGCCATGTGAGTGCACCCGCTCCGCGCTCAACTGCGGCCAGCGGGCCGTCCACGGCCCGCTTGAAAGAGGTGGGCTTTAGCGGAGCCGTTTGCACATGTACGAGCACGAGCATGCGCACGTGTACGAGCACGAGCACGAGCCCTACGGCAGTAGCGTTATGTCCGCCTGTTCGGACATGTAAATAGAAGGACGGACCATGCACGGACATTTAACAACAATGGCGGTGAAAGGTTCACGTTGGTGTGGTGCGGAGGTGGAGTGTTTACTGCAGATTTGGTCGGATGAAAATATTCAAAAACAGTCGACAAGACGCACAAAAACTCTGAGGTCTGTGGAAAGATTTGTAAACAAAGCCACACACACGCGATCAATGTGTGTGACGTGTTACGGCGTGATGGCGTATGAACAGCAAGAAGCATTGGCCGGCCCTGGCAGTGTGAGTACAAACGGGGCTGGGGCGCGGGGGGGAGAGGGAGGGGGGACAAGTACCCTAAAGTCCGGGTCTCGGTCCGGGAGGACAGTGTGAGCACGCTCTTAGTGAACTAAAACTAGACTAGACTAAAAGTAAAACAGGCCGCCAAAAACAACACTAAATGACACAATGCCTCTTTCAGCAGCTTTAATTCTTCTAGTGATATTAACTGTGTCAACTGAGCTGCTGGGTAACTTAGATCTACCAGAAAATATTCAAATTATTGAAACCATCCCTCACCAACTAACGTTTTTAATCGGCGAGATGTCTCCTGTTCAGGTTATAAGTGCTTTGTTCTGCATGAGTGAATTGCTTGTATACTTCACAAACCAATCAAGTTGCAGTATTCCCCTACCTTCCCAGAAAACACTGGTGATGCAAGGCCTTTTGTGCTAATATGTCCTTGCTCTCGTGCTTTAGAGTGAATGTTTTTATGTTTTTATTGAATTCAAGGCATTTTGTAGACGCACTTTTTCTTTAAAAAATTGCAGAGGCAATATTTGGTTGTACAACTGAAGCAAATTTAATTTTTATTATGTGGTGGGACACAATATAAAAAATGTATCTAATTAATTAGAGGCTTTGTAATTAGTTAATCGCGATTAATCGCATATCAATATCCGACAAAAAAGCTAATTTAAATTTAAATGTATTTCGGTATATGACTTAATTAATGAGTAGACACAAATTAGTTTAAACAACAAAATATGTTTACTTTGATCAGTTAGCACTAACCTTTTGTAAACTTTTACGTCTTAAACACATTTGTTTTGGTCTATCCAAAATAAAAGGTGCTTAGTACGGTATATTCAGGAAAAGTGGAAAACTAACATTGCAAAAATATTTAAAATAATATCCATGGCAACAGTTTCACATAGAGTGCTTTTTCTCCCATGTTTTCAAAAATACAAAAACAAAAATGATCAACTAATCACAGTCCTTCCTAGGAGCATTGTCTGTGCCAACGTTAGCTGCAGCATGTTCAGCGGTGCCTGTGCTAACATTAGCTGCAGCATGTTCAGTGTTGTCTGTGCTAACATTAGCTGCAGCATGTTCAGCGTTGTCTGTGCCAACGTTAGCTGCAGCATGTTCAGCGGTGCCTGTGCTAACATTAGCTGCAGCATGTTCAGTGTTGTCTGTGCCAACGTTAGCTGCAGCATGTTCAGCGTTGTCTGTGCCAACGTTAGCTGCAGCATGTTCAGCGGTGCCTGTGCTAACATTAGCTGCAGCATGTTCAGTGTTGTCTGTGCTAAAGTTAGCTGCAGCATGTTCAGCGTTGTCTGTGCTAACGTTAGCTGCAGCATGTTCAGCATTGGCTGGAGCGGAGACTGAAGAGCTCCGGTGGGAGGTGAATTCTCACTCACTCACACTCACTCATCTTCAACCGCTTATCCGGGATTGGGTTGCAGGGGCAGCAACTCTAGCAGGGGACCCCATCCTTTTTCTTTCTTGAACAATTTGCACACAACCGTGCTGCACCGGCTGGGCAGGAACTCGTTTAATGAGCAACGTTTGCACTGAGTGCAAAAAGAAATTGCGATCAATTGCGTTATTTTTTTCTGTCGCATTATTTTTTCTGTAATTAATTAATCGTAATTAAAACCCAGCCCTACTTTTATCATGTTGTTGGAAACTGAAAAATACTGATTATACTGTTATACTGAATGATGACATGTATCAACATTTTGTGTGTATTTCAGCTGTGCATGGTAACTTTGATAGAATGATTAACAATTGCTAACGTCCATTAGGATAAGTCCCCTGTTCATTGTTTACTATGAATGATAAGAAAATAACTTTTTTTAAAATACTTAACAGTGTCTGGCAATTTGAAACAGTTTACCAGTTTGACAGTACAGCAATCTCTATACAAACAAAAAAATATATATAATATCCGAGAAGTAGGATTTTAATAGGAAAATATTCCCATATTTACACCAAAGACATAATAATTTTATAATATTGAAACCTCTTTGATTACACTTAACAGTTTAGGGTCAACTCTGTCCGCAAACTCCCCAAACGTTTGCAACTACCAATGTAACACCTGGGGTCCGTTTCACAAAGCAGGTTTAGTGAAAAGTCTGAGTCTGTTAACCCTGAAATGAGGGAAACTCTGAGTTTTCCGTTTCACTAAGGGAGGTAACTCAAACCAGAGAAAGAAGGGTAACTCTAGCCTGTTTCACAGAGAGAGGTAACTTAAACTCTCGGTCAGTTACCATGGTAACATGCTCTCTGAACCTAACCTGGTCGGGTTTTTCCTCTACAAACCTGGAGTTTCTCTCTGTCTCCACCCTCTTTCAGCCACACACGGTGTTTGATTTCCTCATTCATTCAGTTAGCAGGCGAGTTTTGACGTAGTATAATTCTGTCGTCTGTTTTTTCAGAAAATCATAGCAAAAATCAGACATTAGAAGTTATATTAGGGGGTGACTATTTCCACTACCATGGCATGTCCTTTTGATAATGATCCCATGGATGAAGCTGTAGCATTACTGCACAGAGAATTAAATATTCGTCGGGAGATGATTATCAGACGATATTATCATAGATGTTCTTGCATTTCCAGAAAATTATCCAGACAATTATTTTTTTGAGCGGTACAGTTTCACGTCACAGTCCATCATTTACATACACAACCTCATCCGTCCTTACATTTCCAACATTAACAACCAAAGCCATGCTCTCATATCCCAGCAGATATTGTGTGTTGCGCTGCGTTTTTTTGCAAAAGTTTTTTATACAACGTATAAAACAGCCACTTACGGTAATATTTACTTTACGATGTAAAACATGCTCAAAATGAGGTATTACCACGAGATTGTGCTGAGGTTTTACCTGTTTAAACACTTTTTTTATGTTTCATCTTAAGCTGCTGCCAAGTGCGCTTCTGCCCCGCGGGGTTGCACTTAAATGAAATAAATTAATAGGCTACCACTCAAGCAGTTCCCCCTGTGATATTATTGTGATTGCAAAGGACTACATTTAAACTTACGCATTGACCCGAGCAGCAATGTTCTCCCGCGCCGTCTCCCTCTCTTTTGCTGCTGCAGCACACTTTCGGCGAAAAACATGCTCAAACTCACCGTATGAGCGCATTAATATTTCCAATTCCAGTGGTAGCGTAGCCCTCCTCTTCCCCGTTGCCATGGTGACTTGTCGAATCAGGGCTCCATTGATGCTGTCTTTTTATACTTGTGGTGCACGCGCTTAACTCCAGGTCAAACTACTCCGAGTGGATCAAACTAACGCAAATCAGCTGATCTGGAACCAAAAACTCAGAGTTTCCTATATCAGAGTAGATCAACTCAGAGTTCAGGGTTAGACTCTGAGTTTGTTGAACCTGCTTCGTGAAACCGACCTCTGGCTCCACAAAATGCTTGTTTTTGTTGTTATTTATAGAGCTGTCGGACATCAGCGATAATGAAACTGACCGGGAGCTACCGTCACCACTGGACTGCAGCTCAAAGCTCCCCGTCTTCATCTCAGCAGGCCAGACTGGGAACGTTTTCATGTACTGGGTATAAACTCATCACAACAGACGCTTTGCAAACATTTTTACATTCACCAGCCACTTCATTAGAGGCTCTTGTAGGCTCTTGTTTGTCTTGATCCAAAACAAAAGACATAAATGTATGCCTTTTGAGGCCATAAAACAGATGAATGTACCATGGTGAGTGTAAGTAAATGTAAATGGCTGTGACCTGATGACTTATTTGGTGGAAGCTCTCACCGCAAGGCCAGACTTTTGTGGAGTGGACACTTTCTGTTTTAAAATGTAGGTAACTTTAATTTGAAACACTTTCTGTTTTGATGTTTGTGTTGTTGATGTTGTTGTTGTTGTTGTTTTTATAGCTGTTGCCTAGCCAAGAGTATTAAGACTTGCTTGCAGAAGCCGTGAGAGGTGCAGCCCAGAGCAGACAGAGAAGAAAGAGGGTAAGATTTTTAAAATAACATTCAGCTGTACAGCCATTGAACAGAGCATGGTCTAATAATAGTGCTAATACTAAGTGTGATATTTTACATAACTAACTGGTTAATTACACACACACACACACACACACACACACACACACACACACACACACACACACACACACACACACACACACTATATATTGGACAATTATCGGGCACAGGCGAACCTCGTAGTGAACTGCTGATAACTGCCAGTAATCATGGCCGTTTGTGGGCATTATCGGCATTCACGGGGCCGATTATCTGGGCCTTCATGCACTGGCATTTGTTTACCACTTTGGAATGCTGTTGAACGTTGCCATATGAACACAAACAAACCCGGGGACAATTGTACACAATTGTATAATTAACTAGAGTCAGAACAAAGCAAACACACTACAGGTGTGAAAACACCCTTCACAATGATTTATGCAATGGAGGTATTTGCAAAAACTTACATTTTTCAATACATTTCTCATCGTCCACCCCCCTCAGATTCAACAAAGTGGTGAGGGAGATGTGGGCCAGCATTATAGAATAACCCGCCTGAATATTCTTCATATTATATATATATTATATATATAAAAAGGTAAAGATCTCAATTGCCAATTCACTGTGTCATTAGCAGCAACAATTCATACTCACACAGACAGCATGCCAGCCATCCTGCTACTTCACTCCTGATAAGACTGGAGGCTATAATACATTGCCAATCATCCAATTCAATTATTTCTCTTTTGTAGGCTTCAACCGATTTTGTTTCCGGCAATGTCAAATGAAAATGCAAAGTTAGAGTGAAAAGAGAAAAATATTTTAAGAAAGCATATTAAATGTCACTTTTCTATGCATGTGTTCATATAGAGACAAAAGAGCAAAAGTGAGAGTTAGAGAATCTAACTTAATATGTCCTTCAAACACTAAAAAATAATACTTTACAGGGAGCAAATTCTTTGCTTCTGTTAGACTGAACTTTTCAAATGTATCCCAACATGTTGATGTTTATAATCAGTGCCCTCCCCGATCTACAAATTTGTAGAAAACACCCAACCAAAGACACTAGTGAGATATTTACTGCTAGTGCCCCTTCTACCACAGGCCCTGCCTCAGACTTTTTCACCACATTGCCATGTCTAAGAATAATATTTTTATACCCTGTTGAAAAGTACTGCGCTCTTGCCCTTGACCAAGGCAGTGGCCCCAGAGCTGGAGCTGGTCCCCAGGCACAGGAGACTGGCTGCCCACTCCCCAGTTATAGTTATATTGGGTCAAATGATAAGGACGATTATCCCCACAGGGATAAATAAACTCAACTTACTAACCTTCTATGGCCCTGCCCTGCCCTTCTCTGGCCCAAGGGTCCAGTCTACTTCAGGCCCCATATTCAGCAATGGCATCATACAGGAATGTTTTGGACTAATATTCTTATGCCTCCAGAATTTGCCCCTGAACGTCGCATAAATGTGCTCATAAAAAATAGGTTTTTAAAAGGTAATTAAGGGATATTTCTTCCTCATTAAAACTTGAATGTTAGTTTTTTCCCCCCAACATTCCTACAAGTAATAATAACACTGTACTCACCAAGGTAAATGCTGAGGAATTACAACATTCTTATTTTATAAACATTTAGCCTTGTTAAAAAAAAGGTAACAAACACAGATATAAATGTACTTAATAGTATTTATTAAGAAATAACAAAGTGTACATTAGCAGCAAAAGTAATAGGGAAGGTTTTCATTGCCACCATACTCTACGGGGGAATTGTTGGGTCTATGTAAATCATCTAAAACTGTACATTCAAATAGATTACCATTACATTAAATTTACATTAGCGAAATAAAATGACCTGAAATAATGTTGGTGAAGTACTGAGAGGCCACCTGGGCTCTTCATCTGTCCTGTGCTGATGTACATGGTGCACCCGGTTGTGGCTAACTATTAAATGTCACAGAAAATAGACTGTATTTCATATCAACCACCTCAGCTCCCTCTAGCAGGACTGGTCCCTGTCACCCCTGATACATCCCACAATGGCTGTGTCATCGGCGTACTTCTGTATGTGACACAGCTCCGAGTTGAAGCAGAAGTCTGAGGTGTACAGGGTGAAGAGAAGAGGGGCCAGCTCTGTGCCCTGACGGGCTCCAGTGCTGCTGACCACAGTGTCAAACGTGGTGTCCTTCAGCCTGACGTACTGTGGCCTCTCAGTGAGGTAGTCTCTGACTCAGTCCACCAGATAGGGGTCCACTCCTATCCTATTCAGTTTGTCCTTAAGTATAGGGGGATGGTATTAAAGGCACTGGAGAAGTCCAAGAAGAGAACCCTTACTGTGCCGCTTCCCTTATTCAGATGGGAGTGGACTCAACAACATCTGGCTGGTATGCAAACTGCAGGCGTTGTGACCTGTGATGGTCCTCACACCTTCCCAGACCTCCCTCATGTTGTTCTACGTCAGCTTCTGCTCCACCTTCCTCCTGTAGCTGTCCTTAGCTTCCCTCACACAGTGCTTCACCTCCTACTGTGCTAACTTCATGGCATCCCTGTCCCTGCTCCTGAAGGCAGCCTACTTCTTGTTGAGGACAGCCTTAACTTCCCGCGTTACCCATGGCTTGTTATTAGGGTAACAGCAGACAGTCTTGACAGGGGAGACCACGTCTTTGCAGAAGTTTAGGTACTCTGTCAGACAATTTGTCATCCCCTGTATGTCATCACCGTGCGGGTTGATCAGCACATCCCAGACTGTGGTGTTGTAACAGTCTTTCAAGGCACTTTCCATCTCAAGGGACCACCTCCTGATGGTGCGAGTTGTCACCGGCTGTTTTTGGACTAGGGGGAATACAGTGGCTGAGGGTGAACCGGGTTTTGATCAGACTTCCCTAGTGGGGGGAGGGAAGTCGCTCTGTATGCATCCCTTACATTAGCATGCAGGAGATCAATTGTCCTGTTGTTTCTGGTGGGACAGTCTACAACCTGGTGAAAAACAGCCAAAGTTGCATGATTAAAGTCCCCAGAGATGATCATAAATGCCTCAGGGTGCTGTTTCTGCAGCTTTGCAGTGACTGATTGGATCTTGTCACAGGCAGTGGCTGCGTCCGCTCTCCGAGGGATGTAAACAAAGATGGTGATCATGTGGCTGAACTCCCCCGGCAGAGAATATGGCCGTAGGCTAACAAGAAGCAGCTTGCGTTCCCGGCAACATGAGACTGTCTTTACTGAGATATGTCCTTGGTTACACCAGCGGCTGTTCAAATACATTATGAGTCTGTTTCTCTGTTGTCTCTCACGGCAGTGAATCCCGGCAGGTCCACGTTAGCATCTGGTACGAGGTGGTTTAACCATGTTGAACAAGCTGCTCTCACAGTAGATCCACTGGTTGTTCAGCGCGGACAGCGCGTCGATCTTGTTCGGCAGCGAGTTCACATTCCCCATGATTACGGAGGGAATCGATGGCTTGTAGCGCCTCTGTTTCTCCGCTCGCTCGGCCTTTAGCTTCGGGTCTCCTCCTCGGTTCTGCCAGGATGGGGTGTTGTATCCAAGCTCGTCACTTTGTGCGCAGAGCCAGCAGTTTCTCTCTTGAGTAACTAAGAAAACTGGTTCTTGGTTGCATTTTGAAGTTAGAAATATCCAGAGGATATATATATAAGACACACAATCACTTCACAAGAAGATTAAAAAAATAGAAAGAAAGATGTTAAAATAGTGTAAACAAGCTAAAAACTGGAGAGCTACTGGAGAGGCAGCCGTCTCCTACTGGACCTACTGGAGAGGCAGCCGTCTCATACAGCGCCAGAGTGAAGGGAGGAGAAAACTTACTAGGAGAAAACTGATCCCTTGACCTCTGACCTCCAGTTATCTGAATGCAAATGGGTTCTATGGGTACCCACGAGTCTAACCTTTACAGACATGCACACTTAATTCACAATAATTCAGACAGTTTTTGTCAGTAATGTGTACTATTGTATCTTCCAATCCAACGTAACAATATATGCATATGTTGTTGTGTTTTTTATACTATGACAGTTTTCTTAAAATTATTTTTTTCCTTACAGTATTGCAATATATTGAATTGTGTCCCATGCAATGATAACCTGACTCTGCCAGATGGATGATTCTCATTTGCTCAACAAATCTATCTGGGAGCTCTCGTTTGGGGATCTTTTGGAAAATACTGGTTGCTGATTGGATGAACCATTTGTCCATCACCAACATACGGGCCAGAAAGTGTCGGTAAAGGAAATTGCTGTTTGTGCCTTTTATCCGTAAATTTGCATTACACAGTTTCAGGTGCCTGTTCCATATTCCAACAGAAGGATCCAAGAGAAAAAAATGTTAGTGAGCGGCTTGCTCAATAGCTGCGCTCATCTCATCCACCAAAGCCGCCGTGTTGTTTACATTGAAGAGTTGCTTCTTGCTTTTTCACACTTAAATTCTCCGGTCTCGTGAGACTAATGCAATGAGCGATTAATAGCAACATTTCAGGTGTACTCACTTTCAGTTTGACCTCCACATTAGGTGGTTCAGGTTACCTGGGTGAACTGTTGCTCTGCTGATCTTGATGTTGCAGTGTTCTCAGAGAGCAGTGGCTGTGTGCAAAAAAACGTTTCAAAATGTGCATGAAAGTTCTGAAACCACTTATGCCACATACTATCTTTGCTGCCCATCAGTATGCATAGTATGATCCAAACACTCCTACAGTCTAGACACAGCTAAATCCTATATCATACATAATCCTGTCGTGCCTGTGCATGATATATAGTTAAAAGGACCCTTCTGTTTGCAGAGCGAGCAGGTAAAGCCAATCCAACACTTGGGCAGACAGACAGGCAGCTTTAGCTCCACAGCTGGTGAGGAAGGAGCGCTCTCTCACTGGGTGACATCAACAGGGTCCCTGTTCTTTCAGACTCACCTAGCCAGGCCCCCAGCTGGCCAGGGCCATAGAAGGTGCTTCTGCCCGCAGATGTTGTTTACTTGAGGAAAGGCTTGAGTCCACCAGGCATCTCTTTTTGATTTCAGCCAGCAGTGTTTGGCAGATACTCTGGTCGTGGCTGGAACACACACGACACCCTTTTGAAATACGGGTCTCGTCCATCCTGTCGAGAGTTGAAATATTTGGAGCTTTTGTTAAACATGTTTGCGGAGTGCTAATGCCCTCAGCTGCAGGCAAGTAGCTGTGTTTACATACACAGAGGATTACATCTTAAGTAACATGGTTTTATGTCAACATGTACACTGCAATACTGTAAAAGCTATTCAAATAGTTACAACAGCATGGTGTCATAATTGATCCTTTCACTGCAGGTGTTCACCATCTGCGTATACGTGCAGCATTACGGAAACAAATGCAAACAAACGCATGCAAGGCACGACGTATTCCTGCTATTGGGACCAACTTTATTCTTACAGTTTCTCAGTCAAAGAGGGAGGAGGAGATATTCTGCCTTATTGATGTTAGCAGGGAGTGTGAGCCACAGGAGAGCAAAGGTTTGTGCACAAATGCGAATCAACAAAGGATCCTGACTTATGAGTAGTAGTCAGAACCATGAAACAATTGCTATCAAACAGCAGAGAGAAAGTAGCACCAGAAGCAGTTGGTCTGCTTGCTTTGTTCAAAACGCCAATTGCCCCTTGAGGACAAATAAAGGTTGTGAACTTGAAGTGTAGCATATGGCTGTGGTGTGATTGAAACAAACTAAAGACAAATGTGTAAATAGAGCACAAATAAAGCCTTAATCCACAGAGAACGATGTGAAAATATGCCCATTTCCCCTCTGTCCGATGAGCTGCTGTCCACGGGTGCAGACTGGAGGCTCTTTCTTCTGAGACGGACCATTAAATTAGATAAGATAGATAAGATAAGATAGCCTTTATTGTCATTGCACAAGGTACAGTACAACTTAATTAAGGGTGCTTCCATAGAGCCACTGTGCACCACAGATATACGACATATAAAAGTGAGAAAACAGTGCAAAATACATTTTTTTAAATACAAGGTAGGCTATATACACAACAGAAAAAAATATCAAAAACTGTACATTCAAATATATTACCATTACATTAAATGCACATTAGCCAAATAAAATGACAACAATAGCCTGAAATAATGTTGGTGAAGTACTGAGAGGCCACCTGGGCTCTTCATCTGTCCTGTGCTGATGTACATGGTGCACCCGGTTGTGGCTACACTATTAAATGTCACAGAAAATAGACTGTATTTCATATCAAATTATGTAACATGATAAACTGCACAGCCGACCTGCATGAAACTTTAAATTGATCACATTCATTTAAAAAATATGCCTATAGACAGATGCTTGTCCCACATTATGAATTAAATACCAACATAATTTATGAGGCCATCAGTGAGACATACATGTATGTGTGCTATCTTGGCTGCAGCTCGCCAACCTAAAAACGACCTGTCTAAAACATTTTAAATTGAGAACACGTATTAGAACAAATACACCTTCATGCCGATGTTTGTTAGATGTTAGGAATTACAGGTCGACGTACGATCTGAGGCCAACAACGGCAAGACGTCTGTTTTCTATCTGGGTTTGTACATTTACTCCTATCTAATGAGAACAGGTTATATAAAGAATAGACTCAAGAATTATCATTCTCTTCTCAACGACATTTATGATGCTGTACTCGGTTAAACAAAAGAAAGGTGACTTAAGTCATCATGTGAAGAATAAAGAAAGAGAGCTGAAGAGCAGGGTTCAAGTTGGGATCAGTGGGGTCTGAGCTCCCATAAGGAGGGTCTGAGCTTCAGTTAAAGAAATCAGTTCATACATCTGTTGGAGTCACTTAATCAGAAATAAGAACTCTCAACATAATTTATTAGTAGCATCCAGCTGCAGCCTCGGGGCGGAAGCCCCTGACATGACACAAGCATATGGCTAGACGGAAGTGCCCCTGGTATGACAAAGTACAAAACATGGCAACAGTTATATTGATACATTGTGGTATAAGACATTTGCCAAATGGCAAAACAACATTGAAATCAAGGGTTTAAGTATTTGGAAGGGGTTACAGAGGAAGTGCTATTGATAATAATGTTGATTACAATTCTAAGATCGATAGAAAGGTGAAAGTAAGAAAATAAATAAATAAATCAATTTAAAGCAAATAATTTTATATACAGTATAAGGGGAAATACATTTTAGTTCCAGTTAACTGACATGAATTAAAACACAACTTCCCATTATGATGAAGCCCTTGACATGACACAAGCCTCTGGCTTGACGGAAGTAACGGGGCATTCACGTAGTATACCGGTTGATGTTTGTCATCTGTCCTTTTTCTTTTTCTGGTGTCGCCCGTCGTGATCTCCCACCGACCTTTCAATGGGTCCGCCTATTTATTGTCAGAGGTCTAGCAGGAAATAATCAAATAAAGAGTGTAGTGGAGCTGAATGAAAAGACAAATAAAATAGGTAATAGAGAATAGAAAAAACAAAAAGATAAAGCGGGGAAGGCCATCCTTCATCTTCAACCGCTTGTCCCCAACTGGGTCGTGGGGGGCTGGCACGTTCCCCATCTGACATCGGGCGTGAGGCGGAGTACTCACTGGACAGGACGCCATTCCATCACAGGGCACCTAGAGACAAACATACAACCATTCACACTGGTATTCACACCTACCATCAGTTAACCTAGCATGTGCATGTCTTTGGACTGTGGGAGAATCTCCAGGCTGATGCTGCGAAAATGTTTAAAAGTTTAAAGTGTTCCTGTGCTGTAAGTCCTGTTGAGATGCAGGTGACTGTATGCCTTAAATAATAATATGCCGTTGCTGTTAATTGTGTGTATTACTGTATATGCAAGGTGAATATAGTTATTGTGCTGTAGGCTGCAAGTCAGTGAACCTACCCTCCCTCCACCCCTAACGCTAGTTAAAAGTTCAGATTATAACTCGAAACCTGCTGTAAGGAGAAGTTGAAACCCTGCCATCTCTACACACCTGGCCAATCACTGTGAAGTGGGCATGCTTGTTGGATGGCCGCATGGAAAGATACAAAGATTGTTGGCTGCAGCTCCTGCATTCTTAAGAAAACTGCGGGGGAGGGAGCTTCAGATGCTGCTCAATGATCTGACGAGCACTTCCTTTGAAGCATATTGAGACCCTCAGGTTTCGCGTGCCAAGCAACAGGAAAGTGTTAGGGAAAAGACAAAGAAAAAACAAACCTAGCAACCATTCATGAATTATGTTTTTCCATAAGAGACAAAAGTAAATAGGCAATTATACTTATTTAATTACTTCTTCATTCTCTTTGCCATCCATGAGTCCTTTTCAGGTTGCATCTCAGACACTACCTTCTTGGATGTGCTGTTTAAGATCACAAACAAAGTAAACTGCAAGCGGCATGGTGAGGCATAGGATCTGAATGGTGGTTATTCCCACATGGTGGTTTGGTCTATTGGCACTATCCAGGGGGAAAAATGGCTTTGTCAATCACAGAGAGCCTTAGGCTGTGTTGACTTTACAAGCAACTGAGGTCCAAATCCATTTTTTTTGCTTTATTGATATACAAAAGGCAGATCTGTTCAGATCTGGGCCACTTGTGGCTGCAGTGACACAGAGCCAGATGAAGATAGTGATAGTGCAAACTAGCTAAAGATACCGTGAGAGGGTCAAAGTCATCAGACTTTAACACATCAAAAAACAAGTTCACAATTATTTTAATGTATACAGTCCCATGTAAATGTATTACTTAGCCTCTATCCTGCCGCTAGCATGGCGCCCTGTTCATCACACAGTAGCCTTGCCACAAAGCATTCCTTGCTTCATTGTCTATTTTTCTCTAAATGGGGCCATCATTTATAAATGGAAATCATGTTGTATTGAAGAAGACTTGAAACTAGTGATTGAGATCATAAACTCATTCAAAAAATGTTAACTGAGGTAATAAATCAAGTGAGAAGTGAGGTCACTTTCCCGTTGCCTTCTATACAACAAACTTCTATTTGCAACCAATGGAGTCGCCCCAGAAATGTCTCACCTGAAGATCCGCCACCTAGAGGTCTGTATTGGTCTGTATTGCATTGCATTGTACTGTCTATTGTCTACGTCATCTACGCATGCGCATGCGCATGCGCATGCGCATCGTCGTTTGAATTCACCGGGTTTCCCGCCACCTCGGCTCCGGAAAATACTGTTTTTAACTTAGTTTATCGATTTCATATTTGCAATCACTCGTGCCCAGCTTTTATTGTATTCATTTCTTCCACCGATCGACAGAAGCATTTAAAGATCGGGCCTGTGGTTGCCTCTGATCACACCGGAGAAGTAAAACACGGAAGTTGTGACGCAAAATCGCACTAGCGAGGCGCCAATTTAAAAGCATTTCATCAACTCAGCGGGATCTAAAAACAACTGGTGAAGTGGGCTGCCTGTCCAGGTGTGAAAAAGGATCTCCCTGAACTTTCGGCTCCAGGGCCTTAATTTAATTTAATTTAACTCACCTCCCTGTGACGGTACTGTGCCCCGGGGTGACGGATCCACAGCACAGGCTGCGACATGATGGCTGTGTGCGAGTCCTGTCTCCCCACGCTCTCAAAGCTGAGGGAGAACGTCTCTGGCCTGAAGGCTGAGCTCATGGAGAAGAACAAAATCCTCCTGGACTTTTCAAACGTCGCCTCAACTCAGGCGAAATTCCTCGCCCATCTTAAGGCTTCCGGTGCTGGTAACCTTACCATGACGGCTGCCGACAACACCACCCTGCCATGGACTGGCTCCATCACCACCGGAACTTCGGCACCAACACTCACCAAGTCCCGCTGTCAGCAACAGGGTGCCAGGCCCAAGTCATCGGCACCCTCCACCTCCTGCCTTCTCCCCGCGGAGTGGCAGTGCTCCACCAGGAAGAACGGATTGGCGGCCCCGGGTCTGGTGAGCTCAACTCCACTCAAGCCGAGGGAACCCTGGTCAAGGGTGAACAGGGGCACTGGGGCTCACCCATCTCTCCCCCCTCCGCCTCCGGATCTACCACTGGATAACAGATTTGACGTCCTAAGCCTGAAGGATTTTCCCCCGCTCAGTGCGCGCTCCAGCTCGTCTCCGGGATCCGCCCACAGAGTCGGTTGTGGCTCTCGCCGGCCCAGGAGCTGGGATCCGCTCGGCCAAACCAACCCCCCTGCTCCGCCCCGGTAAGGAGCAGCCGCGAGGCAGCGAATTCCCCCCGTGCTGCTTGTCGGAACCTCGATGGTCAGGCACGTGAGGGTGCGCTGCGGCCAGACTTTCTGCTACCCTGGAGCCCGCGTCAGGGATGTTGAGTGCTCCGCCCTCCAGCTGTGTTCACAACACAGGTCGGCCTCCACACTGGTGCTGCAAGCCGGCACCAACGACTTAAAGAAACGCCGGTCCGAGGTCCTCAAGCAGGACTTCAGGTCCTTGGTGGACCGCCTGCTAAACACAGGGAACATGTGATCATCTTCTCCGGCCCGCTTCCCCCGCCCCGTTTTGGTGACGTCATGTACAGCCGCCTCTGCCAGCTGCACCTGTGGCTTAAAGGATACTGCCTGGGGAAGAGCATTCCATTTGTGGACAACTTCACAACTATTTTTAGAAGACCCAAGCTTTTTAGACGCGACGGCCTGCACCCTAACCTGGAAGGGTCAAGACTTTTATCTGCAAACATTGACCTTACTATCGAGACCTGCACCACCACCACCTCCTGACAAAAACCCAGTGTTGGGATCAGGATGCAGAGTCAGAGTTTAATTCACCTCTCTGCGCTGCCCTTACCACAAGCACACAGCAAGCATAGCTGCAGTCTTACACAATTTTCCGCGCGCTCTGTGAATCACTTTACAGCTCAGTATGCCATACAAAGGCTGTGTGCCCCACGATCATCTACATTAACTAACTCAAAAATGAACAGAAGAGGAGCTATACAGAAAAACTTGTTACAAATCAACACCAAATCTGCGATAATACAACAAAATCAGAAAATAAAACTTTGAAACATCAGATCTCTGTCATCTAAAGCTGTATTAATAAATTATTTGATATCAGATAACTATATTGATGTTCTCTGTCTGACTGAAACCTGGCTGTGTCCTGAAGAATATGTTAGCCTAAATGAATCCACTCCTCCCAGTCATATTAATACTCATATTCCTCGAGGCAGTGGCCAGGGAGGAGGCGTTGCAGCTATATATGACTCAGGCCTATTAATAAACCCTAAACCTAAACTAAATTATAATTCATTTGAAAGTCTTGTTCTTGGTCTTTCACATTCAACCTGGAAGACTGTGCAGCCAATTATACTTGTTATAGTGTACCGGGCTCCCGGTCCCTACTCTGAATTTCTAGAGTTCAGAGTTTCTGTCAAATTTAGTCCTTAAAACTGATAAAGTAATCATTGTAGGAGATTTTAATACTCATGTGGACGTTGTTAATAATAGCCTTAGTATTGCGTTTATCTCTCTATTAGATTCGATTGGTTTTAGTCAGTGTGTACATAAACCTACTCACTGTTTCAATCACACCCTCGATCTTGTTTTGGCTTATGGTGTAGAAATCAATAACTTAATAGTCTTTTCACAGAATCCTATTTTATCAGACCATTATTTAATAACTTTTGAATTCATATTACAGGACTACTCACCTCTGGGCAAAAGTTTCTACACCAGATGTTTATCTGATACTGCTGTAAATAAAATTTAAGGAAGCGATTCCATCTGCATTTAGTTTAATGCCTTATCCTAATATTCCAGATTCCTGTGACAACGTTTGTCTCTCTGAAATCGATCATTTTGTTGACATTGTTGCAGGCTCACTACAAACAACACTTGTGCTTTGGTGTCAAATATGTGCTGGCATGGTTGTGGTTCGGTAAGAACACTAATGCATATGATATGGAATTGTCCTGCTGTTAAACAATTCTGGCAAGATATTATCAATGATATAACATCTATACTCAATACTGAGATTACACTCTGTCCAATTGTGTGTCTATTTGGAGTCGATATTGATGGTATACAGTCCAGAAATATACAGAATATTTTTGCACTTCCATTCTTGGTGGCAAAAAGGACTATCCTTCTTAATTGGAAGGAACGCAACAACTGCTTCAGTATAGAACTCTGGCGAAATTACTTTATGGACATCCTTGCTATGGAACAGGCTGCCTTGACTCTCAATCCATTAGAGAGGCTTAGTGCCCTGCAAGGCCCCTTGGACTATATGAGAACCTTAATGTGTAATTAATGTGTATTTAACTGCAGCTAACCTTCCCTCCCCTTGTCTTTGTCTTTGTCCATGTCTTGTAGCAATAAAATTTAAATATATATACATATATAAAAAAAAAAGAAGAATAGGATCTGGGGGAAAAAAGACGGAATTAAGCGCCCCCCCCCCCCCCCAGATCCCATTCTTCTTGTAATGTGAACATAGTCTTCTACTGCATTCCAATTGAACTTGGAATTTTGGTGTTCCCAGTCAGAGATCTCTCAGAGCCCTGACCTCACAATCCAAGATGGCGCCCAGCATCAACAGTAGTTAAACCTGAAGCCCATCCTGGGCACCGCGTTTCACGCTAAACCTAACCCTAACGCTTAGTTTTTGAGGGATACTATGATATTGTCACAAATATGCCTCGTCTTACTTACTCCTCACTGACTCTATTCTACTCTATTTTCATCAAGCTAGTGGAGAGACCAAAGTCAAGCATAAATTGAGCCTACTGAATAAAACCTGTGGAACAAACAATAATAGAGTGTACTTCCATGCCACAGTATGACATTTCTTTTCAAAATCTGTTGATATCACATTGTTACAATTACGTGACACATTCCTTATTCATAGCAGAAAATAACCTCCAAAACAACTCTGAGACTATATTTTTGATTTCCATAGTAGTGTTTACATTGTAGAGGAATACTATAACACAGCATTATGAAAGTTCGATGCTACTGCTCTTTTATGGATTTATTGAGTACTTTTTAGATGACAAAGGGTTCAAGATGACAGACACATCTGTAAAAAAGACCATAAAATTTAGCTTGCATCTCCATAATTATTGTATGCATTGACTGTGAATGCATTATGTAGCCTTCCTCTGACTATGCACATATTATGAGGCAATGAGCCCCTGGGCACAGACATGTAAAAGGCCACCCACCCTGTCTACAGGAACAAGACACCCAAACTCAGAGTCTAAAAAAGCCTGACCCTTTGTGATCCTGTGCCTGTACCAGTCCCCTTCAGTAATCCATCCATGTCTCTGACCCCACTGGTTATGTGTTTTTCAAACACCTTCATAGCCAATTTGTCATTTACGTGAATTAAAACCAAGATTGAAGTCTTGATGTAGATGTGACGCCACCTGCTAATGGTGCTAGAAGGGGACAGAGGCTTTATGAGCTATGAAAAATCTTTATTGGATTTTAAACAGATTCATTAAGTGGACGAGTCTACCTGTTGTGTGAGCGGTGTCATTCCCAGAGAGGGAGAGCTAAAATAATGAGATTAGGCCGCCAGATTTCAGATGGTACATTAGCATAACCGTAACACTCAGCTAAGTGATCCTGGCATTAACTTGGTAGGCCTGCTTTGCATAAATGTGAATTACGGGTGGGGTTGTGGTAAAAATGTCTGCAGGGATCAGAGAGGGAACAGGCTGGCGTGTTGTGAGAGAGGATCAAGGCAGTCTTCATGCAAGATTGAGTTAATACCATTGGGCGGCCATGCAGGCGAGGGATTTTATCTGCTGAACCAGTAGTTAGTGCAAAAAGCATCGGCTCATGTCCACCTTCCTGTCAGTGACAGGACAGAATTATGTACTAATCAGAGTACAGGTAGCTTTCGTAAACCTGCTTGTATTTACTTCACTACATCTGTTCTTGTGACACATATTAATTCAAGCATGATATGGCCAACACATTTCAGTGTACTTTTTGTGACCCGGCAGCCATGTTTTTTTTTAACAGACCAGACACTGTTGTTATGTTGCTGTGATTGGCTGTTGCTCTATCGAATTATGTCCAGAGGCATTTTATCTGTAATATTCATAATGCTGACCTGACTTCGCCAGATGGATTGATTCGCATAATTTTCATTTGCTCAGCATATCCATCTGGGAACTCTCGTTTGGAGATCTTTTGGGAATGGGCGAAAGTACTGGCTGCTGATTGGATAAACCATCTGTCTATCACCAACATACGGGCAAAATCAACCAATCAGATCAACGAAGCTTATGACATACTAACAACGTTGAGGCAAAGCTCAGAAAGTAGACAACATGTCCGTAAAGGATATTTGCCATTTGTTTTACAGATAAAAGGCACAATTTCAGCTGCCCGGTCCATATTCAACAGAACGATCCAGAGAAAAAACAAGTTAGTGAACGGCTTGCTCCATAGCTGCGCTCATCTCATACGCGTTTACACTGAATAGTGGCTTCTTGTTTCGTCACACTTAAATCTGCCTCAAAACAAACGCTGATTAGTTCGGTCGCTTGGGCAACCTTCTCCAATTTTTCTCCGCTGCACATTACCAGACTATTCTACGAGTAAAATACAATGGACCATGTGAGATCAGGATGGTCTAACAAGGCTGTTATAATGCCCCTTAGAAATGCAAAATGAACTGAGAGGTTCCTGACTAACACTCAATTGCAAAGTAATCTGGCAGTTCTAGGCCAGCACACACATGTATTCAGTACGAATTACTGGAGTATTAAACTCAGTTGCTTTTCTAATGAAGAATTTACTTGTTAGGACTGATATACCAATGTTTCCAATATATACAAGCATCAATTCATTTGTTAGTTATTAATTTGGTGTCCTTTGTAAGCCTCTTAGTCTCCACTATATGAAGGTCATGGTTTCCCCACCATTTAATTTACCCAATTAGAAAATTATTATTTTTTGTTTGTCTGTTCTCAAGTCATGAACTGAGGGTTATCTTTTTTTTCTCCCTTTTTACTCTCTTGATATCTCCAGGTTAAATCTGCAGCCTTAACCTCAGTCAGTCTTCCTCTTATTTGTCTCCTCAATGCCTCAATGTCGGAGAGAGAGAGAGCGACGCTGGGGAGGAGAGGGAAAAAGGTAAAAGAGAAGGAAGAGATGGATTAGAGAGGAGGTGAGCAGGGAGAGACGAGATAGGAGAGAAAGTGGTTTGGTTAGATGAGAGAAAGAGAGATTCGTTATTTAACTCTAATGGCGAAGGAGAGGGACTTCATTAGCCGGGCCTTGACTGATGTGCTCATCAGACACAGCAGTTGATGCATGATAAAAAAGGAGAGGGAGCGAGGGAGGGAAATGGAGGAGGGAACAGAAAGAAAGGGAACGAGAGAGCGAAAGAGACTAAGAAAGATGAAGGGAAATAGAGATGAGGAAGGTGGGTGTGACCGAGAGGACGTAGGAAAGAGAGAGAGCAGAGGGAAAAACAGAGAGGGAGTGACTGTGAAAGAGAGATGGGGAAAAAAGGCTTGTTTGATCATGCACAGAGGCTCAGAGTTAACCCTCTTGTCACATAATTTATCATCAGAACCTAGCACCACAGTGAACATGCTAAGAGGACAGAAAGTGAAACATGTCAGAGCTGCTGGATCTGGGAACAAAGCTGTTTCTAAAATAAATAAATCCTTGTTTCATTTCACCCAGTTGAAACCAACACGAGCCACAGAATGTTGCAAAATGAGTCCTAACATTGCAGAGTACAATACCCTTTGTGGGAGGATGTTATGAAGATCACATCATCAGCGTTGTCAGCTTTATAAATAAAATGTGATTATAGCAGGTAGTTAAAGGAACACTTCAACACAAACATAATGATTTGTATATTATTTACTCACACTGTGTTACCTTCAATTTTTGGAGGGAACTTTGTTTTTCCCACATGCCTCCACTGCCAACGAAGAATCCAAAAAGAGAGACTATTCTTCAAGTGATAGGGGCCAGGATGGTTCATGCTTTGTTGCATGTCATGCCCTGTCTCACTCCCCCATTCCCTATCAACCTTCAGCTTTCCCATCGAAGCAAGGCATGAAAAGGCCAGAATATACATTCATTTTCACTTGTTTTTTCAAACAAGAAATAAACCAAAAATTCTTTAAACTTGGCACTGACCAGCAGAGTGGGAAATTAAACGAGGTAGAGATGCAGTTGGAGAAGCTAGACTCTTGGGTACAAGGCAAACAACGCTCTCATTATCTCCTTGAAAGTACAGAAAACCGCACAGGAAAAGTTAACCAACTTGGAGACAAGGTTGAGGGGAAATAATCTCTACATTTAGATCATCTGCTCGGATGTGAAACTCCCTGGGGACTTAAATCTTCAGATGCAAAGAGCGCACGAGTTGCTGGCCCCAAAACCAGCAGACGATGCTCAGTCGAGGCCCATCATCGTGAATCTTCTGGAATTCACTACCAAAGAGAGAGTTTTAAGGGAGGTGTGGAAGATGAAAATACAACTGAAAAACAAACCACTGTCATTTGATCATGATTATGTGACAGATGTTGTCCGAAAATAATACAATGCTGCTAACAGAGTGCCGAGAAAGGCATCCGATTTCAGACACCATTCACTAAGATCCATTGGTGTACAGGAATATGAACCTGTAATAATGCAGACACACACAGCCAACATCTGCCCCTGACGCAGCTGTAACCGGGCCGGAGACAAGGCTCTGCACAGGGATGGAGTGGCAGCACAAAGGGATCCTGGAGAAGTAACGCAACAGCAGCGTCACGAGCAGACGATAAACTACAATAATTCAGAAAATCTGAGAACTCAAGTCGGCTAAACGCAAAAAAAGCATGATAAAAAATCTGGTAGAGATGCTCTGTTTTAGTCTACATCTCTAATAGGCTAAATATATCGACCAGCACATTTAACCTATGTAAATAGAAAAGTGACTATGACCTGAAGGTTATCCTATTTTTAGTTTTTCCTCTGAGGGTTTGTTTTGTTTCTTGTTTAATTATAATGACTCATTCAGAATGACGGAAACCTGTACTGTAGGTCCTTATGACATCTCTAAGTTAGGGCCCTCTTTGAGTAGTAGGTTTTTCCCTTGGTCCTCGGACGGGACGAGAAGACCCCCCCCATCCTTTGGAAGCTCAGGTGTTTTGTTTGTTTTGTTCGCATTATGCCACTTGTTATGTGTGCCTCTGCTGTCACTCATTGCTGCCTCCTCCCTCTCTACCTGAGCACACCTGAGTGTAATGAGTGCTGAGGTGGAGTGGAGGAGTTGAGAAGAGTGCAGAGAATGCAGAGACAAAAGACAAGCATGGAGAGACAAACACAGGCAGCAGCTTTCTCGAGATGAGGTTTTTCTGACTTCACCTTTTCGCCTCTCTTCAAGCAGGTTTGATTTCAAGCTCCATGCACATTTAGGTGCTGGGGTTTTTACTGGTTGTACAGTTAGTTTCTTTTGTTCTTGGACTGGTTTTCATTTAAGTAAATTTAGGACGCAGGGCTGACCGCGCAGTGAGCCGTCACTCAGTGCATCTCCCTATCTTTTGTTCTTTTTGGCCAGGATCTTGAGCTTCTTTTTGTTACACTTGTGTTATAACATCCTTTTTTATGTTGCTTCCTCCAACCCCTTTCTTAGCCTTGGTTTAAAGTGTTTATATGGAGGCCGTAACACCCTGATGTTCCAATTTGTAAACTTTGAACTCGTTAAAAGAGATAAGTGACAGGGAGTTTACCGCAAAGGGAAACATTGATTATAGTGTAGTCATTTTGGTTAATGTCTATATGCCACCTGGTAGTGAAACCGTGTCCCGAAGTCAGTGTTTGAGATTACAGCCTTGGAACATGAAGGGACTCTGATTTGTGCAGGGGACTTTAATATGAGGGAACTTCACCCTTTAGAGAAGGATTACACGCATTAGTCTGCTCCTCACTCTGTTTATTCCAGATTAGAATACTTTTTCATGAAGACAGCAGACAGACATACAATACAAGATTGTAGTATTGGGATAACTGATCTGTCTGATGTCAGTATAATCTATGTCAACATCAAACTGAACAGAAGGAATAAAAATTCATTCTGGAAATTAAATGTTGGTATGTTAAATAGTCGAGAAACAAAAGAGGAAATTAAGAAAGAAATTAAAAGTTGCATAGAAGAAAACACACAGCCCAGTTGATGAACCATCCTCTGGGATACGGTTAAAGCGGTTATGAGAGGGAGCTTAATATCAAGGGCTGCATACCAAAAGAAAATCACAAATAAATAATATAAAAATTTGGCCAACCAATTAAGAGTACTGGAACAGAAACATAGGCTCTGTTCACATTGCAGTTCCAAGTGACCTAAATCTGATTTCACCGCTCGTATGTGACCCATATCTGATTTGCTTTTGACAGTGTGAACAGCACAAGTCCCATTAAATCTGACATTTTCCAATCAGAATTAGGCCTCATTTAAATGTGCTACTGAATCGGATTTCTCTGAATGCGACCGTGATCTGAACAGCCAGGTAGCATTTAATGAGACTTTGACATCATTCTGACCCGCGCTGCACTGTTTTGTAAATTAATGACAAACAAAGTTGATTTAAAAAGAAAAATGTGTGCCACAGGCTAGGGACAGAATCAAAACAAACATAGAGGATATAGAGCGTATGTTGGTGATAGACAGATGGTTTATCCAATCAGCAACCAGTATTTTCACCCCTCCCCAAAAGATCTCCAAAGACATGCAGAGACAATGAGAAACAATCCATCTGGTGGAGTCAGGTTGAGTGACCACGGGTCAGGTATGAAACGCTTCAACTAAACTCCTAATTGAGGCAATATTTTTATGCAGCCCATATAAGGTCATCCTTCGGCTCTTGGTCCAAGCTCAAACTGAATAAAATGATCAAATGGATTTAAAAAAAACAAAAAAAAACGGTTTTATGTTTCCAATTGATTTATAACAGCATATTATATAAACTATTCAATGCTATTTTAAAACAAATTCATTACTTAATATACCCAATTGATTTATGCAGTAATTAATCTCACCACACAAATAATAATACCACATTTAAATTAAAATACACCATTACAAATGTAACTTCTGTATTCAAAGGCTTTAAAGTTTGTCAGCATTAACTGTAATGTTACCAAAACTTTAAAAAGTAAAAGCACAACATTAGCTACTACTGCATGGGTCATTTTTCAAATACAACCACTACTACTTAACTACTGCTGTCTTTTCACCTGCGTAATATTGCAAAAATTAGGAACATTGTGTCTCAGAAAGATGCAGAGAAACTTGTCCATGCATTTGTTACTTCTAGGCTGGACTATTGCAACTCCCTATTATCAGGCTGCTCCAATAAGTCTGTTAAGAGTCTCCAGTTGGTCCAAAATGCTGCAGCTCGTGTACTAACTAAAACAAATCGAAGAGAACATATTTCTCCTGTATTAGCTTCTCTGCACTGGCTACCTGTAAAATCTAGAATAGAATTTAAAATCCTTCTCCTTACGTACAAAGCTCTTATTGGTCAGGCTCCGTCGTATCTTAAAGAGCTCATAGTACCGCATCACCCAACTAGATCTCTGCGCTCTGAGAATGCAGGGCTACTCGTCGTTCCTAGAGTCTCCAAAAGTAGAAGTGGAGGCAGAGCCTTCAGCTACCAAGCTCCTCTCCTGTGGAACAAACTCCCAAATGTTATTCGGGAGGCAGACACTGTCCCCTTATTTAAAAGTAAACTTAAAACTTTCCTTTTTGATAAAGCTTACAGCTAGGGCTTACGATAAGACTTTATTCTGCTTAATTATGCTGCTATAGGCCTAGTCTGCCGGGGGATAATACTTTTCCTGATACTCTGAGCTTCTCTCCTCTCTGTCTGTATCATTCATGTCTCATCAATGCACGTTACTAATTCAGCTTCTTCCCCGGAGCTGTTTGTGCTTTGTCGTCTCGCAGGTCTCTGCTGATCGTGGTGGTGCCTGCTGCCGTGGTCCTACATGACGCTTCCTGCTGCTATTATCACTGTTACTCATATATACTATCACTAGTTTAATAAACTATAAAATTTGTAGCTGTATCGTAGCTGCTATTGCCACTACTCATCATTGATCATGTTTGCCACCATAATTATTATCATTTTCATATTCTGTCACCTTAGCTGTGCTTGTTTCTATTATTTTGTTGTATTAACTGTCTTAACATATACGTTATATTCACATTACTATAAATATTATTATAGTTACTGTTAGGCTTTGCTTGCATCTCTGGAAGTGTGTCTGTCTCTCTCTGTCCATCTGTGTGTCTTTTCTCTCTTTCTCTCTCCTTTTCTTCCTCCCCAACCGGTCAAGACAGATGGCCGTCCTCTACAGAGCTGGGTCTGTCTGACGTTCCTGCCTGTTATAGGGAAGGTTTTCGTTGCCACCGTACTCTACAGAGGAATTGTTGGGTCTATGTAAATCATAAATAAGTCATTGAGTGTGGTCTTTACCTACTCTGTAAAGTGTCCTGAGAAAACGTTTGTTATGATTCGACACTATAAATAAAATTGAATTGAATTGAATTATTTCATTTACTTTTTGGCATTGTCCTGAGCAACATAAACTGGGTGTAGATAAATATCCATTCTTCCTCACCCTGTATCTGTCTGTGGAAGCAGCTCATCTCTCTGTCCCTCATCAGACCAGCTGGCCCTATCATGTTGAGGCTGAACTGTGCTGTTGAACATGTCACTTAGTTTGGGACATTAAGCGGCTTTTTCCCCTCGCCTTCTTAGCCCCATCCTTTTATTTCCGTTTTTTATCTGTGTTATCCATTGTTTCTATGGTCTTGATTCATCTTTACTGCTCCTACCTACTTCTTCTTCTTTGGGGCAGCTAGCATCCAACTTGCAGGTGCATTGCAGATCAAACAGATGGCCAGTCCGTCCCTGTCAAGATATATACTTTCTAAATCCAAACAGGGTGACACAGGGAATTATATATGGCAAGAAAGGAATAATGACATTATCAAACAGACCCTGGGTATTTGGAGCAAGATGGTAAAAGAATACAGGATAGAGGGAGAAATCAGAATTTGAACTGTGCCTGTCTGGACCCCACCTTCAAAGCAGTAAAAAAATTACATTCAGAGAGTGGTGGGACAAGGGAATCAAAGAAGCATGTACACTTTATTCATGGTGGGAACTGCAAAAGTTTTGAAGAATTACAAAATGAATTTGATCTAGAAAATACCAGATACCTACAAATAAGGGCTTACAGAAACATAATGGGAATAACACAGGACATATGAAAGCAAAATGGGAGAAAGAAGTAAAGAGGAATATCACAGGAGGATTGGTGTTGTATGTGGAAAGCCCAGCATTTATCCACAAGCTCAAACACGTGGAGAGCGTTTGGTTAGAGGGATTTGATTGGTTTCTTTATTACCCCACATTTTAAAAGTAAACAGATTCAGTCACAGCAGCCGTGTTGGAGGCAGTGAGGAAAGATGGACGTCAATCACTCTCATGTTTTCTGGCTAGGCCCAAAAATTCAAATATTTGGGGGAAAAACATATCAAACCCTAAAGAAGATTCTGGAATATGAAATCCCTAACAGTGTTAAGGTACTTTACTTCTATCCTTTAAAACATTTCATTTTGAAAAAAGACTGGTATCTATGTCAAATATTGTTGATTGTTTGTAAGAAAACTCTCACTAAGAAGTGGTATGGACCTCCAAACCTCAAACAATGGATGGACACAGTTAAAGAGATCAATGAAATGGAAAAAAAAAAAAAAAAGAGGAGTGATATTCCCAAGTAAATGGGAGAAATGGACTACCTTTATGAAATAAGTACAGGACACTACAGGCTCAGGAGAAGCTTTGAAAAATTATGATAGTGGATATAATACAACACAAAAATACTGATGTGCCCCAGTTTATGTTCATGTCTCGTTTGTATTTTCTTTAAAGTGGAAAAAATAAAAAGTAAGAAAATAATACAGCTTGAGCAGTGAGTGTTTCAGTGGAGCAGGGTGAAGTTTAGTGTGGAGTGATGTTGAACGAGGGGCTTTGAGTGGGGAGAGCGGAGGGAACTAACAGCTCTTCCACCACATGGCATTAGATACGGGGTGGAGGTGGCGAGCACATTTAACATTTAACAGTCCAAGTCTCATATCCAGTCTGTTGTGAGTTTTAAAAGGACAATCGCGAAACCTCCTAAACATAAATACTTTGGTACTTCACCCAAAATAGTTTTTAGTTCCTCTCTTCATAACATAGTTGGCTGTGGTCCGTTTGAATTCATATCAGTTATAATGTACTCAACCCAAACACAAAATGTCAACAAAAACTTTCCAAACTAGTCCTGCAGCAATTTTCAGTCCTCTGCTGCCCATTGGTATGCTCAGTATGGTCCACATTCCACAATATTTTCACCAATAATATGGCAAAATACACTACTCCATCAAAGCATTGGTGCTTCAGGAAGGACACAAACACCCACACAATCTTTGAGGGTTCACCACAAGATGCAAAACCCTGGTAATTGGCTGGTAAGCCTCAGGAAAAGATAGCCCAGGTTACAGTTTGGAAAACAGTGAAACACCTGTCGAGTTCTGGAACAAAGTTATTGCCAGAGACAATGATCAGCATACCACAATGGGAAAAAAAACAAACATCTTATGACCCAGGACATAACTCCTCGTCTGTCAAACATTCAACCATGCTGGAGGTGGCATAAACAGGAAAGCAATCTAGGCAGTGTAATGCAGGAGGTGATGTTAAAGTGAAAGTCTGGCGTAAAATCATCCCATCATCTTTTTCCGCACGTGCACACATCAAATAAGCCATCAAGAAAGCTTTTCTTGTCTAAACTATTAACGGAGATATCCCAGGGAGTCGCTAACAGCGGGACGTGGCTAGCACTGATTAGCTTGGGGCAGTACAGTGATGGCAATAAACGTCTTTTTCAACCACTGATACTGCTCAAAATAATAGCAAACCTCTGCAGTAGCATGAGAAGAGTCCCTACACAGAAAACAAAGCAGCAACAACGTAGTTAGTGAACCCGGAGTTTATTAAAAGAGAGTTTTGAAAGACTTACCTACTATTTTGAGCAGTATTAGTGGTTAAAAAAGACGTTTTAATGCCTTCACCGTAATGGTCCGAGCTAATCAGTGTTAGCCACATCCGGATGTAAGACTCTACCGGATTTCTCTGTTAATAGTTCATACACGGAAAAAACTGTCTCGAATGTGTGTGTCGAAAAAGACCATGGGATGAATCGTGTGATTCATTCAAGATCAGCACATTTTAGCTCAGTGCCTCCAGCTCCGTGTTCATGGTGGTCCGTGCACTTCTTCCGTGTCCTTTACCCCCCACATGGTTAATCCTGACTGAGACCACTTGAGACGTCCTTCTTTACTTGTAATTGTTTTTTATATTCTTATTTGTTGTCTGTATATTGTGACTATGTAAACTTTTGCTGCCTCTTCACTAGGACTCCCTCGAAAAGTATGTTTTTAATCTCAGTGGGACTTTCCTGGTAAAATAAAGGTAAAATAAATAAATAAAATGGCGGCTCTCTGTACAAATTTTGTCCCTGAGTAGTCAAGCGATATCTTCTTTGACAGACAATAGCAGCTCCTAAATAATGTCCATGGCTGTAGTTGTTTGCTGAGGAGAATCTCACCACACATGCCACTGTAGGCTGTGCTGCTGCAGCATGACTCTTAATCTTTCCAGACATATTTTCAGATTCATTAGTCCCATTGAAAGCAATAACACACCATAAACTGCATATTTAGTCAATGTTCCGCAAGAGGCTCAGTATACTGTATGTGACCTGCTCCATGGCTTCATCAGTAGCACCTCCTCTCACTATGGCTCTCAGCTTCAAGTCCATTGTATGCTACCAAAGACAACACTGGATGTATGATTGTTTTCAATATTAGTGATGGAGACAGAGGCAGGGAAGAGAGAGGTTATACATGCGACAAAGGACCCTGGGCTTCCCCTTAAGCTGAACTTCCATTGTTTCTACAATTCATATCACTCTGGTATATTAACTGCCATAACATGATGCCATATTCACATTACTTAGATATTATTACAGTTAATGTTAATTTTGTGGTTGCTTGCATCTCTGAATATGTCTGTCTCTCTCTCAGCCCAAAAATAAATAGTATTATTATAATTGTTATTATTATTGTTATCAAGAAATATAATGTGACTTGTTGCTGCTTATGGAGGAATTGTTTGGTGTCTGTTAATCAAAAATAAATCATAGTGTGTGGTCTTGACCTACTCTATATGTAAAGTGACTTGAGATAGCTTTTGTTATGATTTGGTACTGTAAATAAAACTGAATTGGGCTGGATTCAAACACAGACTGCTGTTATAAGGACTTAGCCTTAATGTTAGTTAGTTAGTTAGTTTATTATTTTAAATTCTTTTCCACAGTACAGGCCCATTCTTCTGCATGAAAAAAACACATACAGCTATACAGTTGTTGCCCGACAATGGATCCCCCTCTGATTGCCTGAATAACCCACCATCACCACGCAGAAGGGTAAGACCTGCTAACTTAAAACCACAGAGAAAGCTAACAAGTGGGCCTGAAAATCTGATTGTGGGTGACTTTTCTGTAAAAGATATGAAAAGCAATAATAGCACCAAAGTACTCTGCTTTCCGAAGGATACGGTGTCTGACTTGGAAAAAAGAATCCTGGATATTGTGGCTACACACCCAAATGTGAAAAATATCATTCTTCACATTGGTTTTAATGACATTGAAAAACAAAAATCAAGGGAGCTGAGAGAGCACTTCAATAAACTCTTTGAAACAGTCAGCGCTGTGAATGCTGAGGTGTTTATCAGCGGTCCTCTACCTCCGATCAGGAGAGGAGCTGAGAGATTCAGTCGACTTTACTCGCTGAATGAGTGGCTCTCCAGCGTTTTTCTTGCTCGTTCGATGCATTTTATTGACAATTTTAGCTTTTTCTGGGACCGCAGGCATCTTTTTAAGGCAGACGGACTTTGTCTAAATAAGCTGGGAGTAAAGCTTTTCATGACCAACATGTCTTACTTCCTGCGTCATCCATCTATCATCACTGCCAAGGACAACAGACAAGAGGAACCAACGGAAAAGACAGACACAACACAGCTTATCATGAACGTCGAAGGAGGACCGCCATTGCAAAAGGAGAGCGCTGACCATGAGAGACACCGGAGCAAAGAGGAGAAATGTCCATCCCCCTCTACCTCCCGTTTCATTTCAAATGGGCATGAAGATCCCTCCCCCACACCCCCCAAGACTAAATCCAGGTCTCCATCCTTCTCCCTTCCTCAAGTAAGCCTTTCTCCCCCCTTATCCCCCTTGGAGTTCCGGGAGCTACCCCCACCCACTCCCCGCCCTACTCCTATTTTTACCCCCCTTGACCGACCTCAGCGATCCCCCCCTCAGCGTCATCTCAGTGGCACCTCCCTCCCACCTCCTCCCCCCCCTCCACGAAGGCGTGCTTCACAAACCCTCAGCCCTACTCCGCCCCTCTTACGTAAACCCCCTCTACGCCCTCAACGTCCACCTCCAGTAGTTCATCCCAGCTCTGACGCTGCCCACTCCTCCTCCCCCTCATGGCCACCCCCGCCCCGCCCTGACAGCAGTCCTGAATACTACTGATACAGAAAAGGGTTCAGCAGTAGACCACATTATCAGCTGGGCCCAAGGCTGCCTACGTCAAAGCTTGGCACCTTCTACATTCCTGTTGTGACTACCAAGAGAGTGAACATTGGGAAACGTAGACACCCTGCTAACCTAAACAATCTCATTCCTATCCTCTCCAAATCAAAGTCAACTTCGAAGCCTGTCAATAACACCATTAGGATGGGTCTGCTCAATGTTAGGTCTCTGAATAACAAATCATTTTTAGTCAACGATTTCATTACTACTTCCAAACTTGATTTTATGTTTTTAACTGAAACATGGCTGGAGCAATATAACAGTGCAAGCATTCTGATCGAGACAGCACCCCCCAACTATAACTTTATTGATGTATGTAGATCTGGGAAAAGGGGGGGAGGGGTTGCTGCTATATTTAAAAACATATTTCAGGGGAAACAGATGTCACTTGGTGATTTTACATCATTCGAATACCTGTGTGCTGTGTTGAAATGCTCTCCCAAAATTCTTCTGTTAATTATTTACAGGCCACCTAAATACTCAGCAAATTTTTTCGAGGATTTTACCGAATCATTGTTTAGTATCTCCACTGACTTTGACTGCCTAGTTATAACTGGTGACTTTAATTTTCATATTGACGATTCGAATGACAAGGGTGCAAAGGAACTTTTTACTATTTTAGATACATTTGACCTGTCTCAACATGTGAAAGAGGCTACTCATTGTAAAGGACACACCCTGGACCTGATTATCACAAAAGGTCTCAATGTTTCTGATGTTCTTGTGACTGATCTTTCATTGTCTGATCACTTCTGTGTTTTCTTTAATATTTCTTTAATTCCGGAGACACAAACAGAATCAAAGAATGTCAAAAAGCGCTACATCAATGAACATACTAATGTACTCTTTAAAAATGCCATCTCCTCGCTACCACCTCTAAACCCATGCCATGCTGATGATCTTGTAAACAACTTTAATTCCAAAATTGTGAATATCATAGATGTCATTGCACCGGTTACAGTTAAAACGATTTCTGGTAAGCAAAAGGCACCCTGGAGAAAAGCTGCTGTTGTAACAGCCCAGAGAAGAGAGTGCAGGAAGGCTGAACGAATCTGGCGAAATACAAAACTTCATATTCACCATGACATCTATAAAGAGAGGCTCCAGGCCTACAATTTAGTCTTAAAAAGTGCTAGAGAAACATTCTTCTCCAATATCATAAACAGCAACACTAATAAGGCCAAAACCCTATTTGCAACTGTCGACAGACTGACCAACCCCCCGACACAAATACCAGCCGAACTCCATTCCACACAGAAATGCAATGAGTTTGCATTCTTTTATACTGATAAAATTGAAGGTATCAGACGTGCCATCAATATCTCAAACAAAAAAGTTGGATCACCACCCCGTTTAGGCCAAAATAACACAGCAATTATGGCAAGCTTTAATGCCATAGACTCTAAAACTCTAGTGGAAACAGTGACCGATCTAAAGCCAACCACCTGCTGTCTCGATGCTTTACCTACCAACTTCTTTAAGAATGTTTTCGACTGCCTATCAACAGACGTATTGCAAATAGTTAATAACTCTATTCAATCGGGCAATTTCCCAAAGGCCTTCAAAACTGCAGTCATTAAACCTCTTCTAAAAAAGCGGAGCCTAGATGCCTCTATTATCAACAACTACAGACCAATTTCAAATCTACCATTCATAAGTAAAATAATTGAGAAAGTTGTACTCCAACAACTAAATCACTTCTTGGCTTCTACTGGCTGCCACAACAACCTCCAGTCAGGATTTAGACCTTTTCATAGCACCGAGACGGCCCTTATTAAAGTTATAAATGACATCCGTCTTAACTTAGACTCTGGCAAAACTTCAGTACTAATGCTATTGGACCTCAGTGCTGCATTTGACACTGTCGACCACTCAATACTTTTGGACAGGTTGGAAAACTGGGTGGGGCTCTCAGGCACAGTCCTAAACTGGTTCAAGTCATATCTACAAGATAGGAACTATTTTGTTTCCATTGGCGACTTTGTATCAGGTTCAATCTTGGGGCCGACTTTATTTAACATCTATATGCTCCCACTAGGACAAATCATGCAAAATAATAACATTGACCACCATTGCTATGCCGATGACACCCAAATCTATGTAGCACTATCACCAAATGACTATCGCCCCATAGATCTTCTGTGCCAGTGCATTGAGCAAGTCAAACACTGGATGTGCCAAAATTTCCTTCAACTAAATGAGGATAAAACTGAGATAATTGTTTTTGGTGTTAAGAAAGAAAGGTTTAAAGTCATCCAACACCTTCAATCACTGTCCCTGAAAACCTCAAATAAAGCCAGAAATCTTGGGGTTATTATGGATTCTGATTTACATTTCAACAGTCACATCAAATCAGTAACAAAATCGGCCTATTATCACCTTAAAAATGGAACAAGACTTAGAGGGCTCATGTCAGCTCATGACTTAGAAAAACTTGTCCATGCCTTTATAACCAGTAGGCTAGACTACTGTAACGGTCTCCTTGCAGGTCTTCCCAAAAAAACTGTCAGGCAGCTACAGCTTGTTCAGAACGCTGCTGCTCGAGTTCTAACAAAGACCAAAAAATGTGAGCACATTACACCAATTCTTAAATCATTACACTGGCTTCCTGTACGTCAGAGAATTGATTTCAAAATCCTCCTGCTCACATATAAATCACTACATGGTCTAGGGCCGAGGTATATCACTGATATGCTCCCACTACATAAGCCTTCTAGATCACTAAGATCCTCTGAGACCAATCTGTTAGTGGTTCGCAGAGTAAACTCAAATCAAGGGAAAGCATCTTTCAGTCATTATGCAACAAACAGCTGGAATAAACTTCCTGAAGATGTAAGACTTTCACCCACTCTGACCACTTTTAAAACTAGACTGAAAACTTTTATGTTCACCTTAGCTTTCTGCTAAATCTTCGCACTTTTAACGTCCGCACAGTTTTGATTATTGTCTATGTTTTTATTTTCTTTGTCTTTCTGTAATGCATTTGAATTCATGACATGTTGTGCTGTGAAGCACTTTGAGTCTGCCTTGTGTATGAAAAGTGCTATACAAATAAAGCTGCCTTGCCTTGCCTATATTGTTGCACACATTTATCTGTGAGGTTTTGTAGTGTTAATTGTTTCGGTGGCCGAGGGGATTAGGCTTCTGCTAAAACTGTAGTTTATATTTCCAGTGGCAGATGAATCCACATTTGTTGCTCTAGTGAGTATTTGGGGTATTTACGTATGTACTATAAACCCTATACTGTATGTATGTATGTATGCATGTGATGAACTCCAGTGTGTGTATTCACGGTACAGTGTGGCTCATTGATGTGTTTGTAATGGAGCTCTACGGCACAGAGGAAGAACATTTATCAGCCTTTGGATTGACATAAAATACTTCATAGTTCATAAATGCACTCATTGTTGGTCTGGATATTTTATTTTTTGACAAAAATAAACATATAGAATATCTCCAGACTTCTCCTTTCATGACCCTGTTCCGTTAAACAAGTGAGCTAGTGTTGAAAATCCTGCCGCTTTCTTCTGATGCACGATAACATTTAAAGGAATTACATGTTTACATCTCCTTCCCAATACTGTACTCTGTGCACATCCGCTAAGCATTTCTATGTGCTGAATGCAACAGGGCCTCTGCTACTTGTCAGCCTAGTGGAGCATATCACTTTGAGAAGTTTACTCCTGCAGCCACTTAGTCAACTTTGCAGATAAGGGCCTGGCGTTATCGCGGGCTCAAACCTCTGCTTCAAATTAAGCTAGTGGCCGTAAACAATATGCAAATCAGATCTGACCCGGTGCCAGCCAGCCACTCTGACTCGCTGAGCATATTCATGAAGTCTTCAAGGCGACGTGCATTACGATTATGAGTGCAAATCACTCGCCGCTCACACACCCCACCCAAACCCTCCACAATTCATTTCTATGGACAGCCACAGTCCTGCTGTGATTCATGTTTATATCCCTTTTAGATAATGCAACTGTTTAGCTGGATAGAGCGAGGGGGGAGAATGTCAAAGAGGAGGTCTTAAATGATTTGTGATATATGTTGTATGTTATATATTATGGAGTAAATGGTTTAGTTAAAGCTATGTGGCCATACTTGTTGGCAAAATTAAATGTTTCGTATAGTGTGTTTAGGAAATGACTCAGGAAAGTGAAATGTGTTCCCACTATTCATTATCCTGTTCCCACTACGGACAGACAAATACCACTCTGATGTATTTTTTGATAAATTGCATTCTCTAAATGACTTTAAACTGTCTCTTGACTCATTCAGTGCACAAAAAAAACAGAAAGTCGAAATTTGTCACAGTCTGTACCATTTACAGTACAACTTAGTCAGCAGTCAAAAAGTAGATTCTACAATCTGAGCTTAAGTAGCGAGTGATAATCACTGAATACGAACTGCACAGAATACATACTGTATGTGATCACATTATAGAATTGAAACTGTCTACTAAGATGTATATAAGATATTAGGAGTACGCATCTTTCCCTCATAGGATGATTAGATACTATATACCGTAGATACATGGGCTACGATAGGATTCAGGGAAAGACACATGTTAATATATAACTATTTGATGCAAAGCAATCTGATATAAAAGTGGCTCTGCTGATTACCTTCATATAGATATATTTCATGAAAGTATTTTTGTTTCTTTACATTATAGCCCTGGAAGAAAATGGAAGACAAATGTCTCATTTCAGAATAACATGTCATGGTGTTTATTACTTTTCATTCACCCCATGTAAAGAGACTGAAGGTCCTCGAGGCAGCGGCCGTGGGTACGACTCCCCATTTCCTGTCTTTCCTAAAAAACAAAGGCTTTGAAAAACTGCCCAAAAAATTATATATAAAAAAAAAGATCTGTGTCTTGGTCTTGTGTGTTCTTTCTTTTACTAGCTGTAATGTTGCTACCGTCCACATAATCTTTGTCCTTGCCAACCTTTCCCTGAGCCGTCTCACCAGGTGAGCCTTAAAGCGTAATCCCGGGGTAAAATCATCCCAGGGTCTTTTTCGGCAATTCGTATCAACGATTAACGGAGAAATCCCGGAGAGTCGCTACAACACGGGCATCTGATTACCTCATGGCAGTACGGTGAAGGCATTAAAACGTCTTTTCTAACCACGGATACTGCTCAAAATAACATCAAACCTCTGCAGCAGCATGAGAAGAGTCCTTACACTTAAAACGAAGCACCAACAACGTAATTAGTGAACCTGGAGTTTATTAAAAGAATGTTTTAAAGACTTACCTACTGGCCCCTGTACCAGCTCCTCTCACAGTAAAGTCCATTCAAGTGGATTACCAAAGTCAATCCAAAAAGAAGGAGTCCATTGGTGCTTCGTTTTCTGTGTAGGGACTCTTCTCATGCTGCTGCAGAGGTTTGGAGTTATTTTGAGCAGTATTAGTGGTGAAAAAAACGTTTAAATGTCTTCACCCTACTGCCCTGAGCTAATCAGTGTTAGTCACACCCGGCTGTTACAGACCCTATCGGATTTCTCTGTTCATACAAAAAAAAATTGTCTCGATGGCTTATTTGATGACGCAATTTGTCGTAAAAGACCCTGGGATGATTTTACACCGGAATTAAGCTTTAAGATTCGCTGTTAGATTTCAAATTCTTCTAAACTTTAAATCTTATATTTGATGGTGCACTGTAAACTGTGTCGGCCATTATGTTCTTTCTCACAAGCAACTATAGAAACGCTCAACACTACTTTAACGTTATACTCTTGTCAATGTGAGTTTTGCATTGGTCTTTTCCTTTTACGAGAGTGGAGTAGACTGTTCCGTGAAGTGTAGACGTTGTGCAGAAGCAGCGAAGCTGAGTTAACTGGTTCATGCTACATTTCGACAGGACTACAGGTTCACGTATCGATAGTCACATCTTTAACATTAAAATCAATTCAGTGAATCTTTACACCCCTTTAAGCTACCATGGTCAAATAATTTATATTTTAATGCGTTGTGAAATCAAAATATATAGTTTTTTCAAACAGTAACACTGTTTCCCTGGTAACACCTAAGGGTTTGACTAATACCTGGATCAACCATTTCCATCCCATAATGTTGGTCGTGTGGTAACCCTAGATTTGTTAATACTCGAGAAAAAAAATTCTATTCTTATTCTATTCAAGGTGAATGCCTCACCTTAACCATCTCGCGAGACTTTAACAAATCTTGGATTACCTTCTACACACAACCCATAAGGTTCTTATGCAACGGAAACATTGTTTACGTTTGACAAACTGTAAATATATTTTGACAGTATGTTTAACAACTAAATAAGCTAGCTATCCAGCCATGAAATAAGAGAGAGATTTTTACTTTTCCATTTAATTTAGCACACAGATTTTACTGGTTCTACTTAGTAGGTGCCCTATATCACATTTTTAATGGACACCCTGCAGCCAACCAGAATTGAGTATTCAACCAGATCATGGTATAATGTGTTTTGTAAGTACTTGTTACTGTAGTTCAGTAAGACAACTGTTTTCTGATCTGCTACTGTTTTCATTTGATTTTGATTTGTCGTTAATACAAACACCTCACACCTCATTAATGTTCACCTGTTGTCTTAATAATTCAGCCTAAAGTACATTTACACGGCATCAATTCCATCAGTACACCAAATAGCCTACCACACACACACACACACACACAAGGTGGTTGTGGTAGCTGTGTTTGCCAGGGCTAACAGGATTAACTGAGTTCATAGGCTGTGGCGAACATGTGGGTTTTCAGGAGGTTTTCGAACATGTCCATAGATGTTGCATTTTGGATTTCTGCCAGGAAAGAGTTCCAGGGGTGGGGGCTGCTGCATTGAAGCCTCTGCCCCCGATACTCTGCAGGTTAGTGTGGGGAGCAGTCCTGTGTCTAAGGACAAGAGGTTCTGGGTGGGATGGGGTGTCGGAATGGATGAGGTCTGATACTGGGGGACGAGGGCATGGAGTGGGATTGTGGATATGGGGATTTTTTATGAGATGTGGGACTTGACTGGAAGCCAGTACTCAAACAGAAATCTTGCTATTACTATGTCTCTCTTCTGATTGCTGTTGAGTTACTTTCATTACTTGAACAATTCCTGCACAACTTTCCCCTATATACGGTATATGGATATTATAATAAAACATCTGCAGAAAGTGTTGAGTCTCATCATAGGTAACTTAATAGTGCTCAGCAAAGTTGCACCAATTAGAATTAATCAATGAATGAAAAAAGCATTTCCTTCTGAAACCATAATCATTGGTCGTACCATGACACTGAACACAGAAGTTTTTTTTTGTTGTTTTTAAAGATTATTTTAGAATGGGGTGAGAGAGAGAGGGGGAGACATGCATTAAGGAGACCCAGGTCAGAGTTGAACCCACAGCCGCTGCCTCAAGGGCCTCTTTACATGGGGCGACTGCTCTAACCACTGAGCCACCCCGAGAACAAGGAGTTTTGTTCAAAACTATGATTTGAGACGTTGTTTTTTATCCCTCCTTTAATTTTAGCATAAAGATATGTCCAGCTGATAAAAAAGGTTAATCAGAAACACTGATGTAAAAGGGATGCAAGTCATTCCAAAGGGGTGTAGTGCAATACTTTTTACAACCGGAGCGCACCTGTGATGAACGTTCACTATTAAAATGTTACACCTTTTGTTTGTGTAACCTACTGTGACAAGTCTACATAGACCTAATATGAGTCAACTGCATGAAGGCCTTTACACCGGGGGATTTTTTTGTGCGATTCTTTTGAACTTTAATATTTATATTTTATATTTTTCTCATGAATACTTTCACACAGAAAGTGAATATTGCCCTGCGAAAAAGTGACATTATTTTTTTGGATACAGTTTGATTTTAGTGGGTTTTCGCACCCCAAATATAGACATCAAACAATCCGATTGTTTGTTTACTTCTGAGGATTATAAAACAACAACACAAAGGTCTGCTGCTAGACCTCATTCATCTATGGATCAGAGCGAAAACTATTTGACTTTGAACCTCCACAAAGGCAGCGCAGATAGCTTCACTTCTTCCATTCTGACCTTTTCACAATAAAAGCTATAGACACACATACGTATAAATATTAGAGGGAACTTAAATTAATTCGGAGCATTTCGCTCAAAGAAAACGTAAGTATCTTACAGTAGTTCAGTTTTAGCTTTTCCTGCTTCAGCTTCCTGACTGTGTTCAGAAATCACAGGAGTAGACGCTTTTATTTCTCCGGTGTTAACCTCCATCACTGCACTCAGCACCAGAAACAGGACACGGGACTCTTCCTGAGCTGCTGAGAATATTCAAACCTTTAATGTCGCACGTTCCCATCTCTGCCGGTGTGAATAGTGATGCTGTCGTTCAGTCTTTCCCGGCTATTTTTCAGTTTTTTACGGCTTTTTGACAGCAACTGGAAATTTTAAGGTGGAGTGTTTTCTTTCATGTTACTGCATGCACAAGTTGATGTCTTAAATTAATCAAGCCACCTTAAATATCAAACCACATTATACTTTTCTGTTTTTCTCACTTGAGAAAAAAGTGCCATAGCACTGCTCCGGTGTGTTACTACACGACTACACCCCTGGTTATTCCTGTGATGATGGCCTAAAGAGTAAATGTTTGCCATAAGACAGAATGAACCAATGGTGTTTCAGGACAGTTCCCCTGGCCATCATATTATACAGCTGTACATAGTATATACACAACCACTTATACACACATTTTCTCACTTTACATTATTGTATTTCTGTCCTCAGGGTCTTTTCTCCTTCCAGAGAGCTGTCCACTGTCCCTCAACAAGGTGTTCGCCCAGACGAGCCGTCATGAAGTGAGATGACTAACTAACCCTGACACTGACTAACAATAAGAGGGGTGACTGTGACTTGGAATATGATTGGCCTGGCTTTGTGTATATTTGCATGGGGTGGGTGTTGTTAATGCATTATGTCCAAGTGTGGGAGGGAGAAGATTTGTTAGTTTGTGTGTGTGAGAGCATGATTTGTGATTTTTCACACAAGATTCTGAAAAGCAGCATGTAGGGAATTGGCTGCATACAAGTGGCTGTGTGAGCTGAAAGATGGCCGGTGGATGGTGGGGTGACAGTTGGCAGTGTAAGTGTGTGTCTGTGTGTGTGTGTGTGTCTGTGTGTGTGTCTGTGTGTGTTTCTGCAGTAAAAGCTGAGGGCAGGTTAGGTTGAGTGCTGTAATTAGAGAAACAGCCTCCAAAAGTTGTTAACTAACAATGTCTGCCATGTGGACGATAATAGAGAACGGACAGAGGGAGATCATCAGATTGAGTGGTAAACACAGGCTGTGCATTAATGAGGCAGATATTGATCTTTGCTTAACCCCTTGAAACCACATTTTCTCCTTACATGTTCCCTCAAGTAAAAGAGTAAAAAGAAAAAAAAACACATGATTCACTATCATATACTCTGGATATCAAAATAAGGGAACAAAGTATTCATACTTAATTTATTCTGAAATACTGTTGTGCTGTTTTATTGTTCATCCTTTTATAGAATATCAGCTGTCCTAGCATGTTTTTTTAGATAACCAAGATACTTCAACAAAAACTTTTAATTTGTGAAGAAAAAAAAACAGTGATCAAAATTAGAGAACAGTAACCATTGTGTCAGAAGAGAAGATTTCAACAATGTTTTCTTCTCTAGGATTCAAAAATGAACAGGAAGTGTAGAGGCCACAGCTTTGAATGACACATCTGCGCCCACAGGACATCATAAGTTTCTCACACTGCTCTGGTTTGATCTTGGTCCATTCTGACTCAGTCTCTTCCACAGTTCACTAACTGTTGTGGGTTTCTTAGACATTACTTTGTTGCTGAGGATTTTCCAGAGATTCTCTATGGGCTTGTTTTTGTTTTAAAATAAAGACATAAAATACAGAATAAATCAAGAATTACTTTCTTCTCTAATTCTGATCTCAACTGTATATTGTATCGTTCCTGCTTTTTGCAGATGATGTGGTCCTGATGGCATCGTCGGTCAGTGACCTTCAGCACTTACTGGATCGGTTCACAGCCGAGTTTGAAACGGCCGGGATGAGGATCAGCACCTCTAAATCTGAGGCCATGGCTCTCAGCATGGCTCTCTTACTTCAGGTAGGGAATGAGTCCTTACCCCAAGTGAAGGAGTTCAAGTACCTCGGGATCATGTTCACGAGTGAGGGGACAATGGAGCGTGAGTTTGGCTGGAGAATTGGAGCAGCGGGGCGGTGTTGCAGTCGCTCTACCGCACCGTTGTGACGAAAAGAGAGCAGAGCCGGAAGGCAAAGATCTCGATCTACCGGTCAATCTTCGTTCCTACCCTCACCTGTGGTCATGAAAGCCGGGTCATGACCGAAAGAATGAGGTTGCGGGTACAAGTGGCCAAAATGGGTTTTCTCAGGAGGGTGGCTGGAGTCTCCATTTGAGATAGGGTGAGAAGTTCAGCCATCCGTGATGAACTCGGAGTAGAGCCGCTGCTCCGTTGCGTTGAAAGGAGCCAGTTGAGGTGGTTCGGGCATCTAGTAAGGATGACCCCTGGGCGCCTCCCTAGGGAGGTGTTCCAGGCACGTCCAGCTGGGAGGAGGCCTCGGGGAAGACCCAGGACCAGGTGGAGAGATCATATCTCCAAACTGGCCTGGGAACGCCTTGTGACCCCCCAGTTAGAGCTGGTTAATGTGGCCCGGGAAAGGGAAGTGTGGGGTCTGCTGCTAAAGCTGCTGCCCCCGCGACCCGACCCCGGATATGTGGTTGAAGATGAGACATGAGACATTAAATATTTATTTCCCTAAGCTCCAACCAAATTTGAATTTCATATTTAAATATTCATCTAAGTCTTTTCTGGCTTTTCTGTTTCATGCGGTAGCGGCTGGCCCATAGAGGGCACCCCTCCTGCTCTACATCAACTCTTCATTTAGTGCCAACAGGTCACTGTGCCTCAGCACAGTCTCACAGAGGTGCTAGACTCTTAAGCCTCTTTTCACACATGCACTGCAAACCTTTAATTATCTATCGTTATCATTAGTGACCTAAATGTCTGAGTCAGTCAGAATGGACATAAAAAAGAGTTTCCCTCCCAGCATCCGAGTACAGACACTGTGTAATCTCTGAGTGAGCCCATGTGAGAAAACAGCCGCTCGTTCTTCACAAAGATCTATCATGCTGTGGCCAACATCCAAAAAAAAAACAACCTCTCAAGGGTGGAGAAGTAGAGTGATCAAGATTTGGGAACTTTTGTCAGCAATGACCAATTCAGAAATCTTCAGACATTAAATGAACGGAAAAGAACTCAAGAACTGAGAACACATCTGACACAGGTAATCTCTTGTTGTGTGCTGCATGTGTGAAAGAGACACTCGTTCACTCTGCCCTGATTCTCCTGACATTGTCCGAGGGTCATATGAAGTACAGAGGGCCACATGTAAGTGCTGTTGTCAAAGGTTTTACAGTACAGAAAAGAAAAAGGACATGTTTTGCTTTTTCCACATTTCCTTGATGCCTTTCTCATTTTAAAGTGTGATTCCAGCACAAAATCATCCCGGGGTCTTTTTTGACACGTCAGTTTTTTTCGTGTAACAACTATTAATAGAGGAATCCTGAAGAGTCGCTGACAGCCGGACATGGCTAACACTGATTAGTTCAGTGCAGTATGGTGAACGCATTAAAACAACTTTTTTTTTAACCTATTTCAATCCGTTAATAGTTGATTAATGAAAAAAAAAAATGTCTCAATGGCTTATTTGATGTATGTAAGTGCAGAAAAAAGACTATGGGATGATTTTGCGCCGGAGTTACACTTTAAATGAGCTTTTTTACAGTTGCCTTTCATGATGGTTTTCGCGAAAGTGGTCCACTTTATTTAACTGTGAGAATGAAGTCAACCCTGACATATATTGTTGAAGTTTTTGAATGGTTAAAGATTTTTTCTCTGGCAGCATGAGTCTAAAAATATATGTATCAGCTTTCAAAGACCCACATCTGTCAAATCTAACACAGCAAGACACACACTTGCATTCATACACACAAGACACTCTTTCATCCCCTCCAGCCGTTCGTTACAGGGTCAGGGGTACAAACTTTGATGGAGCTATTGTTCGCCTGCTCGTCTTCCAGCAGAGCAGAAGAGCCAAAGCATTAAGGTCGTCTGCCAAAGCTGTCTTTCCCTCAAAGGACATGGCCAGACCTCGTGCCTGCAAGCCTCAACTCAGAGTTCATATAGATTATTCATGAAAGGAAAGGAAAAACTGAAGAGGAAGGTGAGGACAGTTAAGATCTGGTAACCCCAGATGTCATAAACCAAGATATCACATTCTCCTCTTGTGTTAACGACCTTTGTTAGACCTAAGAATAACAAATTACTATCCACAATTGATTGACCCAATTAAAAGTTTTGGTGCATCAACGTGTTCTTTGAAAGTAGATACCCGTAGAAATAAAATTTACAATAAAGTTATTTTTTTATGTCTGCAAATGGAACAGTACTATATGACATCTGACAAGTGCAGTCAGACTCAGTAGAACTGATAGGAACTGACTAAACACATTTCCATGGTCAAGCTTTGGGTCACAGTTGTTTTTCCATACAACAAGGAAAAAATAGTTCTTATCATAAAAATGTTAAGCGTTGGCATTTGGTCAGTAAAAAGTTAGTCTGTGTTATTACGAGGTCGTGGGTAGAAGCTGCCAAAATGGGTTTTCTCAGGAGGGTGGCTTCTGGCCAACTAAAATCAGAAGGTATGAGACAGCATACATTAAGCATGGAAAACATCCTTTGAGAAATTTCTCTCAGCAGCAAAACAACGGCTGTAACTCACAAATGCGTGTGAGCGGCAGGTTGAATCAGGCATTGTCACACCCACTGCAGTTAGCTGACCCATATCAGGCCACAGCAACAATCTGTTGTAACCCCTGACCTGCCACTTCCTCTTTTGCATGGTGTTCCTGCTCTCTGCTGTTAAGGGAGGCCGCATGTCATGCGCTATGTTTTAACCTTGTCACTTGTTTAAAAGTTTAATTAAGTCTTTAATAATATTCCAGATTCACACAAATTTTACTGATTAGCTTTTTTGGAAATCTGGTTTTGTTTGACTTTTGCCTGTTCTCCTTCTTCTTCTTGTATTGGAATGCCTTTTGTTGGTTTTATTTGGAATTTTATTATATTTCTATATTGTTGGGTTTTGTTTTTAGTTTGACATTAGTTTTCCACTTCTAATTTTCAGGGGACTGTGTGCTTCCAGTGTAAAGATGTTGTCATAATGGCGGCTACAGTTGATTTAGTGCAGGGGTGTGTGGAGTAGCAAGTGGCTCTTTTACACATCTTTGCATGCATCAACCATAAGTGTGCCTTTGTTGTTTTATTTATTGCAGTGTCATGAGAACCCTTATGCCACTAAGTGCTACGAAAAGTAGAGTTTTCAGCTCAGACTGAACTGTAGTCCCACTCAGTGAACTAAAACTCTAAAGCTCACTAACTACTGTCGATGGTGAAGGATAAGCCAGTGAGCTGAGACTTTAGTTGGATAAAGATACTGTTTTGAAAAACAAATGACTTGAATCACTTACTCAGTGAGTCCCTGCATTTGCTCCGGTGTCGGACTGAGAGCTCAACTGATCTGACATATGAACAGATTATTTTAATGAGTTGAGTTGAGTTGGTTCATCCAAAACATTGATGAGTCAGGGTTCATTTTAATAGTTCCTCCATTTTAAAGAATGTTTTCTAATTTTGTTTTAGTTATGTATGGTCGTTTTATGTGTTTTTCATTTTTGTAATGATTTTAAAGCGAGAGATAAAACCATGCACTGGAGGTTTCACCTCTCCAGCTACCAGTCCACACTCCGTATCTGACTGTCCCCAAGCCACTGAGGACTGAGCTACTGCCACCCATGTCTCTTGTATTAATTGTGGTTTGAATCAAAGGTATGAGCCTGTGAATGTTCTCACTTGTCCAGGTCATTGTTATCCCCAAAGACATTTAAGTCAAAAGCAACTGGACTTGGTTGTTTGTCTTGGAAGACGTTTCACCTCTCATCCAAGAGGCTTCATCAGTTCATTTATGCATCTGACCAGGCTGGGATTGGTCCAACGGTCTGGTGTGGGCCAAGGTAGAAATCAAAGGTATGGTTGTATTTAATGGATGAAAGTCCCAGTGTGGCAACACAGGACATACAGGACATTTGACCTGTAATTCAGTTTACCCTCTCCGGGCCCAGTTACAGGAGTACAATTTGACTAATATGAACATTTATTAAATAGTGAAAATCCATTACTTGGTGAAAAAGTCTTGCTGTCACTAGATACTCTTGAAAATGGAATGGGTCATCAAAATACTAATCCAGGCACTGTGAAATGATCTGAATCAAATGACCTGGACTACACTCTACCCACAGTGAGCAGGGATAAGAAAAAGTGAGGGTGCATTAATTTAACTGAGGGTCCAATGCACTCTAATGCACCTTCATGGAACTGAGCCCACAGAGAGTAAGACCCAATAAATCACTGTGGAACCGGAGCCAGAAACAGAATATGTGTTTTTACTAGCTACATTTTTGGTGAACTTTGACTTAAAAATTTGCTCGCCAGTTGAAAGGCATTTTGACAGTGCTGTCCTTTAAGACAATGAAGAACCAGTACATCTACAATGGAGGAAGCTATCATCTGTGTCATAGCATCCAATTTTGTTGCAATCTGCTTTGGTACAATACAAACTGCTCCACAGAAAAGTAGTAGTAGTTGGTACAAATATGCTCCAGTAAATTCACTAGAGTGTATGCACTACTCTATTATAGCATTCTATAGTTAAGAGTTAGTGACCAAGCTAGCTAGCTTGATAACTGATCATAGATACAGTATATCAACTTGCCGGTAAGCCCTGGGATAAGAATCAGCTGTTGATCCCTACCATGGGCCTTTGGGACCTGGAAATGAATTGCAGTTTGGCACTGTGTCAAGGTTCTCTAATCATGTATCAGAAATAAAAATAATAATCAAGTAATTCATTCCAATAAAATGTGGGAGTGTATAAGGGCTTAAAACATTATGATGGAAGTATATGATGGTCATTACCATGCTCCCATATTATGTCACATGAGTTGTTGCAGGAATCTCTGAGTTGATACGGTTTTTTGAACACAGATCTGGTGCACAATTTAATACATTTCTACTACTTGAGAATGATTAGATATTTGGAGATTTTTGCAACAATTGTGGCAATTGGATTGTGAGCCCTGTCGTTCAGGGGCCGTATTCACAAAAAAATCTCAAGGCTAAGAGTAAGTCCTAACTTGCTGATTTAGGAGTTACTCTTAAAATTAAGGGGTTTTTCACTACTACTTTTAGGATTGCTAACTTTTTAAGACAAGTGTAATTCACAAAGCATTTATAAATCTATAAAAATGGAGGAGAAATCTCGAGGACTCCTAAGTCACTAACAGTAAATCAGGAAGGAAAAAATGCATGTTTTTGTAAAAATGTCCAAGTGAAGCTCCATGAATCATTAGTTGTATTTGTTGAGTCCACTAGATGGAGCTCTTGGTTTAAAGAAAAGGGCTCAATGAATGGTGATTCCGATGTTTTCAACCCTTTGTTGAACAGAGAGCTCCAACTAGTGGACAGCATTATTTAGCCTACCTCCTGACAAGCTAGCATGACATGATTGATACCAATAGATTCTTTAGGTTTCAGATGATACAATCATTTTTACTAGTCAAGTCAAGTGGTTAAGGGTCTGGCACCCCAGGGTTCCCCACTTTTCCCGGCTGGTAATATAATCGAGCTGGTAGTTTTCTAACTTGGTAGCTTTTAGTTTTATGTGAGTAAGAATTCCCTCAATCAAATTGCCTGTTTGGGACAATGTTTCGAGTATCCATAAAATCGCTCCCTTATTGACGGTGGTGTCTACCAAAGTTGCAATTACATTGGATGGTGCAGAAGAAATTGTGCCAGGAATAGTTCATCTGACATTGCTAGCATTGCTGCTGTAAATGGGCAGTGAGACATTCAGGCCCATATCAATTATAGATCCAGGTACCCAGGGGTCTTTGGATTGGGATTGGCACCAGTAAGGATACTATGGATGCTGCTGGTCCATCTCTCCCGCTGTAAGTGCTGTCTGGTCTTATTCTGTTCACCTCGGAGCTGTAAGTACTTGGCGAAGCTTTGCAGGAGGGAACTTTTACTGCGCTTGTTTAGTATTAAGTGCCACTTTGGATTTACATCCCTACCCATTGAACAACCCATATTGCCTTCTAGTGTTGATTGTTTGTTGTGAAGGACAACACATCAGTCACGGTGATAACACCATACATCATTACACCTCTTTCATGCAACATAGTGGCTCCAATCAATTGGCGGAGATAAGAGTGCTATGGAACATACCAACGGATTTACAGCACCATTATGTCAGGAAAACGGCAAAGCATCTGTAAAACCACAAAAAGCCTTGCTATTTCTCACTAAACAACTCTCCTTTTCCGACACGAACCACTGTTTTGTTTTTTCTTGTTTCCTCATATCCTCACTTTACTCAGCAGCTCACATTGCGTCTCAGTTTCTGCCTCACTGTTTACTTTGACCAACTCTCCTCTGTGTTTTTGCTTTCTCCATGCCTCTATTTTCCAGAGTGCAGTAGTAAACTATGTTGATCAATGAGAATGAGCCATAAATCTAAATGGAAATGCAGCCATTGCCTTTTAGTCTGCAAATGGATGTCTTTTCCAGGTCTCTAAAAGCACAGCCAGGTGAATTATAGGATCCACCAGGCTGTGTTGCTCTGGGAGAGCTGCCTTGCATACTGAGCAGATAGATAAAATACCACAGCTACTGGACATATGCCATCACTCACACAAAGAGAGGCAGATATGACAGCAAGACAATAAACATTTGGCATTGCCGTGTGCGAAACTTGCACTTAAAATTAAAAATACAGTTAAAGTTTGACAGACATAAAAAAACATACAGTATGTTGATTGTGATTTGATTTTCAAACTTTGAATGAATACAAACCAGTGCCTGCTTAGGGCTCATATAGGCTCTACGTTAGTTGCACATTTTGCTCACATTTTGTCTGTATTTCTGCACGTATCCTGCAAGCTTGCGGATGCGTACCAATATGGACCAAATGTTGCAGTACCAACAGAAATTGGGGGGAAGTGACAGGCACTGTTCACAAAGACTTCCGTGAGTAGCAGGAGCGAGCAAGTCATCAAAAGCCCCAATTGACATCCTGAAATACTGAAAGTGACGTTGGTCAATTTCTGTCATCTGTAAAAACCAACATCTGGAATTCTCTATCCACACTCTGGGATGTCTGTAGTGTCTCACAGACCACCACTGTCTACAATGTTGCCCGCCATTTTTCCTCCTTCTCAACAGACGCAGGATCGTTATCTCCTCCATCGTCGCCATGTTTGTTGTCGTCAAAAACTTTTTTCAAACTTAATTGGAGTAACGTTTGAATCTGAACGATGCCCTCTAGAGGATGTTTTGCTCAACGTCTATTCCAACGTAAAAGGACGCATGAAAGCATGAGGGCAGAGACGATTAGAACATTGATAACATACGTCTCTATTTACGTGCTGCTGTCGTTGCATCCTCAAGCAGACTTAACTTTGTCTCTTCCATTTGGCAACTTTTATGCACCTCAGTTCTTAGTTACAATGGTTTTAAACAAAGGAAACTGACACAAACTGCAGTACAAAAATGTAAACACACCCAGACTCAACTTTTTCCCGCAATACGGCGCAGATTAATGACATCACTTATCACTCTCGTCAATACTGAACTCTGACCTCTACTAAGTTTGTTAACAATATCAAGATACGATGCAAAGAAAGAATGTCTTCTGCTTAAACAGATGAAATCTATTTTAGCTTGTAGTTTAAATAATCAATTTACAAATTCCAAAATAATGCTAGGTTGCAACACTGCATTAATGTGAAAACCAAATTAACTGCTAGGGTTGGTCTACCTCAACTAAACATTTAAGTGGGCTTTACAGACTCCAACTGACCATTAACAAGATATCACTTTAATTAGGCGACAAACCGCTAATGCTAATTGCTAGAGCTAATCGCTAATTCTTCCAGCACAGTCTGGAAAACAGTTCCAGAAGGTTCCATAGTAAAAGCTCAGGGAACTGGATATGCTCTCTCTCTGCTTAAATTATTTTAATGATGTTAATCACAGTTGATTACCTGGATGCACACGCAGCCCATGGCTTTATCTGAGAGCAATTTAATGTAGTACTATGAGAGTAAAATAAGCCTACAATAGTAGGGTTTTAAAACTTGCAATGCCCTGTTGATTAGATGTTCAAAAGCTGATAAAGACAAAACTGTGCCATGTCTGAATCACTTCAGAGGCAGAAATAATAATTTCTAAAGAAATAAATGAATTGTTTCAGATTGATGTAAGCTAATTTTCTTGTCTGTGTCCAAAACTACATTTACACATACAAGTGTCCTCACTGAAATACCATTTGTACGTAGAAATGCTGCTTCCATGATGGATGGCCCCCATTGGTCAATAGAGGGCTGATAAACTGAATGGATTTTTTTTTGGTTCTTTTTACTATTGATATTGTGAAGATCAGACTACAGGACCATAATCGCCGTATCAACGATGTTCATATTATTTTCCAATATTCCAAAAGGTAGACCATAGCTTTAATTTAAAGGGAAATGCCCTCTGCTAAACGTGACTTCTTAGTTAACTTGAAATTGACTTCTAAAGTATTGTTCAAAGGTGCCTTAGCTAAACAGCCAGACACTTACGTAGTTAGCGATATGTGAAGTTTCCATGTATAGCATTGCTACCAAACGCGGATTTTATCCAATATCAGCACCAACCCCAATGAATTGCCCATTGTCTAATGTACAAACAGCATTTAAAATCAATTATATCACAAAGACATTTTCACAGGTCAAACATAGACTTCGAGACTCAGAGGAAATTGAAAATTGGACCAACTTCTATCTGTCTAAGTAAGGTCCTTCCTGGTCTGGCGCATGATTAATTCTTGGAACCGCCAGAGTGTTCCAGGAATTCAACATCCTGTTCTCCTACTCTTGCCTAATCATTCTTTGCCGGTCATCCTGTTCTTTGCCTGGACATAATGTAACAAGCACAGAGTCAAACTGAGTCGAAACAGATATAATATGTAGATACAAAATAACACATTTATAACCTTTAGAAGAAAAAGGACATTCCCATTTAAGTCCAACTTGCAGCAAGTTGCAGAGTTGAGGTACTGCAGAACATGCAGTGGAGTAGTGACGTTAGGAGAGCCAGCCGCTAAATTAGTCACTTTTAACAACGTATGCTTCATCCACACACTCCTGTCACTATATCGGAAAATGTTACTATCACCAGATAAGTGACAACTTTGTTCGGCTTGTTTTCTGTAACCAGTGTGATATGAGAGCATGGCGGAGTTAGCAAGCTAGCTAACTAACCAGCCGTCTTCTGGTTGGCTGTTGGCTTACTGGTTCATTTTCATGCTGCATTGGTGACAGAAAATGGGCCAAACAGCTTGTTGGATCTGTCAGTCCCTCGACCTTGCTCCCTGCCATTCTGGAGAAGGTCTTCTGAGCTACGTAATTCCGCTCTCCTCCCAGCAAGATATTGACATCTCTAATAACTATGAAAAATAATGCACAGTAATTCGTGTCTATTCCACATAGTTATTTTGTGGGTATTCCACATTGAAATCAAGTGACATAGTATAAGAACACTAATCTCTGGTAAGGGAGGAGGGTCAGGGTGGTGGATGAGTCCCAAAACACAGGACTTTCACCCGAGGGACCAGTTTTTCGTGTTCCAGAAGTACTAAATCAGTCCACAACCTTTTTTTTCTAATCCTAACAGTCATTTTTATGCTTATCCGTAAGTGTCAGCTTTTGTTGCCTAAATGGTCACAGTCATGGCATTAAATAGAATGTCTTCATAAGATATCATATACATTTATGTGCATTACTTTTAAGTAAGATATTATACAAACCTGTTGATGACAATACATTGATTGTCACCATGACATCTGACAACAATCAGCATTTTGTTAAATGTTAAATCACGCAAGAAATGGCTCAATTTTCTTTCCATCCAATTTAATTTCTATGGCTCAGGCCGCCCTGAAAACTGTGCATTTTTTTAAGTTTTGGCTTATTCCTATTTGGCCTCATTGCCTTATGACTAAATTTGCACAGTGTTGGATTTGTCTTCAGCATTGTTTTCTTTTCCTTTTCCAATTTTATTCCTTCCTGATGATTACATCAGTATTGCTACAATACACGCCATAGGTAAAGCGAGTCCCTGTTGACCTGTTGGAAACATGTTGCAACAGCCAACGAGTGAACTGTTTGGTATACTTTTGAAAAAAGGTTGCTGCTCCTCCACCAACCAAAGCAGAGATGCGCTCCCTCTTAGGGCAGGGCAGATAATTGCAGGTGATGGATCCACAGTAACCCTAGTATGGCTCTCATTACTGTCCAGTGGATTTCTAAGTAAGAAATTAGCTTCATTGCTTGGGCTCCGGTTGTCAACTGTTTGCTTTTTGCGCTGTAGTGCACGCTCTGAATGCACACTCTGCAAGGATCAGAGTGCACATGCTCGCATATCCCAACACCGACACCTATGCTATTCTTGCACACCAATCAGAGTGCTCTGACCATAGCATCACTGAAGGACAAAACGTCTTTTGTATTGGATTTTGTGTATTTCTGTTTTGATATAGTACAGTGCATTCCTAATGGATCAGGTTTTGATGAAAAAAAGAAAGTGTGAAGGTTCACATCAGCCTATTCAAATCAACTAATTTTGAAGAAATTACTTGATTTATCTGGCAGGTCATTAATACTTACTATGCATTGAGTCCCTTTTAATATACACCCATAGTCTAAGCATTAGCATAATCATCATTCACTGTAACTGATCATTATTTATTATTTACAGCTTATATTTGAAGTATACTAAGTTATAAAACATTATGTATAAGACCAAGGAGGAAGCAGGAAAAGGTAGGGTCTTTAGTGGGTCTGGGTCTAAGAGCACCTGTCTGCCTACATCACTGTACATACAACACAGTGATAGTCTGAGACATCACAGTGCTGCTGTTTCCCCTTGCTCTGAGTGATGGAGGCCAGTGTCTGAGCAGAAGGCGACAATTTGATTATATCAGCCAAACACTCAAAGTCATTAGTACGTAATGGATATCAGATTGTGAAACACTTCTACCACCACTGCACTAACTTGAGCTGTGGTTAGCTGTGAGTAAGAAGAGGAATGAGGAGGCAGTGTAGGGGCAGTATTCAGCTTGTATTAATCATTTCTTTTACCCAGGCTTGGGGAGCGACAAAATACATGGAACAGGGTTACGTAACTAGAATAGTTGCATTTTCTGAAGAACATGTACAAGAGCTGGAAGCTGCTGCTTGTACCATCTAAGGCTGTTGCTATAGCTGCTGCCACAAAAGCAGATTTCCAAATCTTGTAGCGCTTCCTACAAGTAAAATTGTATCAAATGCTACAGACTTGTTTAGTGTCTTGTCTATATATATAACTGCTGAATTTGAAGAACTAGGACAGTTAGAGAAATAATATGTAAGATTATTGTTTGTATTATTGTTTAGGTGTTGGTTCAACTTTACATTCATTTTAGAGGCTATAGTTTGTGGTGCTGTTGGGTTGTGTCTAATATTATGTCTATCCACATTGATATAAGTGGGAAAAAGATAATAATTGATTAGGGATGTCCGATAATATCGGTGGGCCGATATTATCGGCCGATATTGAGTTAAAAATGTAATATCGGGAATTATCGGTATCGGGTTTTTACAACCGATGTTAGTTCTGTAGGCGTCAGCATTTCCGAGTGTACCTGAATGCAACACGTGCCGTTTACAGGCGCGTGCTTGATGACGTATAACAACAACAACATGCTTCACTCGTAGGTTGCTAACCGTGGCTAACGAGCTTCAGCTCTCCCGGTGCATGAGATGTCCGTGGTTTGGAAGTATTTCCAAGTGTCACCTCCTAACAGTAAATGTGCGCTTTGCAATGACTGCAAGGCGTTAGTTATGAGAGGAGGAAACAAGGCGTCTTCCTTTAATACATCACATTTGATCACCCACCTCCAGAAGAATCATGCGGAGTTAAACGCTACATCTGTGCAGCAAAGTGATGAAAAGAAGCAACAGCCGACACTGAGAAACAAACTTTTTCTATCGTTCAAGATGCCGGATTCACCAAACGTGTGGAGTTCCTGGAGCCCCGTTATGTCTGTATAACGCCCAGTCAGAATGTTTCTCAGACCAGTGCTGACCTGAATTGCACAGCATTGTTTACTGTCACGTCGAGAAGCTAATTTCTGGTGCTGTATCCGTTAGATCCAATACAGGTTAGCATGTTGAGCTTAACTGCTAATTTATTGATTGTATTATTTGCCAAGTTACGGCTCAGTCGTTACTCAGTCTGGAAAAAGAGGACTATGTTTGTTTACTACTCTGGACTGAAGCTATGCATCTTCCTTGTTGTGATGTTGTCTGTAGTGTTGTTTGAGGCAAAATATTCTCTCTAAAAACACAAACAAATAAATGAATGGCACTTTTTTCAATAACTTATTTTGTACAGACTGTGTTTATATTTGAAAAGCCATGTTGCATTTATGTATGCATCCAGTGGGGCATCACATAAAATTAGGCATAATGTGTTAATTCCATAATAGGTGATATGTGATGAATTTTGGTGTAAAAAGACTGCATATATCGGTATCGGGTGATATCGGTATCGGAAATTAAGGGTTGGACAATATCGGAATATCGGATATCGGCAGAAAAGCCAATATCGAGCATCCCTATAATTGATACCTTTGATGAAGGGTGTTTGTTTTAAAGGGTCACAAACCAAAAAAGATAAAATATTGGGAACCACTGTTGAAGTGTACAGTAGAATACACTGGTGCTTTATGCTGTACATAAACGGTCGATACAATCATTTTAATTTTGGTTTGCTTTGGCCACGGTCTACATATGCGCAAAATAGCCTCAGAAATAGCTTACCTTGGTCTCATACATCTGAAATGATTGAAGTTCATGATGGTGTCAAAATGCATACTATCTTAACTTTTACCATTTTATTTTACCATAAAGTTTCATTCTAGTCTAATTGTAGCATGTTTATTGCATTAGTTGCATTGTTTTGGTTTTTTTTTCTCTTGATGTATGTACTGTAACAGTGCCTCAGTAGCCTGTCTGGACCCACTGACTGTAAAGACAGAGGAAATAATCACACAGAAAGAAAAAAAAAAATCACCAGTTCTGGATAATGACCAGAGAGGAGTGATCAAGGTGGTGTATGGGGACGAGTTGTGTACTGGAAAAACAGTAACCCATTTCCAAATGAACTAAAGAGATCACCAACGAATGGTCAGTGTGCAGAGCCTGCTGGACACTGGCTTTGTTCATAAAGAGGATGGCTGCCAATGACAGTTATGTTGTTGATCAGGCACAGGATGCAGCTGAGGACTGAAGAAGGAAGGAATCTCCAGCCTGATAGAAGGATCTGATTCACAGTATTCCCTGCATGGCAAGATAGAGGAGTAAAGATGTTTGCCTTGTCTGGTCGGCAGTGTCATTTGATCGGTTGATCAGTCTGTCTGTTATATCTCTCTCTCTCTTTATTCAAGATTCAAGATTCAAGAAGCTTTATTTATCCCGAGGGAAATTATTTTGCAACAGTTTCGATACAAAGGCGGAAAAGGATCAGAGTAACAATAAGCATAAACATAAATCAAATCAAAATAAAGCTAACGTCAGATGAATCAAGCAATGAACCAAGTGTGACAGAGTGCAACAGACGTCGTGGTTAAGCGTAGGTATATACAATATACAACAATACGCAGCGTGCAGTTTAGCAGCAGATTGAAATAAAATAAGTACAAACTAAATAAGTGAGAAGGAGCGATAAGTTATATATATATATATGTATATATAGGCTGGATTCTTAATGCCACACAAGAATTTTGATGACCCTTATGCTGCGATCACCCCGCTTGCGATGGACACGATAGAAGCAATGCGGTTACACAAAAATTCAATCTACAGGCGTGATTTGAACGTGGGCAGCGCCCTCCTCGCTTTACTTGCGTTACCCATGACTTCATAGATGCGTCCAATGCCTCCAACGTTCGAGTTGAAATATTTAACTTTTCAGCTGAATCACGTGACGCTGTGGCGTGTCAGCCAATCAGCATTGAGATCGTGGTAAGCGTCTTAAAATCTGGGGGATCACCAGGGGATCACCATAGCTGCCATTGTTGCAGTTCTTGACCACATCAAGGAAACCAGACTGTTCCTATGAATATCATATAATGGCTATAACTCTGTCCTGTGGATGGCAGCAATTGCCTTCAGGCATCTAGTCTGCTGGCAATTCAGAAGAAGAAGTAGAAAGCCGTCATTGCAGAGTGAAGCCTATTCCCACGAGCGTATATCTGTCTGATCTACAGGAGAGCCACAGAGGCAGCACAAATCTTAACACCTATACACGATACTGATAGATACTGGTATCACTGTGATACGCTAATATTAACCGATAACATCGGCCAACCAATATATCAGTCCAGCTCTAAAGATTATTAAACATCCTGCCTTCAACAAAAATATCAGTTCTGGACAATATCTGATCACAATATGTCTCTCTTGATATATTCCTTGCTTTCCCTTGCTTTACTCTCCTTTTTCCTGCACTCCTCCCAATCCGCCACTGCTCAGCACACAGAGGCCAGGCTCAAGGCAAAAAAAAAGGAAGAAAAAGATGCCATATGTCTTCCTGTGACACAGACTTTACAGCAACAACTCATCACCACAGAGTGTCCTCAAAGCAAGGTTGACAACCTTGCCAGTGAATGACAAACTATCGGAGCTCTGCAAAGTCTCCTTTTAGCATTTAATAAACAGTTTATGAAGTACTCATTGACTTGTTAAGTTGTCAAGTCCAAAAAATAATCAGCATGCGCAGCATATTGGTGTGCGGTGTGATCAATCTTACTTAAATCTCAGAAATTATAAAATAACATGGCAAACAAATTGCAAAATAAGAAAGGCCTTTGAATATTAGCCTCAGGTTCTTGGCTGCATTTTTCAAACTCCCACAAAGTAGATGTAGTCCTTTAAGGCAGACTGAAGCAGGTTTCATGGCAGCTTTTACAGTCTGCCACTCCTGAAGCTGCTGAGTAAAATCCTCCCACACTACACCAGATTGATTCCTCTGCCTGGTGGAGAAGCTCCAAGTTGAATCTCCTCTCTCTTTGTAGTGGACAACACTGACTGACCAATATCCCATTTTTGATAAAGCCAATGCACCAGTCTCACTCTAAGTGCTGAATCTCCAGGGCTGAGGTGAGCTAAGTGGAGTATTTTTTCTTTTCAGAAGCTGTTTACATCACTCTATCCCCTTAATCCCTACTGACGGAGGTCATTGCCATCCTGGTCCCCACCTACCGTTGCCACAAAAAAGCCCCATCTCCAACCCTAATGGGGTGCAGATGGGGCTCCGCCACCCAAACAACATCAGGTGGATAGCTGTGTGTTGAAAATAACCGAGGCAATGAAAGAAAATAAAGGAATAAAATTGGGAAGATACAGAGGGAGATACAAAATAAAAGAGGAACAGGAGGGTAAGGGAGGGAAAGGAAGCGGGTGGCAAGTGAAATAGAGGTAAAGCTTAAAAGAAAGAGGAAGTAACGAGAGAGTAGAATGAGGAGGATAAATTGAAGGAAAGGCAAAAAGAAGGAGCGGGGGAGACAGTGGAAGTGGTAATTGGTAGATCCAGACAGCCAGGGTCTGAGGAGAGGCTTACAGGCTTGTCAAAGGGGCTCCTCAGGGTGCTTGGATGCCCCTCAGAGAAAAACTCACATACTGTTGCCACTTCCCGGATGGCCAGGCCTCAACCTACCAAAAAGGGCTCTCAATTAGAAGAGGTGTCTGCGAAAAAAACCCAGACAGTCACAGGGGTTTCTCCACAGGGCTCGAGGGAGATAGAAAGAAACTGTTTACTGCTACTACAATCGCTGCCTTTGGTATGTAAATACCCTGCTGTTCTCTATCCCTGACCCCATCCTCTCCATCGCACACATACGCACACACACGCACACACACACACACACACACACACACACACACACACACACACACACACACACACACACACACAAACTTCTAATCCATCGCTCCACATTCTTTCCCTGCCTCTGCCACCTCCAAAGGGTGTCCAATTTACATTGTTGCATGGGGTGTTAAACATTTCAGAGTACATGCACAAGCAGATACGCCTGTGAGGTGGAAAGGCTGAGTTTTCACACATTGCCTGTTTTTGAGGCTTTTCCCAGCCAAGCCATGAAATGGGATATTGTGTTGTGCCAAACTGTGTGTGTGTGTGTGTGTTTGTGTGTGTGTATATGTGTGTGTGTTACAGAGTCTGCATCTTGATGCGGGCACATACTCTTCTCTTTTCACATCCCGAACTGCAAATGTAAACATTACATTTGTACCCTGAATTCAGCATTCATAAGCATCGTCATAAGATGTTAATATTATAAGTCCGTCCCCCTATATCCAGGCTGTGTAATCAGTAATGATTGTGACCTTTAATGTCTCTATGGATGTGCAGAAGCCTGCTGTAGTAACCCATGACTCCTTCACTCACATGATCCGTTTCCACATAATTAGAGGGAAATTGGATGGTAATTTAATAACCTCAATTATTTCTGGAATCAATACATCACATAATGAAAGGCTGCTTGCACTACAAATTCAATTTACAGTGTAGCCAAGACCAGAATATAACTTATATATGACATTTTAATTTCAAGGAAACTGGGTTTTTCTATTGATGTTTCATTTGGAGATATGCCTATACATACCTGAAGGTATGTATAAAATGTTATCTACCCCTGAAGATCTTTACGTGACTTTTTCATTTTGTCACGCTTCATCGAAAAATAACTTGTAGCCTTTGAAAATACTGAATAAAATTGGATTGCTGCCCTCAGGAGAAATAAGTAAAAAAGTGTCTTGTTTCTTTTTGTTTCAATAAATATAGCCATCTATGCATAAATCCCTGTGTAATAAATTGTTCCTGTGTATTTCTATATCTCTCCTGATCTTGTTCTGTAACACGTTTTTTTTTTTAAAGAATGTAAAACTTTTGACAAATTACTTTGTTCAAATACAGTCGAAGCATCCTTCACACGTTAGAACGTATTAAGTTGTAGATTCATTTGATTCATTGATTCCAGTGTAAATGTTAAATGTACATAGACAGATTTCTATGAGCTCTTCTCACTGGTTTGGAGTCGGCAGTTGCCGGGACTCAGTTGGAAATATGTGACATCAGGTACTTTGCACTGTTATGGTCTTAGCAACATTTAAATCAGAATGTGATGCAAGTTGGTGGGTTCTTTGGTCACTGTCAATCAAACTTTATCACCCCCAAACAGTCCTAATTCAGCAGATTTGCTGAGTTTAAAGTGTGTTTAACTTTTAATAAGTAGGGTAAGATTGGAAAAGACAGGCCCTAAAGTAAATTTCCTGTCAAATTAATACATATTTGTATATCAGTTTAGCATGTACAGTATTATAATGCATAAACCAACACACTGCTTGGGAGAAATACTTTGGTGAACGCTGAACTTAAAACTAAATCTAGCTAACATTCCAATCCTCATTGACTTCTTATTTGATTATCTAGAAGTTTTAGGACTTTGCTTTAGGCTAATAGTTTTTATTTTGTTGTCTTCCTCCAGCAAGCTTGCAAAAATGTTGGCTTCTTCTGGCTTGCCAATAGCAATAGTAATAACCAATTATGCTTGCTAGCTGGTGAGCTTTTCAGGACTTTAGCATCAAATAACTGATTAAAACCAAACGTACAAGAAAAAACAAACACTTGAACAAACGTGATAAAAACTACCTTCTTTGATTTTTTTTTAGTTTGTCCAGTCTGTTAACGTGGAGGGGGGCGGGACTTATGACCTGTACTGCAGCCAGACAATAGGGGGCGATACAGAGGCTTTAGCTTCACTTTGGGAGAGTCGTCAAGCTGTCCATCATTATATACAGTCTATGATCTAAAACTTTTTTAACTCTTTTGTTGCTACTGTGTTTTTGCCGTGTGTATGTTAGTGTGTGTGAATCTGAGCAAACATTATCCACCTCTTCAACCTTACTCCTGAACCAATGATTTCCTCTTTACACTTTCCCAAATCCCCTGAGGTTTGTCTAATTATTTCTTCAGCTTTAGTAAAGGAAGGCTATCTATGCTGGGGCCACAGTGAACAAAGACATCCATATAAAGCTGAAAGAAAAAAAAACACATCTGGACAGACAGAGTAGGATCGAGCTTACCGACTGTTTTCTCCCTTCAGCTTGATCCCTGCTATTCCCCAGCACTGAGCACCGCTTTCTACGGCCTTATCTTCTCAGGCACTTGCACCTCACCGGCAAAATCTCAAATCCCAGCCATACCTAAAGGCAAGGAAGCCAGCACTGACACGCTAACGCTGCACGCCATTCAACAATGGTTTCCTAGCAACCTTCTCTGCTACCTTCTGAATAAAAATGTGTTTCTGTGGCAGTCCATGTGTGTGACTGGCTCTAATGTGTGCAGGAGTGTGTATGTGTGTGACTGTAATTATCCCGTAGCAGGTGCAGAAATGAAGTGGTTGTGTAAAACCCTCACAGTTCATTGGAATAAATCAGTTGTTACCCAAAGTCAAGTTTAGAGGATCATATTCCCCTGGTTAGTTGTCAGGATAGTTTAAGAGTGAAGTCTACAACATAAAAAAGCAACACACTATTGGCATAGGATATGTGCAAATTTGGCCATCTGAGTCTAAAAGTTACCATCTGCTTTCAGCAACACCTGATGGAGGATAATTGATTAAAACACATTTCTAGGCTTCACAATCACTGGAAACAAAAGAGACTATTATTAGTTTAGCTTATTTAAATCAAGCCATAAGAGCTTGTGAAGTACTTAGCATATGCATAACAGCACAATTGGTACCAAGGGAACACTTAAAGCTCTACTAAGGGATATTATCAGCAAATTTCAAAGGACTGCTTCAAGAAGAAAAAAAATAAAAATTTTGTAAATTGTTCAAATGTCTAAATCGACCTACTTGGACCTTTATCCAATGAGCAACATCTACTGGCTGGCATGCTTGTCCTGAGCAAAGGCAGGAGTGTGCTGTTGTGAAAGAGAACTCTGCTGATTCAGCATTGCACTCCTGTGACATTGTCAGACTCAAGATTGACAGTTTAAAAAGGATCCAAATCAATGCAGCAGAAGCAGAGATAGTCTTTTTTATTTCACACATTCTTCTTCATCTTCCTCAACAACTAGGAATTATAGACAATCATAGTTCGGAGTATGCCATTTTGAGGACTTTTTGTTAGCCATAGTATGTACTCTCTCGGCACAAGATAAATTACTAGTGGTCTGCTAATTAGCTAGCTAACCTGCTTATTCCACCTTTGTACTACACTGATAACACAAAATGAGCCACACAGCGGACTGGCGGCTGACGGCCAGAAGCAGCGCTGGATCTAACGGTACCTCTGACTACCTGACGCTGAGTTGATGGCAGGTAGCTAGCTAACTAGGGTGTCATCTCTATGTTTCCTGGGTCCTATGTTCCTCGATAAGCCTTCGCTGATTTAATTCAGCTTTTTTTTGTTAGGGTTAGGGGTTATGGTTAGGGTTGGGGGGTAGGGTTAAGGTCTAGATAATTTGCCAGGGAATTCGGCACAGACTGTAAAAAGAATAACAGACCGGGGGACATAGTGTTGTTCCCATACAATGCAGGGACATACAGTAGGTACACTCCCCTAACTAGCCAGCAGACAGGCTGGCTGACTGTTGTTTGCCAGCTGTGAGGAGTGAGGTGACAGGGACTGACTGACTAAGGGTCTGCTCACATTGTCACATTACATTACTTCAGCTTTCCTATGTGTAAATGCAAACCCTTATGTTGTGTAGTTCTCAGTGAGTCCCCGGTGTCCCCAGAACTGTTTGCTCACGTTTTGATGTTTGCAATTGTTGGAGTTTGCCTTTAATAGTGCCGCCAACAGGAGAAGGTTGGGGTGGATTGATCAGTCAACAAAGCGTCTGAAACCACTGTTCGTTTCATGTTATTTAAGCTAAGTTCCTGCTACAAGACCTTCAAAGTCCTCAGTCTGCTTTGCTATTCTCACCACACAACTTGCTGTCTTGTATTCACACTACGTGAAACAATAAATATAATATTAAATATTGATCACTAAATATGCATCAATCAAAGTTTAAGTTCACAAGTTGGTTTTTAATTAGTGAGAGTTTAAGACTCAAAAACTCAGCTAATCTGCTTCATCAGGACCAAATGAGCTTGGTTTGATCGAATTGGGCTGGCTACATGGGCAAACATTCAGGTATTACTAAGTTTGTCACATTCACATTCCTTTGCTAAGTCCTGCACTCTTGGTTACTGTTACTTCACACCCAGCATGTCAATTTGGTGTTTTCAGTTACATCAGTGAAGTAAGTGATAATAATGAGAGATAATCTCTAAAATAGTTGTGAAATATCAGAGAGGTAGACCGAACAGACTACAACATGCATTTGAGAGCAATATTCACAATATAGCGTTAATTTGTCTGTGGACTATAATAAAGACTAGAATAAACAGGTCATTAAACTCCAGGTCCCGATGGAAGAGTAAGTCACCCCACATGTATTTTAATGTGTAACTTCACCCCCTTATCTCAGCTCAACTCCAATCAATGCACCATTTTGAAAAATTTGCAGAGGGCTCGAGGGTAGTGAGAAAGTGTACGAGTCATACATAGTTTGGTTGTATGGGAATGTAATGTTTAGGAGACAAGGCATGCTAGTAACTTTATAAGATGAGGATGCTGTGTCCACTTTACTCCACCGTTGTAGAGATGTGAATGGCAACACATCCAACATGCTAACACACATTTGAAAATAACACGGAGCGTAAATCCTTATATCTACTGCTGCTAAGGAAAATGCTGTTGGACTTGCAGGTTCCACATGCACACTGTTCCCTTGTTCCTCTCGTGCCAAGTTACAGTTGCTAACGTAGGATTGGACAACAGCTGTCCTAGAGAGGGGCTTTGTTAAGGGTCAATTGCTCATAATATTTTCGGTGTGAATTGGTTCTTTACAGGGGGGGGTTGATTTTAGCAGAGAGCTGTGGTGGTGCTGCAGGTGTCTTTGCATAGTACTTGTGTTAGCTGCAATGTAGCCTATGATACTCACAGAGGTAGAGCTCTGGAACTGCCACTACGGCAAAGACGTTTACATACAGAGGCTCCAGGTCCGTCATTTGCCGACACTGATTATAACTTGTAGCCTGATGTTTGTGTTACGGTGCTGACAGCACTATATTCTTAACACTGCTTACATGTTGTTCCTGTATTATCTGTCACTCTGTTGCTGTTTAGCCACTTACATACTGATATGGCGAGACATTTGGTCGCAAATTTGGTCACAGGCTGGAGCCATGTGCGTGCTTCAAGATTCTGAAGACTAATAGAAAGAGGCTGATTGGTGTCCTTGTCACTTTCTACCAAGAAAATAGCGATTGTCGCAGAAAAGTGACAAGTTTGCAGGTATCATTGTGAATAGTAGATAAATGTTTTTCATTGTTATTAAATAATAAACTATTATAAGTATTTGTTTTATGCATTATTATTCTATGTATTTCACAACTGTTTTGTGCAGTCTGTCAAGTAAAGGTCTCAACTACGACCATTGGTGTGGGCACTGATAACATCAGGGCTGTGTATATATAAACCTAAGTGTGGAATAATCTGGGAAAATGAATCCAACCCTTTTGTGAGGAGATGTGTGTGTGGGTGTGTGGGTGTGTGTGTGTGTGTGTGTGTGTGTGTTCGTGCGTTTGTTTGTAGACCTACCGGTAAATTACAATTGATGTTTATCCTAAACGATTTTTTTAATAAGGATTTGTAATGAATCAATTAATTCTTTTGGTGCTTGGGTGGGGGGGGGGGGGGGGGGGGGGGGGGCTGGCTTGTCTTGGTTGCAAGCAAGGGGGGCTCCAAGAAAAAAAGGTTGGGAACCACTGACCTAGAGGCTGAGCAGGGGGTGGTGCCGGGGCCCTGCAACTGCCTCTACAGAGGGAAAAACAAACAGCAAGAGAAGAAGAAGAAGAAGAGGAATCCCTTTATTCATCCCACAAGGGGAAATGTGACACACATGTTACGCACACACAGGCTTAAAATACACACACACATGCACAAACAGGACCTATATACATGCAATTAATTAATTAATTATTTATTTAGCAGTTGGTACGGTGCCTTACTCAACAGCACCTCGGCAATGCCCAGGAGATTAACTTGCACCTCTCCAGCCACCAGTCCACACCTCATTCATGGTCCAGACAGGGACTCGAACCCTACAGTTCCCAGCCGAGTCACCTATGGACTGAGCTACTGCCGGCCCCCAAAGAAAACACAACTGCAAATTAATGACTATGTAATGATTGAGTTATTCAAAGAAATATAACACGGATAGAATGTATAAATGCTTTGTGTTTTTCATTCACTCACGGTGAGGTCAATGATCGACTTGCGGATGTACAGAACCTTCCGCTCCAACTCGCGGACCCTCTGGCAAGAGTGCATGCATGTGTGGTTTTGGCAGAGAAGTATACCCGCCTCCGGGTCCTCCTCCTGGTCCTCCTCCGGGTCCTCGCCTGGGCCCTCCTCCTCCTCCGGGTCCCTGTCCTCATCTGCAACATCGAGGGCACTTGACATCGGCGGATTGGGATTACTGGCCCTCAAATCTGCAAGCAGGAAAATGGCAGCACTCCGCTTAGGGGCCCTGATCTCTCACTCCAGCCGTGCCATTGTGTAATCCTTGTGGCTCCTCAAATGCTTCTCCACCTGAAGTAGCATTAGTGGGAGGGGGCAGGGTCCAGTTGGAACTAACATTGGGGCATTCCCCTGGGGCTTTTGGTTTTGTCAGCTGTAAAAGTAAAGAAAGAAAAACTGGGTTCAGTGATAAGGAAACTGTCTCTGACAGCTGCTTGCTTGCATCTCTGGAAGTGTGTCTGTCTGTCTCTCCCTGTCCATTTGTGTGTCTTTTCACTCTTTTTCTACTCTACAGAGGAATTGTTGGGTCTATGTAAATTACTCTGTAAAGTGTCCTGAGATAACTTTTGTTATGATTCGACACTATAAATAAAATTGAATTGAATTGAATTGAATTTGTGATGCCAAGCTATCGCTTTTAAACATGGTGGCCAGGGGGGGCACACGATTCTTTTATATTTTAAAACAGCTCGGCTCCAGCCCCCCACGACCCCGACAGGGACAAGCTGTTGAAGATGAATGAATGAATGAATGAATGTGTTGGTGCGCGGCTGCAGGCAGGCGCAATGCAGAGCCAAAGTCATCTCCTCGGTAAGTGGCTACCCACGATAAATTGTATTAAATCAAACAAGGTATCAGATGATTAACATCTTGGTATGGTTCTTCTAGGTGATGTAGGAATTTTACACACAATACTTTAGTCAAATCAGAAGGACCTCGCAGAGTATATATTGCATAATTAAAATTATACGGGAGGCTTTCTGGAGTCAGCAGAGTCGTTGGCAGTTTAGTGAGCCAGCAGGCATTTATTAGCAAATGGACATCGGACGATACAGACGTCTGGAGAAATATTCTATTCTCTATCTAGAGTAACTGTGTGCAACACAGTACCCGTGATCAGAGGCAAGAAGTTCTGATATCTATTCTAACTACTCCAGCATTTATGTTTGTTACAAAGGTGTGGTTTATGTGTCTGCTTGTGCATGCATGTGTATTTCAGAAGTAGCCGCTGTTCCAGCCGCCAATCCTTCTCCAGCCTCCATCTTACTCCCGCGCGTCGGGGCAACCTCTATTTCCGCATGACTCTTCTTCTTTATCTGTGAAAGAAGCACATCCTCTCATCCTCTCTGTAGCCTGCCTCCTTATATGGTTGTTCCTGTCTCCTAATATGGTTATTGTTTGCGAACGGCAATTCTCTAATCTCAACTAGTTGCCAGGTGCGTATGTGCAAGCTGGCTATTTCATTGTCTTTGTGACCTTGACTGACTGCCAAAAGTGTGCTTTGCAGAAAGCAGAAAAGCTTGAGCCTTGTCAAATAATAGCAGAGGCACATACTACACTCTTAAATGATTATACTTATTGCGTCTTATTATCACACTCTCATTAATCATTACTAATACAAATGCTAACACATGATTATGATACTTCACTCATTGATTATTACACTCTCATTAATCATTACTAATACACACGCTAACACATGATTATGATACTCCACTCATTGATTATTAATTCTTCAGTGACAAAGGTTATTCTCTAGCGGAATAACCCCGCTGCCAAACCCCGCTACAGAGCAGGAGCGTAGGATCAACAGTGCGCACACATGCACACGGGTCACAGTGGAGCGGTGCTTCGGGTTGACTGCCTCCGTTATTTTTTTCCATAAAGCGTTTTTATGGGCCCCTTTTATTCCACTCTTGAGACTGCCAAAAAGCACATCTTTATTTTGCTCCATCTCGGATGTCAGGATGCCGATCTCTGTGTTGGAAAAGTTTATTTTCTTACCAGTGTTTCTTCCCTCCATGTTTGACCTCAGTGGGCGAGGCCTCCGAACCAGGAATATTTAAGGGCGTAACATGTTAATGACAATCAAATTCAGCCGCCGCATTTATCAAGGCCCGCTCATTTGTACGCTGAGATTGGTCAGATACGAATGTTTCATAAATCAGACGTGTGTCATGATTGATAAATGAGGGCCACTGTCACCAACATGCATGCAGCTCTTTAAAGTAGGAGTGACAACTTTTGTGGAAAACACATTTTGTGGGATTTGGTGTCGAGGTTTTGCATCCAAAAGACGAGTTGAACTTGAACTTGGAACTAGTTGAACAATACTCACCTCCAGGACTGGAATACACCGCAGGTGAAAAATACAATACAAAAAAAAAAAAATCCCGTCCACAATCCGCTGTCCAAAGTCACTGTTCCTCTTTTAAACAGCTGTATTTTCAAACACACTACATGGAAGGAAGCATCATGAGTACATATGAGACTGTACTGACATCACAAAGCAGTGTCTGCTCCATTACCAATTAAAGCAATAGTAACTTATTTTCCAAACCACTCAGCCTCCTTGAAAGCTCCATCATCACCACTAGCCTAAGAACATATTACCTGTTACCATACCGACACACTAATATAATAATGATGATGATGATCATGAGATAGATGGCTAGAGAGAGAGAGAGACTGTGTGTGTGTGTGTGTGCGTGTGTGTGTGTGTGTGTGTGTGTGTGTGTGTGTGTGTTTGGTGAGGGTGAAAATGAACAATTACACTATAACAATAGCAACTTAAAAAATGCATATCTTGCAGAAAATGCTTGGAAATGCTCAAATGCTGAAGGTCCACTGAAATGCTGGCTTGAATGTGTAAGAAGAAGGTAAATTAGTATGAATAGTTCCAAAAGTGGGAATGGGTTGAATTATGAACGACTTTGAACAGTTGAATAATAACATGAATGTATCAGATATGTGGAATATTGTAAGTTTTGAGGAATAGCTGACGTTACACTGCAATTATTATCTGAAAGTGTGTATTAAAAAGGTAAAGTAGTATGAATAGTTGCAAGAGTTGGAACGGGTTGAATTAATTAGCCTTGCATGATCAGGATGGTCTCGTGAGCTCCATTGTATTTTATTCGCAGATCAGTCTGGTAACTTGCGGGCGAGAAAATTTGGAGAAGGTTGCCAAAGCGACCGAACCAATCAGAGTTGGCTTTGAGGTGTGACGCAACGAGAAGCGACTGTTCAGTGTAAACAACATGGCAGCTTCCACGGATGAGATGAGCGCAGCTATCAGCTATCACTTATCACTAACACTCTCTCTTGGATCCTTCTGTTGAATATGGACGGGGCACCTGAAATTGTGCTTTTTATCCATAAATTCATGTTAGACAAACAGCAAATATCCTTTACGGACATGTTGTTTACTTTGCCTCAATGCTCTGTAAGTACGTCATACGCTTTGTTGATCTGATTGGTTGATTTGGCCTGTCTATCACAAACATAGATGGTGATACCAACATAGATGGTGATGGACAGATTATTTATCCAGTCAGCAACTAGTATTTCTGCCCCTTCCCAAAAGATCTTCAACCGAGAGTTTCCAGATAGATATGCAGAGCAAATTAGATTCAATCCATCCGGCAGAGTCAGGTATTAAATTAGTATTAATGTCTTGAACAGTTGAATAATAACATGAATGTATGAGAGATGTGGAATAGTTAAAGTTATAATAAATAGCTGACACTACACTGCAATTATATCTTTAATGTGTTTATTAAGAAGGTAAAGTAGTATGAATAGTTGCAAGAGTGGGAATGGGTTGAATTAGTATGAATGTTTTTGAACTTTATAATAATTGGAGTATTCATAACTAAAACAATCAGTGGCGCAAAAAAAAAACCTCATCCACTTTTATTTCTATAAGAGTAATGGCTTGATCTTGAAATTTATAACATTTTTATTTGCAGAGGTAAACATAAAAAATGTGATGTAATGATTAAGAGAGATTTGTAATACACATCATCTACAGTATTTATGGTGTAGAGCAGAGGGTTCAGTTAGGCGGCTCCATGGTGAAGACACATACCACATAATATCCAGCTGCGGGTCTTTTTTTCTGTGTGTCATCCCCATTCTTTCCCTGCATTTGCTCTCTGTCTCTTTAATTTCCTTTGAACAACAACAAATGGCCAACACAATATTTGATTACAAATTGAATGTGAAGTTTGAAAAAAAATCTGTGATTATTTACTTCATATTTTACAAAGTTGTTTTGCTCTATTATGCCATCTATCATCCTGTTTACAGGAAATGCTGTTTTGAGTCTTCAGTACCAGGGAGAGTTCAACTCAACTCAGTCACTGCAACAGCAGCAATCATTCCTGATGCGGAGCCACGGTCTTCTCCAGAACTTTTACATATACTCCATGCTCAGCCCTCCTGGTAGGGGATCCCTCTAAGACTTGGCCTACCTAAAGGTTTCTCCAATTTTTTCTCCTCTACAGAGGGTTTTCAGGGAGTTTTGCTGACATGCTTTGAGGGGGCGGCACAGTGGTTTGGTGGTTAGCACTGTCGCCTCACTACAAGAGGGTTCCTCGGTCAAATCCGGGCTGGGGCCCTTCTGTGTGGAGTTTGCATGTTCACCCCGTGTCTGCGTGGGTTTTCTCCGGGTTCTCCAGCTTCCTCCCATCATCCAAAGACGTGCATGTTAGGTTAATTGGTGACTCTAAATTGCCCGTAGGTGTGAATGTTTATCTCTATGTGCCCTGCCTCACACCCAATGTCAGCCGGGAATGGCTCCAGCCCATCCTCCCCCCCGCGACCCCGATAGGGAAAAGTGGTTGAAGATGAATGAATGAATGAATGCTTTGAGGGTCGAAGGGTGATGATGCAAAGTTCTGCCAACAAGATCAGATCATCTGTCTTTATTTCAAGTTTGAAATGGTTTTGTACAGAATATTGCAACTTTGTATACCTGATTTATCTTGAAGGGATCCACCCAACACAGTTCTGGGAATAATTTAAATAGTTGTAGTAATTCTGTTTTAGCAGTTAACAATGAATATTTTTTTAATATATATGAGTGAATTGGTAAAATGTGTTCCATAATTACAATATGATTTAAAGGTCCTGGATTTGAGCGCAGAAGGTTAGGTTGTTCTGGAGATTAGCTGATAAGACTAGATAATGCTCAAAATATAAAAAGACCAATTTACTGACATGTCTTTGAAATCACTGCTACATAATGTGCCCTTTGAGCAGGATCACATACAGGCAGACACATGCAGGACCTAGACATTTTCGCACTTTTTCAAGCATGTTTCTTGTCTACGAACTCAGCTAGAAACTCCATTCAGACCTTAAAAAATCTTTTACATTAAGAGTATATAGAACTTTTCACGCGACAAATTCAGTTTAACTTTATCAGGTGGAGGGAAGAAGGTATATGAAGCGATTTTGGCATGAGGAGCAAATAATGAGGTCATTGTTCACTGCTTTCTCAAAAAGTGCAGCAATTTATGCCTCTCTGCTCCATTAAATATACTCTGCCACTTCGAACGAGGCCAAAGACTGCTGGCACAGACCAGGGAGTTCTAACCAGCAATTGTACCATCTGGTAACCTGGTAGGGATATCATACTTGTACATTTTGGTTTATGTTCTGCATTCAGTTTCAAACTTATTATTGAAACCCTTGCATTCTGACTGACACAATTTGCACTTGCATGCATTATGGATATTATTCATCTTCAGAATCCTATTCATACTACGGCTAATTAGAACCTTTCCTACTCTGGCAGGTATCTACTGATTCATACTCGATTCAACCATTTTTTTTAATATTCAACTGCTCAAACATATTCATACTAATTCAACCCATTCCCATGTTTGCAACTATTCATACTAATTTACCTTCTTAATACATACATTCATACTAAGTCATCATATTACCACCTTTGCAAGTATTCATACTACTTTAACTTCTGCACACACATTCAAGTCATTGCAGCAGAGTGTCAGCTATTAAGCACTCATCATTCACACCACAATTTTGTAGAAATTGCATTCTTTAGTTTAATTTAGTGTTGTGAGCATTGATTTTAATAATACAAATACATTAGTAAGTGAATCTTAATCTTCATTTGACTTTTTGTGAACTTTTACACATAATGTATTATAAAAAAGAAATATGAATCAAACAATAAAATAAAACGAGCAAATCAATAAAAGGAAATAAGGTAAACATATATCAAGTTACACAGAAGTGAGCAATGCGTTTTAAAGCCTGTGTGTAGTGTGTCAGGTGTGGGGCTGGGCTAATTGCTGGTAATTAACTCAGTGTTAATAGACACATCAGGAGCAGCTTTGAGTAGGATTCACTGGGATGATGCGTGAAGCTAAGCTGCACCAGCTACTATTCATCAAAGCACTACAAAGTCACTGCAGGCTGTTGGCTCCTCTACAAAATACTTTCTAAAGTACTTTTTTTCATCCCTTGACTTTTTGGAGCACTTGCGTTGGAGGGTTGTTTCTGCTTTGTGTAACAGGGAATTAGGGGCTTTAGTGTGAGCGATAGATGTGGAATTGTAATCCTGGTGTCTGGCTTGTCGGGGAGCCAGAGAGCAAGATTTACGACACCTAAGGGTCTAGATGGTTGGCCTCTGAGATAACTTGATGTGTGTGGGAGTGAATTTACAGCCCATAGAGTGCATGCCTGGACTCTAAACTCTGACCTGGGTGACCCACTGTGTTGTGATCCACACAGGTGAGTCTCAGTCACACTCAGACAATGTACTACATGTGCCATACTGCTTGTATCAAACGCGGGCTGAATCAATTATTCGACATTTAAATTAATATATTAGAAAAATGTAGACAAAATAAAAATTAATATTTGATTGTGATATTGTGAAAATAGTCTACTATTAAGTGAGGCAGAGGGACAATGGTCACCAGTTAGCTAGCTACCTAGCTTATTAATTTCTGCATGCTTTCATTCTACACTGGTTACAGAAACATACAAACAAAAGTTGTCACTCATCTGGTGATAGCAATGTGCTTTCCTATGCTGTGAACAGAGCGTGTGGATGAAGCATTAATAAATAAACCATCAAGACAGTTTTTCCATGCATGAACTATTAACGGAGAAATCCGGGAAAATCGCTAATGTGGCTAACACTGATTAGCTTGGGGCAGCGAGGTGAAGGCATTAAAACGTCTTTCTTAACCACTAATTCTGCTCAAGATAACACCAAACCTCTGCAGCAGCATGAGAAGAGTAAATGGTAAATGGACTTGTACTTATATAGCGCCTTTCTAGTCATCTGACTACTCAAGGCGCTTCACAGTGTCTGTCACAATCACCCATTCACACAGACATTCACACTGATGGCAGTGGACATCTACATACCATCTTATCTGATCTAACCATTCACACCACATTTACACACCCATGCGCAGCATGGGGAGCAATTTGGAATTCAGTGCCTTGCCCAAGGACACTTCGACATGCGGACCGGCGGAGCTGAGGATCGAAACTGCCGATCTCACGAATGGAGGACGACCCACTCCTCCACTGATCCACAGCCGGCAGAGGTTTGATGAAAAAAAGAACATGGCATGATTTTGCGCTGGAATTACACTTCAAGTTGTTAAATTAGACTCTAGGGTCTATAAATTAAGTTTTAGGATTATAGGAGTGTAGGATTTGATTGTTTATTTTGTAATGTGTAGGTATATATTTATATATATCTTTTTAAACACGTTTTATGTTGAAATAAATATACCTATACAAGTAGTTACATCTCCCATTGTATTTTGCTTTATTTTCTTTTCTTAGAATGAATGTTCAAAATGTCATTTTTGATTAACTTTTGACAGCCCTAGATCCAACTATATCATTCTATAATCTCGTTTTGGGGGGGAGGGGGTATCCGCATCACCACATCACCACCAGGTGTAGTAGTATACTGGCACAAAGAGACCATAACATATCAGCAGGGGTTTGCAAATGTTGCTCTTTAATGCAAGTCACTCCTTTGTTACTATTAGTGGATGCTGAGATTTCAGTCTTTCTAAAGGAACAGTCAGTCTTGTTCTGTTAGCTGGAATAGCTACAGTACACATACACTAGCCGGCTCTGTGTGTATTTGCTGGAAATGTGCCACATGCCTAGGCCTCGTGGCTTTGTGTTTGCACTGGGGATGTCCATGTTCCTGACCTCTTGACCTGCCTGTCGGGTGTCAGGTTTGAGTATGCCGTGTGTTCACATTGGAAAAGTGACGAAATGAAGTGTACTCAAAACAATCTGTTTGTATTGTGTTGATGGACATTATTCTCCCACAATGCAATGCTAAAGGAAAAAGTGAAGCTTCTTTCAGCCAGGAATACATTAATCTGTTTGTTGATGGTGGTGAACCAGTTACAAGGACACCTTAGGAAACAAATTAAATGACTTTTTGCCATCTCTTTTTAGTGTAAAAGTTGAATAGCTTCATTGCATAATTTCCTGTAAGTACTACAAACCCATATGTTTATGTTTATTTTGATTAAGACGGGAGAAATGCTCAAAAATTAGCATGAACACTTCCGTTATGTTTGTGCCAGATTTAACCATACAGACTGTTTTTTATCTGCAGTCCCTGGCAGGTTGATGAAACTAAAAGAAAACTTAGTAAGAGTACATAAAAAGCATACGAACTATAAAGGACTTTCAAATTATTAGTAAATAAGGTCTCTGTGATTAATCTTACTATAAAGCGTGTGTGTTATTCACATATCTTAATTACCTCTACCTCTCATCAATTTTCATAGAACTTCATATTTATGATCATTTTATTGTTTTTATTTTATTTGAAAGACTAAATTATGAGCAGCCTGAACTGTTACTAACACACCGATATTACTAGAAACCAATGAGGGAGGGTAAAAATCATATTTTAATGAAAAGTGTGAGGGGTGTAGGAATTTTACACAATACTTTTCAGAATTTCACACCAATCAAAAGGACCTAGCAGAGTATATATTGCGTAATTCAAATTCTACAGGAGGCTTTCTGGAGTCAGCAGAGTCGTTGGTAGTTTAGTGCGCCAGCAGGCATTTATTAGCAGAAGGACATCGGATGATACAGACGTCTGGAGAAATGTTCTATTCTCTATCTAGAGTAACTGTGAGCACACAGTACCCGTGATCAGAGTCAAGAAGTTCTGATATCTATTCTAAAAACTCCAGCATATAAACTTGTTACAAAGGCGTGGTTATGTGTGCGCTTGTGCGTGCATATGTGTATTTTAGAAGTAGCAGTTGCTCCAGCCTCCATCTTCCTCCCTGTGCGTAGGAGTAGCCTCTGTAGAGCAGGAGTCTTCTTCTTTATCTGTGAAGAAAGCACAACACGTACAGCAATTTCCCTAATCTCAACTAACTTTGCCAGGTGCATATTTGCAACATGGCTAGTTCATTGTCTTTGTGACCTTGACCGACTTACTGTTCCTGTGCTTTTGGAGAAAGCAGAAAAAGATTGAGTCAAAAGTTTGTGTGCTTTTGGAAACAGAAAAGTTTGAGCTTGGACTAATAATCACTATCACACTTTAAATGATCATACCTAATAATCACACTTATCACATTCTTATTAATCATTACTAATAAACTCGCTAACATATGATTATTAATTGAATCATTGATTATCACACTCTTATTAATCATTACTAATACACACGCTAACACATGATTATTAATTGAATCATTACTAATACACACACTAACACAAGATTTTTTATTCTTCAGGGGCCATGCAAATCTCCTCTGTGTTGTCCCCAATATGTCAAAATGTGAAGTGACATGAAGCTTTTAAAACACCACCAGACAAATTCCTGAGTACTGACGAACTGCTGAAAGACATACTCGCATATTTTACTTAAGTGAAACATTGTTACATGAGCTACCATGTAAAAATACCTGCTTTCAAAATCGTATTAGCAATAAAAAATGCTTCACAGACTCAGACAGGAATGAGCCACTGTACAGCTTGTCTACACATTTCATACCAAATGAACACGAGGAAGACATACAATTCACTATAGTTTATTAAAGGTTCAATATGTAGAATCTTTATTAAAAGCTATATATATATATTTAAAAATAATACACCCATGGGTGTTTTAAGGGGTACAGGATGAAAGTATTGCTTTTCCATTAAAATGCATTTAGTTTGAATTAATATTTAAAACATTTTTTTGACAGATCTGACAATGACTTTCTGTCACGTTCTGTTTCCATTGTAGCAGCCAATAGCGTTGGGCATTGCAGGTTGCCAGGGTTGTCTGTTGTTGCTGCAGAGTTGAGAGCTAGCTAATGGATTCCACAGCACTCAAAGAAAGACTTCCAGTTGAAGACTGGCTAACATTAAATACTGTTGTAAAATTAATTGAGTAGTCCAAATGAGTCGTTACCCTGTATGATTCATCACCTGACATGTTGCAGGCCTATTGCTTGACACACTCAGCAACGAACCTGGCAACCAGACTGCTGGAATTATTTTTTTGTTGTTGCGACTACGATCTTAAGGCACTAAATGGCGGTGCTCTGCTCATTCTCCATATTCAACCTTTAAAGTACCAAAATGAATAGTACTCACACAGAATGGCCCATTTTAGAATCCCAAAACAGAAACTGATTAACAAGTAGTCATGGGCAAGGGACTCTCCTGTGTGTTTTGAGGGGGGAGTCTTTATTGAGTTTTAGTGTTGTTCCTCTCATCTTTGATCACACACATCCCTGGCGCGTTGCAGTAACTTGTTGCAAAATGCTTTGTTTTAACAATGTGAAGCTGAAAAAAATATGCATGCAGGCTGAAATTCAATGCAGGGTTCTGTTGAGATTAAGCTATGAAGTCAGCTAGCTGCTAGGCTAATTTATACAGTGTAAACACTGAAATGCTGCGGAGCCGTGCTGTCCATCTCAGCTGAGAATGTTATAATGGAGCAGTGTGATGTGAATAGAGGCCTGTATGACTATACTGTAGCAACCTGGTGTCATTTTTAATGAAGGTAAACACAGCACGGCCGTGTGGAATGCCACTGCGACCTGGCTGGTGAGACCCTTCCAATGCTGCTTCTCCTGGCTGACACATCGCTGTGGAGATGGGTCTGGTTATGAGAGATTATTCTGCTTCATTCCCTGGACCAAACAACCTTTTGTCATCTGCTTCCATCATGTTTACAAAGCTACTGTGGGCCATATGCAAGGCTTCGCAGGCGTCTAGACCAACCCTCCATGTGGTCTGCACAATGTCAGTGCAGGGTGAATGGCAAGAGGAGCATTAGAATAAAATGATTTGGTCAGGTAAACAACTTCCACGGAAGCTAACATACCTTAAAACTAGCAAACTACATTATTTTGTTAAAATAGGCTATAAACCACAGAAATTTAGTAATAATGATCATACTGTATATTTACAAATTGGAGCCAGACCAATATATCTGAAATTAAAATGTTTCCCCAGGAAGTTTTCCCATAACAAGTCCCGTAGCCTCGTGAGAACTTCCTCATCTTGCAAGCTCCAGTGTATTTTACTCACAGATCAGTCTGGTAACTATCGGCAGAGAAAATTTGGAAAAGTTTGCCAAGCGACCGAACCAATCAGCGTTGGTTTTGAGGCGGATTTAAGTGTGATGCAACGAGAAGTGACTGTTCAGTGTAAACAACATTGCGGCTTCCATGGATTAGATGAGTGCAGCTATTGAACAAGCTGCTCGCTAACTCTTTTTTCTCTTGGATCTTTCTGTTGGAATATGGACCGGCACCTGAAATTGTACCTTTTATCGATACAAAAATGGCAAATATCCTTTACCAACATGTTGTTTACTTTCTGAGTTGATCTGATTGGTGGATTTGGCCCGTATGTTAGTGAGAGACAGATTGATTATCCAATCAGCAACCAGTATTTTTGCCCCTTCCCAAAAGATCTCAAAACCAGAGTTCCCAGTTGGATATGCAGAGCAAATGAGAAGGTAAGACTTCATGAGAATTAGTTCCTGTCACCTTTTCAGTACTGTTCATCTTTATATGTAATAGATATATACTGTATATGTATAGATAATCATTGACAGGATGTAATTGTTTTAGCCTTCCAATCCTGACAGAGGAGTCCAAATTCAATTGTAATGTGATCGAGTGTTGCGATCCAACATTGATTAATTTATAGATGATGTATCAATGCAATGACTAATTCATTCCACCCCTTTTAGGAAGCCTTGCTTAGGTTGGCTCCAGGGTAAAGACCATTAAGATGGTATTTCCATTGCATGCCGAAGAAATAAATGCTCATATAGTGTGCTGTATGCATGAGTAAAGTACCTGCCTACAGGAGAGGGTCCTGGTAGTGAGGTGTGCATCAGGGCCCAGTGCAACATTTTTACTGCTTGTATGTACAGTATATTGGGCCATACGAATCACTTGACTTACCTTGACTTAAGTCAAAAGTAGGATTTATAAATCCATAATTAGCGACCCAGATTGATTTATTCATCACATGCTCACTATGGTGACACATCCAAACAGAGCATCACAGATAAGTAAATGCAGATAATGTTTGTGACAATAATATCATCAGTTTAGCTTGAGGCTGAGTGAGACTAAACAACAACTCACCCTTAATGAGATCTGTTGTACTTGCGGAGGTAGTTAATATTCCATGAGAATTTCATGTTAATTATGGGATGGAAATAATTATGTTTCCTGAAACAGTCAGACCCTCAGGTAACACCAGGGAAACAGGTGTTGCTTGTAAGAACTTTTAATTCTGAAAAGCTAATAAGCCCAATACAAGGCAGTTTTTCCTAAAAAAAAAAATTGTGGGTAAACCCTTGTGTAAGCAGGAAATAGAATGTGTGGCATCTTGTCTCCAAAGTTTTGCCACAGGCAATTTATTATAGCAATATGTCCAATGTAAAAAACTCACTGCCTGAGTAATTTCCGCTCATTAATGAAGTGACATTGGCTGAAATATTGTTAGTATTAGCCTGATCCAATTGCCAAATAGTTCATCTCAGCACTTGTGAGGTCTGGAGTAAAAAAAGGATATGATCTGATCTTACTAAAGTTCCATCCATCCATCCATCCATCCATCTCCAACCCATTGTCCCAATCGAGGTCGCGGGGGACTGGAGCCAATCCCAGCTGACATCAGGCGTGAGGCAGGGTCCACCCTGGACAGGACGCCAGTCTATTACAGGGCACATAGAGACAAACGGAGACAGAAAACCATTCACACTCACATTTGCACCTATGGGCAATTTAGAGTCATTGATCAACATAACACGTGCATGTCTTTAGACTTTGGGAAGAAGCTGCAGAACCCGGAGAAAACCCACGCAGACACGGGGAGAACATGCAAACTCCACACAGAAGGGCCCCAGCTTGGATTCAAACCTCTTGCTGCCACCACAGCACCGTGCTGCCCTCTTACTTAAGTTACCATCTAATATTACTTTCAAAATGGCAGAATTTGCAAATTTGTCCTTGTGCATATCTTTCTAGTTCAGGGTTGTAAGGGGGTGACTGTCTGAGAATGGCCACATTCTAGGGCAATGGTCACATTGCTACAGGATTACATTGCCTTTAGGCTTTTTCAACCAGTCTCCTGTGATCATATTCACATGCAGCTATTCTGCTGGAGTTCATTGCTAATGTTTAGTGACAATACAGGCGAGTACTGGTATGGAGGTCTGGGTGGAGGACTTGTCTTCCCTACCGTGTGTTGGGTCCTTAACTGAACTTATACTACGATTTAGTTAATCATTTTTAACCTTAATCAGCATCTTTCCTTAACCTTGCCAAGTGGATTTCGCCCAGTGGTATGTGTTGATATTTGTGTTTGAACCCATGTCCACCTACATGACTCATTGATCACAGCTTTGCTTTGTAAAACTCAGACAGGAAGTGTATTCTTTTAGGGCCGCTTAGGCTTATTTCCAATATCGATTAATCTGTCGATCATTTGTTGTTTGGTCAATAAAATGTCAGAAAATAGTGAAAAATGTTGATCAGTCTTTCCCAAAGCCAAGATGATGTCCTCTAATGTCTTGTTTTGACCACTACTCAAAGATATTCAGTTTACTGTCACAGATGTGGAAAGAAACCAGGAAATATTCACATTTCAAAAGCTGAATTTAGAGAATTTGGACATTTTAAGAATAACTCAAAATGAGTAATTGATTATCAACACAGTTGATAGTTAACAACTACTGATTTATCCTTCACATGGTCACTAGGGTGACACATCCAATCAGTGCATTACAGATAAGTAAATGTATATCAGATTTTGGCAGATAAAAGCCATGTATTTGATAAAGGGATCTTTCAAGTTTGATTTCTTTCTTTGTGTCATTAATTTGCAAGAAAAAGTGGATTAAACACGCTTGACTTGACCTCACTAAGTAAAGTTTGTATCTCTCTTTCTGCCGTCCTTTGATATTTATTTTTCTTATAAGTTGTTTCTGTTCTTTTTCTTTTCTTTTCGTCTGAGTTTCCCTATGTGTCTATGTGAACTGTCTGGCACGCATATCCAATTTAAGATAAAATGTGATAAACATACTCAGGCGCTTTTTAGGGTCAGCCCTAGAAAATACAGAAAATACTTTGGAGGAAGAACAGCATTAATGAAAAGTAAGACGAGAGATTTATTTGCATGGATCAACGAGGTGGAACTGTTACTTAAAGTAACACGAGTATAAGACGGTAACAGTGTGGAAACAGATTTGGAGTCGTTGCAAAGCAAATGCAGCAACTTATGTGAGCAGCACCAGGAGCATTATCCATTACCGGAGGAAGTCATGGTAAAGGGAAAGGAGCCCTCACAAAAGAAGGATGAAATTACAAAAGGTATGATGTCAGCCTAGCTAACTGATAAGATTGATGTTGGTGTCTGCATAATCATTTCTAAACGTCTCTGTTTCTGTCCGGACTAAAACACAACCTCAGAGTTTTCAAACTAAAACGGGCTCAGCAGCATTTACAAATGTCTCTGTTGTGGGGTCTTGGACACCAGAGTAGTGTGGACACCATGCATAAACATATATATGTGTTTTTTAAATGACATTGTAGAAATTTGGGTGAAGCTTTAGGTAGCCTTTTTGTTGGACATTGGAGGAAAAAGAGTAGGAAAGATTGTCGTGACAGGGATTATGACAATTCCACAAACATCACACAGTTGGGTTAGATTCTGCTGACCCCTGCTTATCACTTTGGAGCAATATCTAAAATGACCACCTGTACGTGGGAGCATTCCTTTAGTATGACCAGCATGACTTACTGAGGCGGCGCAGAGCTAGCTGACAAATTATTCCATTTCCTACCTGACACATGTAAGCTCCACATCAAGCCCAGAGAAAGATGGTCAGCCTCAGAAAGCTTTCTTAATCCTTCCCATGCATTCTTTCCAGCAACTCCCCTGAGCTTTCCCCCTGTAACAGGATATGTTATCTGGCTGAGTAGTAACCCTGCAAAAATACAATCATGAAATCAACACGGAGGATAGAGTGTGACATAGAAACTTACAGGAGGGGGAGCAACAGAGGAAAAGCAGGGATTATCAATGGTACAGTGAAGTCAGTCAGGAGGACTGTAAGGAGGGTTCTTCCCAGGACAGCTTTGGGTCACTCCAAAATATTTCCCTCTATCATTATAAAAACATTAGTATCAAATAAATAGTTGACTCTGCCTCTTCCGCTCCATTTCTTTTTGCCATCAGCGAGCACACAGGCTTTATTGTAATCATTAACCTCACTTGGCAATGATCTAAATGCAAAACATCTCCTCCAAACAGGTCAGCGGTGATGACAGGAATGCAGATAGTTCAGGGTGGTCTCACACAGTTTTCGTACATATAGCAATGAAAAGAAATGTGTAGGAAATTGTGTGTGTTTCACATATTTATTGGGTTTGTATGCAATTTATTTTTAGCATGTGACATAGTTCAAAACAGCAAGTCAATTTCCAGTCAACCACTGCCTTTTTTCTAATCCTAACCATGTGGTTTTCATGACACATAACATTTTTTCTTGGTCCTGTTTTCTTGTGCAACATTTATGGATTTCTGTGCATAACTTTTTGTACAATTTCCTACGGCCCTGTGAGAATTTGTTGGATAGTTATACACATGAATTTTACACACAATCACAACACATTTTTTTTTAGCTTCACTGACACACAACTGTCAAGGCGGTCCTGGAGGTCGTTTTGTCTGTTGGTGTGTCCTTCGCCTCTAAGCTTACGAATCCGGAGTGCTCCGGACGGAACGGAGCAATACCACCAGAAATCAAGAAAGCAGTATATCTCATCGGCAAAACCAAAGGAAAAAACTTTCCATTAAGGTTTTCATTGAGTTGTCTCACATGCCACATGTACACTTTTTGCGCCTTTTTTACAGATTTTGGAAGACAAACAGCAAAATCCTCTCCTCTACGGACGCCATGTTTGCGATTGTTGATGCCGGTAATTTGTGACACGGCACTCCCCTCTAGAGGATGTTTTGCGTAACATCCATAACAACGCTGAAACCAGATGGAGGTATGAAGGGAAGCACCGGTTTGGAACAGACGGACAAATTCCATCCGGATCCAAAGGTATGAATCCACCTTCAGCCCTAACCCAACACCAATCCTTAACTTTCGTACCACACACACACACACACACACACACACACACACACACACACACACACACACACACACACACACACACACGCACACACACAAAACCTGAAATGATTTCAGGCATTCTCCTCCGCTTCCACTATCTATTTTAGGGTCACTCAGTCTGGGTTAAGCCCTGCCCAAGACATTTGTGAATAAACTACAAACAACCCCCCGCCCCCCATAACCCTAACCCCATATCAGCACCCCGACCATACTTCAGCAGTGACACAGCAACCCATCCTCATCCCAACTTGTCACATACAAACATTTTATAAGGCCCCATAGGCATCACTGCATGACGCACGCATGGCGCTCCAGTACAGTTTCTGTTTTAAACAAGAGGAACATGTTGACCTATCCATTACACTCTTAACCCTGGAGCACTTGCTCTGAGTGTCTAATTGCACAGCAGAAAGATTTACAGTTAGAAACCATCAGGCCTTGTGCATCATTGCCAAACACTGAGGGCTGTGACAAAACCATGATATTTGATGCCCTGGGAATGAGAACAGGCTGGACACAGCGCTGTGGAGAAAGGTCTGGTAATACAAGACTGAAGCTACACTAACACATTTAAACAGACATACACATTGTCAGCCCTAAACCTGGCAACAGCACCGTAACGCGAACATGTGGTGCCCCCTCCGCAGAAACTTCAATATGTTCAAACCAAACATACAGCGGGAGAAAAAAGGTGTTGATATTTAATAAAATTGAAATGTTCTGTGAGATGAGCAAATGGCGGTCTCTACAACGATTCTAAACACGCTCTCTGTGTGGAGCAGAGACTGTATGTTGACAGGCTACGGGGTTTACTTTACGGGCGGGCCTGGCACCCTATTGGAAACTCTTAACCCTAATCTGTCCACTTTTATTTTCCTACCCAGATTCCTTACCCGGATTCAGATTTCACCCACATCATACCTGTGGATCTTCTCTTCTGCATCATGGAGGGGATCTGGGATATTTCTCCGGCTCTTACACCCCGTCACCGCTGAACTACCAATGGATCCTATTCTCTTGATCAATGGGTCCCCCAAAACTCAACCATTCACCCTAAAAGTCTAGACTTGTCCCAACCCTTACTGCTTACTAAAGACAAAACACACTTTCGACCTCAACCCTACACACACACAGCTGCAAACACATACAGGCCAATACAAATTAACCAGACATTTACTCACTTTTGCATCATGCAGCACACAAACAGATGACACTTTCTACCCACCCCCCTGACACACTCACACATACAAATGTGATGCATACACTGCCACCCCCATACAAACCAACCTCCTCCGCCCTTCCCCTTCCTCCCCCCATTGCTGCTGCTGCTGTCACATTACGTTTCCCTCCATGTCATTCTGGCCGGAACCTCCTATTCAGCGGGGACCAAATGAAGTCTCCTTGGAGAGAGAGCGCCCTGTGAAGTGCGAGTGCCAGCGCGTCCTTCTGCCAAAAGCCAGGAAGAGGGGTGGGGGAATAACAACCCACCGACTCGCCTCCATTTTACATTTCCTCTGTGCTCATTTTCTCAAGAGCTCCTCATCTATTTTGCCAGCAGAACTCATTCAGAGAGGCCGCCTTGTTAAATAAGGCATGAGTCATCTACGGCACTCAGCATTGAAATGATGCCGCCTGTTTCAGTGTGACTGTTGTGAGCTGGAAGGTGGTTGTGGCTGTGGAGGCCTGCGGGAAATAAATAAAAAATAATTAGGTTAAATAAAAGACAAAATTAATAAAAACCTCAATAGATGTCTGCCTTTATTCCTTCCTGTGTGATTGAACAAGCTCCATCTGTATTAGACTCCATTTACAGGTCCGGCTTTTGTGTGTTAGTTGAATATACTGATGCAATGAGGAAGCCAAATATTTTTTACATGTTTTTGGGCCGGTGGATGAGAGGTTAGAGCAGTCACCCCATGTACAGAGGCTGAAAATCCTTGAGGCAGTGGCCGTGGCCTTTGGCCCTTTGCTGCATGTCTCCCCATCTTTCTCTCACCCCATTTCCTGTCTGTCCTTTATAATAAAGGCTTGGAAAACTGCCAGAAGATTTTTCTTTTTAATATGTTGTTGGCTGGGGCAGCAGTAGCTCAGTCAGTAAGGACTTGACTTGGGAACCTGACAGTGACCAGCACGGACCTATTGGTATGCAGCCTGGTTGCCCAAAAAATGTTGCCATTGTAGGTTTATGAAAATCACAGAAACATGGATGTAAAAAATTTTTGGCACCCTCTATCGCTCACAGACATGCACATGACTTTTAACTGACAGCAAGCATTTCAGAAGTCATGTGACATAGTATTACAAACTTCAAACTCCAATTATGAAGGAGGTTGAGGAGGATGATTGGCTCACACACAGCAGATGAGGGTTTGTGGCCCATCCTGAATCTTAAGTACATAAAAGACGTACTAATTTTAACTCAAACTATGATCTTTTCCTAAACCTAACCTAGTTATGTTGTCTAAACCTAACCAATTAGTTTTTATGTCTAAACCTATAATAATAATGTATTTATTGAGGGCATTGCTAAGGACGTTCTTTTTCGTCTTCAGCTCTTCATTGATATTGCTGCTGACAAATACTAAAACTAATACAAAAGCTAACATGATTTATTTAAACTACAGACAAGGAAACACCTGAGTAAATAAATAGAGAAACATATGCTATTACCTAAACAGTCACCAGATCTCAACCCAGCTGAACACCTGTGAGATGAGATGTTACAGTTTTTTTGACCATCATAATCAAAACCCCAAATTAGGAAATATCTTTAGGAAGAATGCAGATCAACCTTCCAGTGGAGCTTTGGAGGCTTGTGGTAGAAAATTATTTTCATTTCACATTTTTTTGTATTTGTCACCTACCAACTGTAGATGCAAAAAACTTCCCAATAGGAGTGAAAGTTTTCAGCAACTTTTGTCAAATGTTCTTACACAGAAACCCTATCACTCTGTGTCTAGACGCATGCTGTTTTCACAGGTCACGGATACGCTCTCATAATCCGTGCAGGCTCACATCTCAGATGCGTCTCACAGGCGCAAATGCAACCTGAAGTTTTATTCACGCTTCAAGGCTCTGAGTGTAAACGCAAGGCTGATGCTCAATAAAATGGCTGAGTGAATATATTTATGTAGGTTTTGCAACCTAGGTGAAGAAGGGTGTCTCAAGAGCAGCACACTGCTCCAGTTCAATCCCATAGACCGTCCCATAACATTTAAGCAAGACATCGTTTTTGGTACTGAGGAGCTGTAGTGTTTATCCATCAGCAAACTGTAACCTACAACTGTGGATTTACTGCCACACTTTGGAATCTGTGGACAAAAAAACGTTATACACAGTCACTTCAGTGTTCCAAGAACACTGTTGGCGTGATTCTGGTGTGACGTTTGTGGTCTGGATGAAGGGGTGCATGCCTGGCATGTCAATGTTACTTATCTGGATGGAGACAGCTTAAAGGGTTCATCTATGAAAAGGGAAGGTCCATGACACATAAATCCTTTCAACAGCCAGTGAAGTATCCAAAAAAATATGCTCAAAATATGGAGAAAAGGACAAACTGGACCATTTCTTATGTACTGTAGCTCATTCAAGTCAAATGTATCTTGACGAGAGAATGGTCAGCTCAGCAATAAATATTAAAATATCAACCAAAAAAAAAATGAAATTAATGAGACTCTCATAGTATATACCACACACACACACACACACACACACACACACACTATAGTGTATATTAAAGGTTGCATATGGAGAATGAGCAGAACACCGCTATCTAGTGTCTCAAGATCATAATCGCAACAACAAAAAATAATTCCAGCAGTCGGGTTGCCAGCTTGGTCAGACCCGGCCCAGTAGCCTACAGGAGACCAGAGTCTGTTTGAGCCTGTTTGAACCCATCCCCTCTGGAAATCACACCATAAAGAGGAGTTTGACTGACAGTTAGCATTAGCTTATTAGTTACAAATAAGTAAAGATGAAAGTGAGAAACGTAGCCATTTCGGTATCCGTTTTAATGCCGTTGAACTCCTTTCTTTCAGTCCATGGAGTGAATGCTTGGCCTAAATTGACTCTGATTTTTGCCCGTCTCCGCTCACTCAGCTGCTGGGACAAATAAGCAGCTGCAGGATTGGCAAACTCCATTTCACCAAGTGCCAGCCTACAGTAGCTGCACCCAACAACAGACAACGCTGGCAACCTGCAACGCCCAACGGTATTGGCTGCTACCATGGAACCAGAACTGACAGAAAGTCTTTATCAAACCCGTCAAGTTTTTTTCTTCAAAATATTAATTCGGACTAAATATGTTTTTTTATGGAAAAGCAAACCTTTCATTCTGTACCCCTCAAAATGCCCCTTGGGTGTATTATTTAAAAAAAGATATATATATATAATAATAATAATAATAATAATAATATATATATATATATATATATATATATATATATATATATATATATATATATATATATATATAGCTTTTGATAAAAATTCTACATATTCAACCTTTAAACTACAGTGGATTGTTTGTCTCCCTCATGTTCATTTGGTATGAAATGGGTAGAAAAGCTGTACAGTAGCTCATTCCTGTCTGAGTCTGTGAAGCAGGAAATCAATGAGTTGAAGCTGATTTGATAAATTAGTCTTTTTCACTCATTACTCATATAGTTAACCAAGCACTGAGAGCTGCCACATAGAGATCTCAGCGCACAGCTCAATTCTCACTGTGGCAGCCTGGGAAACGAAAAAAGAGGAAAAAATACTTTCAAAAAGGTTATTGTTTATTCATCCTTCTCTGGCGGCCCAGCTTTCAAGTTGCTGTACTCAACATTCACAACATTAATAAAGCAGCAAACAACTATGTTCTATGTAAAGCTATAGTGGCGTCCTGGGCAGAGAATGAATGAAGTCTCTGTGTGTGTGTTGTGATCCAAGCTTCTCTTTTGTTTGTTTTGATCGTCGCCCTGTACTCAATCTACCTCGTTGTCCGCCACTGTTATTTCTATGTTCGACCTGGTACCTTAGTGGCTCCAAGAACCCACAGAAAAGCCTTTATGAACACTATCATCTCATTGTTGCCAACTCTCATTTCACCTTCGTTTAACCTTCATTTTCAAACTTACACTGTATTATGGTCGCAATGTCTTTGTGTAACGGTTAAACCAAACAAATGTTGGTTACCTAATTGGGATCAGCCGGATACTTGGCAATTATCCAGTACTGATAAAGCACTTTTGGCGATTGAATGAAAATCCTCATAGAGTAGCTAACTGTGTGTCACAGCGCCCCTCCCCTACACACATGCAGATCGTGTTGCTGTGTCTCGCTCACACACCACACACACACACACACACACACACACACACACACACACACACACACACACACACACACACACACACACACACACACACACACACAAAGACGCACGCTCTCTGTTTCTCCCTCTGTCACTCAGGTTCACGGGTCTTTTCCTTTAACTTTTCGGGTTTCTCCAGCTTTAGGTCTGTACTCACTTATTAACAGCAGAGTTCTGTAAACATGGGTTTATTCAAATGTGCTGCTTAGTAGAATTGCGTTGCTTCTCTGTCTGAAATTTCTTTTTACTTCACGCACACTCATCTCACCTCATCTCATCTTCATCCGCTTATCCGGGGTCGGGTCGCGGGGGCAGCAGCTTTAGCAGGGGACCCCAAACTTCCCTTTCCCAGGCCACATTAACCTTCTCTAACTGGGGGATCCCAAGGCGTTCCCAGGCCAGCGTGGAGATATAATCTCTCCACCTAGTCCTGGGTCTTCCCCGAGGCCTCCTCCCAGCTGGAAGTGCCTGGAACACCTCCCTGGGGAGGCACCCAGGGGGCATCCTTACTAGATGCCCGAACCACCTCAACTGGCTCCTTTCAACGCAAAGGAGCAGCGGCTCTACTCCGAGTTCCTCACGGATGGCTGAACTTCTCACCCTATCTCTAAGGGAGACTCCAGCCACCCTCCTGAGAAAACCCATTTCGGCCGCTTGTACCCGCGACCTCGTTCTTTCGGTCATGACCTAGCCTTCATGACCATAGGTGAGGGTAGGAACGAAGATTGACCGTTAGATCGAGAGCTTTGCCTTCCAGCTCAGCTCTCTTTTCGTCACAACGGTGCGGTAGAGCGACTGCAACACCGCCCCCTCTGCTCCGATTCACACTCGGCTGCGAACCGATCCAGTGAGTGCTGAAGGTCACTGACCGACGATGCCATCAGGACCACATCATCTGCAAAAAGCAGAGACGAGATCCTTAGCCCACCGAACTGCAACCCCTCCCCACCACGACTACGCCTCGATATCCTGTCCATGAAAATCACGAACAGGATTGGTGACAAAGCGCACCCCTGGCGGAGGCCAACCCCCACAGGGAACGAATCCGACTTACTGCCGAGGATCCGGACACAGCTCTCGCTTTGGGTGTACAGAGATTGGATGGCCCACAGAAGTGACCCCCTCACCCCATACTCCCGCAGCACCTCCCACCGTATCTCCCGAGGGATCCGGTCATATGCCATCTCCAGATCCACAAAACACATGTAGTCTGGATGAGCATACTCCCAGGCCCCCTCCAGGATCCTTGCGAGAATAAAGAGCTGGTCCGTTGATCCACGTCCAGGACGGAATCCACATTGTTCCTCTTCAATCCGAGGTTCGACTATAGGACAAACCCTCCTTTCCAGCACATTGGAGTAGACTTTACCAGGGAGGCTGAGTAGTGTGATACCCCTGTAATCGGCCCACACCCTCTGGTCCCCCTTTTTTAAAAAGAGGAACCACCACCCTGGTCTGCCACTCCCTTGGCACTGTCCCAGACTTCCACGCAATGTTGAAGAGACGTGTTAACCAAGACAGCCCCTCCAAACCCACAGCTCTCAGCATTTCTGGACGAATCTCATCAACCCCTGGGGCTTTGCCACTGTGGAGATGTTTGACTACCTCAGTGACTTCCGCCGGGGATATTGACAATCATTCCCCATCAGCCTCGTACTCTGCCTCTACAGAAGAGGGCGTGTTAGTCGGATTAAGGAGTTCCTCAAAGTGCTCCTTCCACCGCCCGATTACTTCATCGGCTGAGGTCACCAGCTTCTCGTCCTTACTGTAAACAGCTTGGACGGTTCCCCCGTTTCCCCCTCCTGAGATGTCGAATGGTTTTCCAGAAGCACCTTGGTGCCACCCGAAAGTCCTTCTCCATGACTTCTCCGAACTCCTCCCACACCCGCTGCTTTGCCTCTGACACAGCAGAGGCTGCAGCCCTTCTGGCCTGTCAGTACCTTGCAACTGCCTCCAGAGTCTTCCGAGATAACATATCCCGGAAGGCCTCCTTCTTCAGTCGGACAGAATCCCTGACCACCGGTGTCCACCACAGTGTTCGAGGGTTACCACCCCTTGAGGCACCTAAGACCTTGAGGCCACAGCTCACCGCTGCAGCTTCAGCAATGAAAGCTTTGAACATTGCCCACTCCGGTTCAATGCCCCCAACCTCCACAGGGATGCCAGAAAAGCTCCGCCGGAGGTGTGAGTTGAAGATCTCTCTGACAGGGGCCTCCTCCAGACGTTCCCAGTTCACCCGCACTACTCGTTTGGGTTTATCTGGTCTGTTCAGAATCTTCCCCCATCCTCTGATCCAACTCATCCCCAGATGGTGATCAGTTGACAGCTCTGCTCCTCTCTTCACTCGAGTGTCCAAAACATACTGCCTCAGATCAGATGATACGATTACAAAATCGATCATCGACCTGTGGCCTAGGGTGCTCTGGTACCACGTACACTTATGAGCATCCTTATGTTCGAACATGGTGTTAGTTACAGATAATCCGTGACTAGCACAGAAGTCTAATAACTGACGACCACTCTGATTTAGATCAGGGAGGCCGTTCCTCCCAATCACGCCTCTCCAGGTGTCTCCATCATTGCCCACGTTAGCGTTGAAGTCTCCCAGCAGAATTATGGAGTCCCATACCGGAGCCCCATGCAGGACTCCATTCAGGGTCTCCAAGAAGGCCAAATACTCTGAACTGCTGTTCGGTGCATATGCACAAACAACAGTCCGAGTCCGACCACCCGCAGGCGTAAGGAGGCAACCCTCTCGTCCACCGGGGTGAACTCCAACACCGCGGCGCTCAGCCGGGGGTTTGTGAGTATCCCCACACCCGCCCGGCGCCTCACACCCTGGGCAACTTCAGAGAAGAATAGGGTCCAACCCCTATCCAGGAGTACGGTTCCAGAACCGAGACCGTGTGGGGAGGTAAGCCCCACCAGATCTAACTGGTAGCGCTCCACCTCCCGCACAAGCTCCGGCTCCTTCCCCGACAGAGAGGTGACATTCCACGTCCCAAGAGCCAGCTTCTGCTGCCTGTGTCTGGTCCGTCGAGGCCCCTCACCTTCACTGCCACCCGTCCACCCTTCACAGCGCACCCGACCCAAGTGGTGCCTCCTGCGAGTGGTGGGCCCACAGGATGGAGAGGAAGGAGGTGACACGTCACTTTTTCGGGCTGTGCCCGGCCGGGCTCCGTGGCAAACCCGGCCACCAGGCGCTCGCCGGCGAGCCCTCCGTCTGGGCCTGGCTCCAGACTGGGGCCCCGGGCTTCCTCCGGGCAGGGTCTCTCTTCCTCTTCGTTGTTTGTCCATTGAGTCTTTGTGAACCATTCTTAGTCCGGCCCCTCGCCTGAGACCACTTTGCCATGGGAGACCCTACCAGGAGCACTAGGCTCCAGACAACACAGCCCTCAGGTTCACAGGGACACACAAACCTCTCCACCACGATAAGGTGATGGTTCCCGGAGAGGTTCACGCACACTTTTTTTCTTTATTCCATGTAAAATAAAGGTAGTAGTAGTAATGCAAGTATGAGTATGTAAACTCTTGTTCATTACATTCATGTGTTGTATTCATTATTGTAAACTTGTGTAAATAGTTTGTTTGCTGTTGTGATTAAAACCATTGATCTGAAGCTCAATGCTGATGCTGTCCTGGAAATAGTTTTCTAATCAGCAATAATATATCATATCATATCATATCAATTGCATGCTTGAAATAACATACTGGTTAAAGCCCTGGCCATTTCAAGACAACTCGACCTACTTCTGGGTTAAATTTCGCCCACTTCTGGATTAAGCCCTACCCACTCCGAGTACAGATATGTATACGGGTGATTCCTATGGTAAACGGATTCAGATACAGATAATGCTGTACTCGCTCATCTCTATCACCTACTGTAACTGCAGATTCTACAAATTCATCACAGCGATTTGGTCTATAGGCTCTTAAATCACTCTCTCATTGGTGTGTGATGCTTATCTCTGCGTTGATTGAACAGTTGTTCTGGCAGAAAGCAGACAAATTCTTTGATGTGTGCCTGGAGCCTGTCTCCTCCCTCCTCCCTCCTCCCTCTGCCAGACACACTGTTTTATTTCCTCATTGACTCAGTCTGTATCAAAGTGATAATTAATTAGCAGAGGTTTACTGTAGTCCTGAATCAGTTGGTTACTCAGGACTATCTAAAGGCACCATTGGTATGCACTTTCATTTATTTGAGCATTCAAATTTTACACATCATCCGGTCACCCTTAGCTCTGAATCTGTTTGAAGCTTTTGACACATATGATCAATTAATCATTTTCTCTCTCAGGTGTGTGTGTTCCTGTTCCTGGTTGCGGTGTGTTGAGTAGGATAAGCTTTCTTTGTGTTTATTTCTGGTTCTTGCAACACAAGGACTTTCAATAAAATTGTGTGATTTATTGGAAACAACACATCTTTGACTTTTATCAGTGAATGAACCTCTGTGCCCTTTATTGGGTTAGTGTATGTCTAATATTATGTATTTCTCTGGGTAGAAGTCCCTGGGTGGTGTATTCAGGCTATAAAGTTAAATCTTAGATTCAAGCACCCACCACATTAAAGCTGCATACTTTTGTAAACTGATGGATTAAGTGCACATGCCCATGATTAAGCTCCATTCACCAAAAGATAAAGTTGTCAACTGTGGTCTATGTAAATATGTCTGAGCCTTTACACCTCGTTTCCACACAGTTATAGTTTGTGTTTGTAATTCTGTATAGAATACAGAGAAGGCACCGACAAGGAAATGTATGTCAGTGAAGAGTGAAGCATATCCTGGTCTGATCCTGCACCTGTATAGCTACGGAGGTTGAATCACTGACGGCCTGATCTCACTACGACACAACCACTCTTTAAAGAGCCACACACTTCATCTGAGAGCTCATTTCTGTTCTTTTTAAAGCATTCAGACCCCTGGTTAGCACTAGCATCACTTTCCATTTAGCATAACAGCAGAGTTGGCTGAGCCGGGGGTTAGCTTCAGTTAGCTAGCCCCCTTGGCTGCTCCCTGCGATAGATGCGATGATCAAAAATGTGATAAAATATGAGAAAGTGACGCGATACTCGGGTTCCGGGAGATTTAATCGCCTCCATCGCTTTTGCCGTGAATGCACGGTTAGGGTCTACATAGACCTATTTTCCGTGGAATTTGGCACAATTTGTGGAAAAAATAAGAGACCGGGGAACAAAACTCTAAAACACATGCTACGCAAGGTCATAGATGTTGATGGTAAGAACTGGGATCAGCTGCTGCCATATGTCTTGTTCTCCATACGTGAAGTTCCACAGAGTTCCACAGGATTCTATCCGTTTGAGCTTCTTTTCGGGGCCTGCTGGACTTGGCCAAGGAAGCCTGGGAGTAACAACCCTCCACCCAGCGCAGCATCGTGGAGTATGTTGAACAAATGCATCACCGGATGACTCAAGTCTGGCCTATAGTTCGGGAGCACATGCAACAGGCCCAGGCGCAACAAGCACAGGTATACAATCGGGGAGCCCAGGTGAGGGAATTCAAACCAGGGGACAAGGCGATGGTCTTAATCCCGACAAGTGATTGCAAGTTCTTGGCCAAATGGCATGGGCCCTATGAGGTAATGGAGCGGGTAGGACCAGTCAACTACAGAGTACGGCAGGTGGGTCTTAGGAAAGGTCAGCAGATCTATCATATAAACTTGCTAAAGCCGTGGCATGAGCCTATTCGTATCCCCACCCAGGCCTTTGTTGCTAACATGACTGTCCAGGTTCTGCCCCCAGTGAGGATGGGTGACCAGCTGTCTTCCAGACAGATACAGGACCTCAAAGAACTACTGGACAGAAACCGAGATGTGTTCTCAGAGATCCCCGGGCGGACCCATGACATCAGAACAGAACGGGGAAAAGACGGTACGGTTGCGGCCCTACCGGATTCCAGAAGCCCGACGGGACGCCATCCGGGAAGAGGTGAGGAAAATGCTAGATCTTGGGGTAGTGGAAGAGTCTCACAGTCCCTGGTCCAGCCCAATAATCCTGGTTGGAAAACCTGATGGGAGCATTAGGTTCTGCAATGACTACAGGAAACTGAATGAAATCTCTCTGTTTGATGCATACCCTATGCCCCGTGTAGACGAACTGATTGGGAGGTTGTGGCCTGCTCGTTTCATCTCCACCCTAGATCTAACAAAAGGATACTGGCAAGTGTCTCTCACCCCACAGGCAAAAGAGAAGACTGCCTTCTCAACACCAGATGGCGCCTTCCAGTATCGAGTCCTTCCCTTTGGGCTTCATGGGGCCCCGGCAACATTCTAGAGGCTTATGGACAAGGTGTTACGACCGCATCAAGACTACGCCGCAGCCTACCTTGATGACATCGTCATTCATAGCACGTCCTGGATGGACCACCTCCAGCATTTAACAGCTGTGCTTCAGGCCCTACGGAAAGCAGGGCTCACAGCCAACCCAGCCAAGTGTTCTCTAGCCCTGGACGAGGCAAACTACATTGGCTACACTGTTGGACGCGGAAGTGTGAAGCCCCATGTGAAAAAGGTGGACTCCATAGTGACTTGGCCCAAACCACAGACCAAACGTCAGGTGAGAACCTTCCTAGGCTTAGTGGGGTATTACAGACAATTCATTTCTAATTTCGCCTCCACAGCCGCTCCCCTTAATGAGCTGATTGGGAAAAATGCACCCAACCGGGTGAGATGGACGGAACAGACCGAGCTGGCCTTCAACACTTTGAGAGAAGCCCTGTGCAGTGAACCGGTGCACCCCAGAGTTCAGCAAGACCTTTTTGTTGCAAACGGATGCTTCAGAGGTAGGCCTTGGGGCAGTCTTGTCCCAAGTATGGGATGGCGTTGAATACCCAATTACCTTCATTAGCCGTAAGCTTCTCCCCCATGAAAGGAATTATGCAACCATAGAGAAGGATGCTTAACTGTTAAGTGGGCAATGGAGAAATTACGGTATTACCTATTGGGCAGGGAGTTCACCTTAGTCACGGCCCATGCCCCGTTGAAGTGGATGGCCAACAATAAAGACAAAAATGCCCGAATAACCCGTTGGTTTCTACACCTGCAGGATTTCAGGTTTACAGTGGAACACAGAGCGGGGAAGCTGCATGGGAATGCTGATGCCATGTCGAGAAGAGATGAGTGCTTGTGGTCTGCCGCTCCCCACAGTGGTTCGGAGCTGAGGGGGAGGGTATGTGAGGGCTCAGTCAGGGGTCAGTGCCCCACATGGCTACAAACAGGCCAACAAAGGCAGATGAGAGGCATGGTTATGGATGGGCGGTACTACCCCAGAGCTGTCCCAACAAAGCTCCACCCCCCAGGTGTCTTTCATTACCTCTGGCCAGGTGCAGTGTGTTGATCAGGCAATTGGCTGCCTTTTTAAAGCCGACCAGGACAGACTTCAGGCAGACTGGTTTGAGGAGAGTGAAGAGTGAAGAGTGGAAACCCGACATCAAACCGACATCAAACCAGTCTCAGGGTAAGGGCCTACGGCCACCCCTCTAACGAAGTGTTCTGTTTTACTTGTGGAAGACTGTGGGACCGTGTGCTGCCACCAGCTGAAGCCGGAGAAGAGGGCCAGGACTTCCAGGACGACCACAAAGCCTGGGGAATAGGTCAGTGGCAGGGACCCCCCCACTAACGTTGTCCTTGTCTCTCTCCCTCTCTCTCACCTCGGAAGCTGACACGAGCCCTCTGACTGCCTCAGTCCAGGACTGAAGAGATTTGAGTTGCCTTCTGCTCCCCAACCCTTTCCCCACCGGTTATAAATAAATACCTAAGTTTGTTTCACTGCAACCTCTGTGTCTGACCTACTTTGTTCCAACTGGTTAGCCCACTACCCTGTCTCGCACGGCCAGGCGGCCACAGTACGCTCGCAAATAGGATCAAGGAGCATTACCAAAACAAAAGAGGACAGAATGGATGTAGTAGTAGTAGTAGTAGTAGTAGTGGACCTTATATGCCGGCTGGCATGTAGGGCAGCAACAAAGGATCTCAACTCCTGTCTGTTCTGGGCCAGAGTCTTTATGGAACCCCAGGTATGATGCAGGGTCTTCAGTTCTCCCTCCACAGTCCTCCGCCAGGTGTTCTTGGGTCGGCCTCTTTTGCGCTTGCCTTCTGGTGTCCAGTGAAGAGCAGTTTGGGTGATGTTGTCCTGCTCTCTACGGATTACATGCCCAATCCACTTCCACCGCCTTCTCATAAGGATGTCTGCCATGTTGTCTTGTTTGCAGATACTAAGAAGGTGTTGATTAGAGATGGTATTGGGCCAGAATATCTGCTGTATTTTCCGTAGGCTTTTGGTGTGAAAGGTTGACAGTCTGTGGACGTCAGTTTCCTCAGCTTGGTGTTTTTGCTGTACTGGGCAGACGTTCAGACATTGTTAAGTGTATGTAGGGTGTTTCTGGCCTTGTTGAGTCGGCTTGTGATTTCACTTTCTGCGCCGCCATCATGGCTAACTACACTACCTAGGTAGGTGAAAAGATTGGTCCTGGGTAGGTTTATACTGTCTAATTGCATTGGTGAGGGGGTTGGGACATTGAGGGTCATCAGCTCTGTTTTCTTCTGGTTTATTTTCAGACCTACTTGTTTTGCAAAGTTATTCAGGCGACATGTTTTCTCTTGCATTTGTTGGTGTGTATGAGAGAGCAATGCCAGGTCATCGGCAAAGTCAAGGTCTTCCAATTGCGAGAAGAGAGTCCTTCTGATGCCCATTGGTTTGTCTTCGGTGGTTCTTCTCATCACCCAGTCTATGGTTAAAGAGTAGTGCTGACATGACACAACCTTGCCTCACTCCTGTTGTAATTGAAAAACTATGCTTGCTGCTTCCAATTTGACATTTGAAGTTGGTATAGAACCCTATTATGATCTGGACAATTTGTTTGGGGATCCCATACGCCCGTAGTATTCTCGATAAGCTGTCCCTATGGATACTGTCGAAGGCCTTCTCAAAATCCACAAAGTTTACATACAGTTGCCTCTGCCACTCTGTACACTGCTCTATGATGTTGCGTAGAGTAAATATATGGTAAATACATCCTCGACCCTTACGGAACCCTGCTTGTTCTTCTCTGAGTTCTTTGTCCGTCGCATCTGATATTCTTTGTACGAGGATTTTGGCCAGGATTTTGCTGGGAATGGACAAAAGGGTGATGCCACGCCAGTTGTTGCAGTTTCTGAGAGCACCTTTCTTTGGGACTTTCACAATCATGCCCTTTGTCCAGTCATCTGGTACCTTCTTCCCCTCCCATATAGCTGTAAAGAGTGGTTTGAGAACTTTAGCTGCCAGTCCAGCCCAGGAGCTTTACAGTTCTTGAGGGATTTGATGGAGGAGATGATTTCTTCCATCCTTGGAGGTTCAATATTCACATCAAGATCAGCTTCTGCTTCCTGTATATCAGCCTCTACTGTTGTCGGTGGTCTGTTGAGGATTTCATTTAAGTGTTCTGCCCAACGGGTTTCTATTTCTGCTTGTGAAGTAAGGAGTCGTCCCTGTTTGTCTGTGACTGGCACACTGGTGTTCCTACGATACTTTCCGCATATTGAGTTGGTTATCCTGTATAAGGTTCCCTGTTCTCCTTTTCTGGCTGCATCTTCTGCACGTAAGCCCTCTGGTCAGCTCTTACCCTCTTCTTTACTTGCTTGCATGTTTCTTTGTACTGCACTTTGTATCGCTCCTGTAGCCTCTCAGACTTGCTTTCTAATAGCTTCTTCTTTAGGCCTCTCTTGTGTTCAATGGCCTGCCAGGGGTCAGCTGTAATCCACTTCTTTTTTTAAATTTTCTTGTTCCGAGACAGGCTTCACTACTTTCAGAGTATGTTGTTTTGAAATGTTTCCACATGTTATTGACGTCCTTTTCCTCTGGTGGTGTGTGGACATACTCAGTGCTTTTCAGTATTTGGAATATGTTCTTCAACTTTAGGACAAAGGCGGTCTTGACTTTGGGGGTACGCAGTCTCCCTACATCAAAAAGCTGACGTCCTACTTCTCTTCGCCCATTTCTCCTGAGCTTGAGTTTTAGTACTGCTGTCACCAGATGATGGTCACTGTTGACATCAGCTCCCCTCCTTACTAGGACATCTAGGAGTGAGCGTCTCCAGGTACCATTTACCATCAAGTGGTCGATCTGATTCTTGTCTCTTCCATTGGGTGAACACCATGTGAGTTTGTATATGTCATGGTGTGGGAAGAGAGTTCCTCCAATGTGGAGGTCGTAGGTGGTACAAAGCTCCAGCAGCCATTTTCCGTTGTCGTTCATGATTCCGCAACCTTCGTTCCCCATTGCTCTTTTGTAGTTGGTGTTCTTGTATCCAACCTTTGCGTTCAGGTCACCCATTACAATTTTCATGTCGTGCCGAGGTGACCCTTCTAACTCAGCTTGTAGTTGTTCATAGAAGACATCTTTTGCTTCTTCATCGCTGTCGTTAGTGGGGGCATAGCACTGGATGATAGTGGTGTTGATGTGTTTCCCTTTCATCCTGACTTTCATCAGCCTGCTATTGACAGGTTTCCACTCCATCAGGCATTTTTCTGTTCCCTTTCTCAGTATGATGGCTACTCCTTCATGGTGTTGGTCGTCGTCCCTGCCAGAGTAGAGTATTGTCTCCCCGGCGCTGGTCTTTTGTCTGCCGGAACCTGTCCATCTGCTCTCACTGATACCAAGGACATGCATATTGTAGCGCCTCATTTCAGATGTTGCTTGGGCCAGTTTGCCTGCCTCGTACATGGTACAAACATTCCAGAAACCGATCTTGTTCGTGCTTTTGGCGTTCAGGACTTCCATCTTCCTGACAGTAGCTTCCTTTCGGCTTTCACTATTGCCATTCATATGAGTATCTTCCGATGACCCTGGAAGCCCGTCCCGTACAGTAGTGTTAATTTCCTTTGTTGCTGTTTCCGTAACAAAATATTTTTACGGTACTGGGTTGTTAGCCCTGTGCCCAACCCCCGAACCTGGAGGACCGGTGGGTCGTTCTTTGTCGGTCCTCTACCCTTCGACCTGTCCAGCATGGGTGACCCTGCCGGGAGAAAATTGCTCCCGCTGGCGTAGCTCTATGGGTCATTGAGGCACACAAGCCCCTCTACCGCAGCAAGGTGATGATCCTCAGAGAGGATGGATGTATATGAGTGAAATGATAAACTCACACTTTTTTTAACTTCAGTTCAGACGGTATAGCCTATGCTAACCCTTTAGCAAAATAACATCACTCAAACAAAGGTAAATTGTGTAATTGTAAATAGTTTCTTTTTAATTATACAATTAGATAATTCATAGTCAACATAGTCGTGCAACTGAATTCATTTAAAATCCTGTTCCTAATTTCCTAATTACACAGGAAGTTAGCATAAATCAGTTTGATTACATTGTCTTCTATTGAAATGCCATAACTGACTGCTCTGCGTCACTCGCAGTGCTGCACAGTTTTTTGAGCTGAACTTTTGTCGGACGCCTTGTTTCTATATTGGTGTCATGCGCATTGAAAGCAACGAACAAAGAACAGCTGTTCCATGAAGTTGAAAAGAGGAGTTATCTGTATGCTACCTCATCATTTCACTACAAAAACTTAAATTAAGGTGGCAGCTGCTTGAAGGGAACGTCTCTGGTGAGAAAATATGAGATATTATATTAAATATATTATATATTATTGTTGCGTAGGATACAGTGTAGTAGCTACAACATTATCTTAATCTCCATATATACATTATCTGTGTATTTATATATAAATATTATTTTATATATATTATTTTGGCCAAATCACTATTTCTTTTCAGTTTGGCGTTTTTCAGTTAAGGTTCACATATTTTCATTTATATATTGATTACACTGCTACGATGTTACACAGTTCTGTTTGTACATGTCTTTACTGTAGTAGATCTCAGTTATTGTACGCACATTTTTATTTTTATTTTCATGTGTTTATGCCTCAGTAAAAAATCTGCACACACTTATGTCCCACAGCAAATGCCTCCTGTTTGAATGCTCATTCGCTGGCTGCACTTTCTTCTATTGGTTGAGGGAGAAATCGGTGCATCATGTGTTTTTCTTTAGTTCATTAGCTGTGGAGGTGTCCAGCATACAGTCTGACACTGTTTGCACCCCCACCCTGTAATCATAGGGCGTGGAATGAACCAAATCCCCTGATGCCATGTATCTGGAAAAGAAAGTCCTGGTTTAATGTAGTTTAATAATTTTTCCTCTCTTTTTTTAACAGATGGTTAGCAATGCAGGAACAAATGAAACTCTCTGTGTTGTATTCAACAGAGTCCATGAGATCCATGTGTTCTGCTGTCATATCTGAGGGAAAGATGGTAGAATCATCTGTAGTGTATGCAGTGGGGGTATTCAGATATTTTCGTTAGGTTAAAATACTAATACCACAGCGTAGAAAATGTGGAACCAATTTCTCTTGATATACTGACTGTTAGCTTAGTTTAATAGATATATATTCAACAGATAAATTATATTTTATTAGTAGTTCCATATTAATAATCTGAATCTGCAAAGGAGCGTGTAGATGTCAAATAAATGTACAATAGTAGAAGTATTGGCTTTCAAAATGTAGTGGAGTGGCATTAAAGAATGATCAAAAATACTCAAATACTACAACTATACTTCGTTACAACACTATGGTTTTATAACTTCTAACTATACAGGCCTGCTGGATGCTCATAGGATCATGTGAATATGGGCCTTGTTAAAGTAATTGATAGAGTACATACTAAACAATCATGTGCACTGTATATAATATACCTGTAGTCCCCACTTGACATGACTGTTTGTCCATTTGCAGTTCTAGAAGCAGTATTGACAGGGGACATGTAATTAGGGTTGAGGAGGAGGAGGGTGGAAGTGGAGAATGGTCTGGAGACATTGGAGTGGAAGTTGCGGATAAGGATGAAAGAAGAGTAAATATGGGAAGTGGGGAGAGAGCAGAGACAGGTGAGAGAGCAGAGAGATGAGATAGAGAGCGCCTACTCCTACAGCAACCTTTACTGTCAAAAGAGCCATTTTTGCCCCCTCTTCCACCAATTAAAATTTGTCTGGAGCCGTAAAACATATTTGATGTCACAGTATATAGTTAATAAAGGTTTATATATAGTTATATGATACTTATGAAATTATAGAACGACAATAAAGAAAACTGTTGACATTTCACATTTTTTTTGGTATATATAATTATTGTTATAGTATATTTTGCATATTTTGTTGTATATATTATTATTGTTTATAGCACACTGTGCACTGTATATATACACTATGTATATATTGGATTCTATTTATGTTATGTACAAAGTTTTTATTTGCTGACCCACTACTGCTGTTACAAAATAATTTCCCAGTCTGGGATCATTAAAGTAATTCTATTCTAATTCTATTCTATTCCTATTATTTATTATTTACATTTATTCCTATTATTACCTGTTTTAAAATTGTTGTTCGCTAATTTCTCACCACATATCAAGCCATCATCATGTGAAAGCAAATTAATGTCCAACGACACTTTTTTCCTCCGATTAGCATACGGGTTAGCATACGGACAGCACTCAATATTAGCCACCTGCAGTGAAAAGGCGCTGGGCCATAGACCAAGGATGTGACGCATATTTTAGTTTCACATAACTTTTTTTTTTTTAAATGACCTTTAACTCCAAGGTTACAGGTGTTCCCTTTGCAAGATTGTCTACTGTGCAAGAAAACCATGCTATTTATTTCCATGTTATTTTTTGGCAAAGCTACAGGGAGCCACTGAAAAGGGGCTAAAGAGCCGCATGCGGCCCAAGAGCCGGGGGTTGCAGACCCCTGATCTAGTTGAATACACAGCTATTGGTCACAACAACAATAACGTTATAACAGCATGTGTCATAACGCGTGGTGATATGGCATGGTGTCAATAGTTTGTGGATACCAAGCCAGAGCTCAAAAGGGAGTGCATATTGGATATTAGATTCATCAAGTGAACACCAATACAGCATCAAACAAATGTTAATGTTGCTCCTGCTGGATGTGTTAATAAGCAGCTGTTTGCTAATGTGGTACCTTTATAAGGCCAAAATGTGCCAGTGCTGTGTTTACAGCTGCTTCTGCTGTCCTTGGCCAGGTGTTAATAGGTGCGTTTCCATTAGGGTTGAATACCCGGAATGAGGCGGGTCTTTATCGCCGAAACGCAGCTGATTTGTATGTGAGTCCCTAGGCTGCTCTCCCCTGGGAGAAGCCTAGTTGCTGATTGGATGTAGCTCTCAGTGGGATGTGACGTGTGGTAGTTCAGATGCAACAACAACACGGGGAAGTAGAGTAGACACTTTTATCTGGTGGTGTAGACGAACCGGCACAGAAAATGATCTGTACACACGCATCTTTGCATGGGCTTGTTAAAATTAGTGCTGCAGCGGCCGGGTTGGATTCTGACCTGTGGTCCTTTGCTGCATGATCACTCTGTCTCTCTCTCATTTTCACATACACACAAACATACACACACACTTTTACAACGCCCAGAATTTTTAAGGTGGAGTGTTTTCTTTTAATGTTTCTTGTGCATAAGTTGACGTTGTGAGTCATACGGGCCACGTTAAATTAAACTGCAACTATTCTGTTTCAAATACATTACTGTGAAACCAATCACTTAACGACAGTTATGTATCCTTTGTTTTTTTACAAAAGGTGAGAAAAAGTAATCCCTGACAAAAAAACTAATGACATACATGATTCACAATAGCAAGTAAACAAGCAGAGCCCTGCATCAACAAAACAGGTGAAACAAAAAGGACAGGACAAAAAAAGGCAACAGTGCATACCCAATGTGCAATATTTTATATTGAATCGAACACTGTTGGGCGTTTATAGAACATTCATGGATGTACTCCAAACTCTCCTCCCACACATTGGGAGGTATCAGGGCTCCGAACTCTCTTTACCACTCCTCTTTTATCAGGTCCATCTTGGGAACTAACATGGTTTTTTGTTTGTTTTTTGCGTACATGTGGCAATCCTGAAAAATCATGACGACATATTCATGATCAAACACACAAGCCATTTGGCATTTCATTTTCTTTCCTTCGTTTCTCTGTTGATATCCTCATCTCCTGCTTCTTTCCTCTTCTCGCCCCCAGAAGTCTGTCCAACCACCACCAGATTAAGTTAAATCTGAACTTTTGACTTTATTGTACTAAAGTTAGCTAACTCCCTCCTCTTTAGTCATTTAGTTTAATCTGAACTTTTGACTATACTAACGTAAGCTAACTCCCTTCTCTTTAGTCATTTAGTTTAATCTGAATTTTTGACTTTACTTTACGTTAGCTAACTCCCTCCTCTTTAGTCATTTAGTTTAATCTGAACTTTCGACATTTCGACAGTCAGTGGTTTGGTTCTTCTTCCTTTCTCTTGGACGCTCTGTTCGTTTCCATGGTTTCTCTTTACTAACGTTAGCTATCTCTCCTCTTTAGTCATTTAGTTTAACCCTGTAAAGCCTGACCCATGAAAAAATGAGAGACTGGACTGTTTATTATACCCTCAAACAAAACCCCCAATTTTTTTTTTTGCCACATCATTTTGTTTATGATATATTTTTTGTATCACATTTGATACATGGGGTTGTTTTGGCAACTTTTTGTTCACAATTTATGTTAATTTTAGATACAAAAACAGATTTTGACAATATAGAACATTTCAGGTAGTTTTTCTCATTGTTTTGTTTACATTAAACTTTTTATAGCCTTTTTATTTCATGTTGTGGTAGGCACAAAAATATTTTCGGTCCTTGTTCGGGTAAAGATGCACCTTACACTTCTCACAGTAGACATGTGAGAAATGATTGCCGGTGCAGTGCTTGCATCTCTGACGGGTTTCTCATGTTGGAAAATGATCAGTGCCATCCCTTCTCACATCAAGAGGCACACTGCAGCCTGGCCTTTTAGGGGGTGATGTTGGAGTCACTTCTGGAGAAGATAGTGGTCTGAGTTTGGCCTTTCCTGCACTTGTGAGAGAAGTGCCAACCAAAGCCTGAAACTTGGACAGTGCCATGAGTTTCATCTGGGGCTTTAACTCATTCTGGTCCCTTCTGTATAGGTTCCACGCATTGATGACAGCCACTGTAACAGTGTGCCACCAGATGTACATGTACCATCTTCGTCATCTGAAGCTGAACGTGTAAAGTGCAGACAGCATATCAAGGAGTTCAGCACCCTCTATGAACTTGTTTATGTTTCAACAATGGCTGGTCTGGGAACCATTATGTAAGTTTTGGAATTGCGATCCCAGCGTTTCACATTTCCCACAGGTTCAATGCCACCAAAAGAGGAAATCAGCTGCACTGCTTTCATCAATCTTTTTTTTTATCCTTCATGGTGCAGCCTTTCATCCTGTTCATCCGGATTGTGCCAACATAGTGGATCCCTCTTTTAGGTGTTGCACCGGGGGAACTGATGTTAAGTAGTTGTCTGCAAAGACCTTGTGATTCTTTTTCTGCTGGTAGTGTTGATATAATTTTGTCGAACAACTTCTCCTATAACACCTACTTCAGAGTTTTCTCTGGCTTCCCACATATTAATACCCCATTTGTGAGGTTTTGCAGGCATGTAGACACATAGATGAGATTTTCCCTTGAATGGTACCATAATTTCATCAACTGCATGGCATTCTTCAGGTGGTATGCAGAGAAACTGTTCTTGCATGGCCTGAGCTTCCACAAATTATCTTTCTTTGCATCATCAGACACACTGAGGTTGTCCTGAAAGTAGATCAGTGTCAGCAATTTCAAAAACCGATCTCGAGACATCACATTACAAACTGTAGGGAGCTTTGTCTCCATCCCATATGCATGTACATGCCTAGAACCTGCTCTATCTCTTTGAAAGTTGTGTTTACTGACCTACCCTATTTTTGTAGTCTGTACAGGTTTGCTTGTTCTGTAGTTTTCATCAGTGACCAACTGATTGAAACACATGTACGGTCTCCCGTCACACCTGTCATCTGTGCCTTCCTCAACACATGCAATGAAATCGACTGATTGATATTTATTTTTCTCCACATAAAATGTAATTTAAGATGGCATTTCAGCCATTAATTAGACTAATAAAATCATCAAAATAGTCTGTGTATTGTAATACATGTATTGATGTAGATTATATTTCAAAATTGTGACATGAGTGTTCAGGGATAAATCACCTTATAAACCTACAGTATCAAATTTGATACACTCATTTTTAACACGATTTAACTCTAATATAAAGAATGAGTTATTAGATAATTATGCATTGTTTCAATACAGAAGATATTTATCATGACAAATGAGTAACAAAAATGTTTTTATACTTACTGTAAGTTCTTGAAAATGAGTAAATGTTTTCCTGAAAAAGGTGTGTGGCTGATCTGATGACAGCAGCCATTTTGAAAAGGTCAAAAAAAGCCCCTTCAGTGACTGCATTGGAATGATAATCCACTAGGGGGCAGAGTATAGGTATCAAGTCGTATACAACAGGTTTTTAAGGAAAGTATTGATAATGTTGACAAAATAGAGCTCTCAGAAACTAACGTAGCAAATATGATACAAATGAATTTTTGACTTAACTTTACTAACATTAGCTAACTCCCTCCTCTTTAGTCATTTAGTTTAATCTGAATATTTGACTTAACTAACATACGCTAACTCCCTCCTCTTTAGCCGTGTAGTTTAATCAGAATTTTTGACTTTACATTACTAACATTAGCTAACTCCCTCCCCTTTAGTCATTTAGTTTAATCTTAGACTTTACTAATGTTAGCTAACTCAGCTAACTCCCTCCTCTTTAGTCATTTAGTTTAATCTAAACTTTTGACTTTACTAACGTTAGCTAACTCCCTCCTCTTTAGTCTTGTAGTTTAATCTGAATTTTTGACTTTACTTTACTAACGTTAGCTAACTCCCTCCTCTTTAGTCATTTAGTTTAATCTGAATTTTTGACTTTACTTTACTAACGTTAGACAACTCCCTCCTCTTTAGTCATTTATTTTAATCTGATTTTTTTACTTTACTTTACTAACGTTAGCTAACTCCCTCCTCTTTAGTCATTTATTTTAATCTGATTTTTTTACTTTACTTTACTAAAGTTAGCTAACTCCCTCCTCTTTAGTCATTTAGTTTAATCTGAACTTTTGACTTCACTAACGTAAGCTAACTCCCTCCTCTTTAGTCTTGTAGTTTAATCTGAATTTTTGACTTTACTTTACTAACGTTAGCTAACTCCCTCCTCTTTAGTCATTTAGTTTAATCTGAATTTTTGACTTTACTTTACTAACGTTAGACAACTCCCTCCTCTTTAGTCATTTATTTTAATCTGATTTTTTGACTTTACTTTACTAACATTAGCTAACTCCCTCCTCTTTAGTAATTTAGTTTAATCTGAACTGTTGTCTTTACTAACGTCAGCTAACTCCCTCCGCTTTAGTCATTTAGTTTAATGTGAACTTTTGACTTTACTTACGTTAGATAACTCCCTCCTCTTTCATCATTTAGTTTAATCTGAATTTTTGACTTTACTAACGTTAGCTAATTCCCCCCTCTTTAGTCATTGATTATAGGCTAATCTTTAGACATTTAGCATACTTTACTAACGTTAGACAACTCCCTCCTCTTTAGTCATTTATTTTAATCTGATTTTTGACTTTACTTTACTAACGTTAGCTAACTCCCTCCTCTTTAGTAATTTAGTTTAATCTGAACTGTTGTCTTTACTAACGTCAGCTAACTCCCTCCTCTTTAGTCATTTAGTTTAATGTGAACTTTTGACTTTACTAACGTTAGATAACTCCCTCCTCTTAAGTCATTTAGTTTGATCGTAACTTTTTACATTACTTTACTAACGTTAGCTAACTCCTTGCTCTTTCATTCTATTTTCGTGGTTTGGTTCTTCTTCCTTTCTCTTGGACTCTCTGTTCGTTTCCATGGTTTCTCACGCTGGTTTCGCTGCATTCTGCGCACAGCCAATGTGCGTATGAAACGTCATCACGTAGCATTACGCCACAGTGTTCATGGGAGATATAGGAAGTACTGCCAAGGGAATAAATGACAGGGAACAGAGCCTTGTATCATGCATGTAATGCATCAAATTGTACATCACAAGCTAAACTGGGGGCTACACAGTGGTGTAGTGGTTAGCACTGTCGCCTCACAGCAAGAAGGTTCCAGGTTCACATCCCAGCCCGGGCCTTTCTGTGTGGAGTTTGCATGTTCTCCCCGTGTCTGCGTGGGTTTTCTCCGGGTACTCCGGTTTCCTCCCACAATCCAAAGACATGTATGTGTTAGGTTGATTGATGATTCTAAAATTGCCCGTAGTGTGAATGGTTGTCTGTCTCTGTGCGTCTCTATGTGCCCTACGATAGACTGGCGTCCTGTCCAGGGTGTACCCCACCTCACGCCCGATGTCAGCTGGGATTGGCTCCAGCACCCCCCGTGACCCCGACCCCGGGATAACCGTTATTATTGGTAGGTTGGCGGATATTAACTTAGAACCCTGCAAATATCATGTACAGTAAGTCTGGGCAGTATGGATGTAAACTGCAACTTGACTGGTTGGCGGAGGCATATAACTGCAAGCCTGTAATTATTCGTTTTTTTTTTTACAGATCTGCACGATTCATGTGGGTCCTGAATTCCAGATTAATCTGGAAAAATCACATCACATCTTATTGGTCCTTCAATATTAATCACAAGTTAAGTTATTAATTATTGTCACATACATGCACAGCAAAAAGCACAGTAAGGTTATCTGAAATGAATAAAGATGTGCAGATCAACACAGAAATATACATGCAGGGACGCACTGAAGTCATGGGCAGTGTCCTCATCAAGGATCCTAGTTTCCTGAGGGTACAGACTCTTTGAGTCTTTCTGTGTTTTTCTTTCTGTAAGTTGACTTGGAACAGCATGCATTTGTTGTCATTTTTATTCATGCGTTTGTCGTCATTTTTATTCTCGCTCTGTCACAGGAAGACGACGTCCCCATCCTTTATCCTGCCTGCAGAGCACAGATTGATACAGCTGTTAATAAGCACAACAGCATACATTTTTGAATCATTGAAAAAAAAAAAATCTGAGATGTTGACAGTGATTCAGAGTTTCAGGGCCAGGCTACTCACATCACTTTATTTAATGAACCTCTTTAAGGGTAAAGATGTAAATTGGAAGTGTTTAGATTTCTGCTAGGAGGCTATAAAGAAGCTGAAGCACTTTAAAAACAAATACCAATGGTGAGGTTAAGTGCAGTTCATCAGTATGTTGAAAGCCCTCTCTGATGGTAGGCTATGTGATGTACACTACCCACATGCAGAACACAGCCTGCCTCCATAATCTGCCTCCATATCCATCACTCATTAACATTCTCTTTACCTTTGCTCCCTGATATTGATTTGACTCCAGAAATTAGCAGCCTTTTCTTCTCCTACCCACACACTCCATTTACCGCCTTCCGTTATCATGGAGCTAACTCGTTGATGCCTCTTCTCTGTTTTTTTTTTTTTTTTCTGTGCTCACCCACTGTCTCTTTGGGTTAATGCAGGAACATTGGTATTCTTGTGCTGAACACAGGACAGAAGATGGGATGTGTAGCAGGTCAAGTCTGCCTCGCCTTCATCCCGGTGCCTTTGAATAGATAAAGAGACTAATTGCATTTGCATAATCACACTAAGACAAAGTCATACACACACACCGAGACCTTTGAACGCACACACACACACGCACCAAGAACAGTGAGTATACACCCTCACAGATGAAGATTCAAGACGCGTGACGATGTGTTGACTTACAGTCTTCACGGACATAACGTAACTGGACTTGAATTATGGTGGAGATACAAATCTTTTTTTTTGTTTTATTTTGTTACAGTTACTGTTTTGGCCTTTTTGTGCTTTTATTTGGATAGTACAGCTGGAGGTTGACAGAAAATAAAAGGGGGGGGGGGGGCATATGCAGCACAGGGCTGCAGGTTGGTGTCAAATCCAGGCCACTGCTGCGAGGACTTTTAGACATATTACATTTACCTTTGTATATGGAAAACACCAGGGAGACTGTCCTTTCAGGTTTGGTGTACTAAATGGGTTAAGTAGCCTTTTATTATTATTACTATTTATTTTTATTATTATTTTTTGCTCTTCTGTAAACTTTATCGAAACTCATTCACCTCTCTACTTCCAGTCCGTCACCTATATGTGACCCTCTTAAATCGGCTTATTTACATCTAGCCCGTGAATGCCGCTTATTTGATCAAAACAACAATGATGGTTCTTGAAGAGGTTAGCGTTGATGCTGCAATAGCAGTAGTTTTTTATCAGAGATCATTTTTACATTGAAAGAACAAAGAATGGCATGGAAGGTTTTTCTCTGTTGAAAAGATGTTTTCACTCTTGTCCTGGCCGGCTATGGCAGCCTGTGATAGACCACCGGATGTAACTGTCTGTATCTGATGCTGTGGATGAGATTCAGTGAATCAAAGCACTCAAGGAGAAGATCCACAATATCTACAGTCAGTCCAATAAAAAATGACACAAACTTCTGGAAGCAGCAAAGAAGTTTTAAAAATGCTATAGATGCCAGTAGCTTCCATGCTATAAAGTCTGTTTGGAGGTCGTGTAAAGCACACTAAAGATACACTGAAAATGCTGCAGCAGACCTAACAAGAAACGCAAAGAGATAAATGTACAGACGCCAGGCCCATCGTATACAAAGCAAGTCATTTTTGTGTGAACTTAAACTCATGAATGACGTACTGTCTGGCCTTGAAAACCTGTCTCAGCAACTCCAGGCCCATTCAATCACAGTTTTGAGAGCAGAAAAGCTTCTGAAGCACACCATCCAATCGTCGCTGTCATTCAACGAGTCTCCAGGAGAGAAATTTGAGGTGTTGAAAGCACAGGCTTCTGGACATTTTGGATCCATTTCCCTGGAGTCAAATGCAAAGCTCACACTAATAACTGCAAAATAGTTCCTACAAAAGTCTGATCAGCAATTGGGAGCGCCTCTCATTTGAAGATGAAATGCTTTGTGATTTCAGTATTCAGGAAACAGGCAACCGGCCATCAACGCCTGGCATATGGCATGTTGAGTCACAAGTGAAATGACTGTGAAGGTGGTTCAATCTTTCTGAAGATAAAGCAGGTATGAGAGATTTCTTTGAGCACCCACACAGTGGCTCTGCGAGCCGTCCCTTGCTTGATGATCAGTTTCCTGTAAGTCTTTTTGAGCCAAAGAAAGGCCTCATATTGTTCTTGAGAAGCCATCGCTCTGCCATACAAGCAAGCAGGCAATGCACACAGAAGATGCAAATTCAAACCTATTTGGAAATTCAGAACTGGGCGATCAAACCTCTGATCTTTCAATTAGTGGATGAGGTAGAGCGGGTCACCTGTAAGTGTTCCATCCTTTTTTCCAGGGCTTTCATAGATTGAACCCAGAATGCATAATTACCAGCTGCGACAGCGACGCTGGTATTGTTTTCACCTTGTATCAGTACGTCCACACGATCGAAAACGATAAATCTTTTTTTCTTCTGTCGTTCTTAAAAAGTTTTCCATCCACATGGCATCGACCCAAGGAATATCTGCGTCCACACAAACCTAGTGAAACCAACTAAAAACGTAATACACATGCCATGCCTGGATGTGGCGCTGTAACTGACACAGAAATCCACCAACAAGGAGAAGAAGAGACGGGGAGATGCTTTGAAGAATACAAACACCGGAGAGTTTCTCTCCAAATCTGGAGACTTCCCAAATCCTCCTCCATCCTAGAGAGAAATCTGTCCACGGTTTCTGGAGTTAACGGAGACTTTTGTGCTGTTTTGGACTCACTGTTGCTGTTTTGATGCACCAATCACTCGGCAGTTAGTGTCTTAACGAGCAGAGGGTGCTGCTGTGAGCCCCTTCACCGTACTAAAGCACTTTCTCGCTAGATTTAGCGACCTTCACATCTTTTTAGCAACTTTATTTATAAAAAGCGACTAGTGACCAATTTAGCGACTTATTCAGATCATCAGGGAAAAGGGAGAAATATGTGGTTGGCCTAATTCATTCACATGCATGTGGCTCAGAGTCCAGTTCTGTCTATGGGTCTCCCTCCTCTCATGCAGATACCTCCTCTTATGCGACACCGCAGGTTTTAGAGGTCAGAGGTGGGGCGATGACAGCATCATTTAACAGAGTATGCGGTTTCGCCATCCAGACGACAACGCCATGGGGGGCGTTTTCAAATCTTCTCACTCCGGGAACTGGTTTCAAAACATACCATTTTCAGGCTCCAATAACACCGGCTGCGTGTGGATGGTCGGCCAAAACGATACTAAAGTCATGCGGTTACAGGAAAACACATCTCCGTGTAGATGGGCCCTAAGTCTTTGTGTGTGTGTCACAATGGCAAAAATGTGGCCTTGAAGATACCCACTGTAACGGGAACTACCACAGAGGTGGTTTGAATTTTATTGTGAGGTTTTTATATGTCTGTTTGTCTGTGGCCAGATATGTCACAGTGATAGCGTAGCATATGTGTAAGATACAGTCATGGAGCTTCACAGGTGTGTAGTGAGTTCAAAGATAGGTGTGGTCTGCGTAAGGGAGTGGAAGTAGAGGGGTAGAAATTAGGGAAATTGCCATTGCCCCTCCACTTTATGCCCTCTGATGTGATCCCATCACCAGTGTTGTTTTCGTCAACAAAAATGATGACGAAATATTGTTGTCAACGAAACTTTATCACGTGACGAAAACTAGACGAGACGAAACGAAAATACTGGGCATGTGACAATGACTAAGACGAAATATATAATGCAATTTCGTTGACGAATAAATACAAGACGAAATGTCTCTTCATTTTCCTTGACGAAAACGAGACGAAATAACGTTGTTTCGTCTCGTTTAGTCACGTTATTATTATTATTATTATTATTATTTCGAAGTTTTATTCCAGTCTCGCGTCTGGGCGACGTCACTTCCTCAATCCCCACACGCGCATTATTTAGTTTCTGAAGATGCCGCTGCTGGGGGTCAGCGTTAACGTTAGTGTTAGGGTTAGCGACAACTAAAGAAACATGAGAACAAAGTGTGACACCAGCCGGGGGTCGTGTTTGGAGAAATGCGACCACAAAATCACAGGAAAAAACACCACAGATCTTAAGAGACACCTCAGAGCATCCCATAATGACATTTAGGTAAGTCAAGACATAACGTAACGATATTATCTGTTTTAGAAAGCTCATGCGACATGAGGCTACGATTAATGTGTCGGGTTTTAACGCTAGCTTTAGACGTTAGCCACTGGAGCTGCGAACAAGTGTGTGTGTGTGTGTGTGCTTGAGTGTGTGTCTGTGTCTGTGTGTGAGACTAGCGTGCGTGTGTGTGTGAGTGACTAATGTGTGTGTGTGTGTGTGTGTGTGTGTGTGTGAGACTAGCGTGCGTGTGTGTGTGTGTGTGTGTGTGAGACTAGTGTGCGTGTGTGCGTGTGCATGTGTGTGTATTTGTTTGTGAGAGTGTAAAGTGTGTTTTTAGTTCCTACCTGACTGACTCACTCTATAAGGGCGCACTCACACTGTCCTTCCGCACCGGGCCAAAACAGGTTTTTCGGGTAAAGCCTAGTGTGTTTGACCAGTGTGAGTGCAAGAGCGTGCGCACGTGTACGAGCACGAGCACGACGCCTATGGCGGCTCTCACGTCATTTTATGTGCGCCTGTTCGGGCATAGAAAAAAAAAAGACGGACCATGCGCGGACATTTAACACCAACAACAATGGTAGCGAAAGGTTCACGTTGGTGTGATAAGGAGGTGGAGTGTTTACTGCAGATTTGGTCAGATGAAAATATTCAAAAACAGTCGGACAAGACGCACAAAAACTCTGAGGTGTATGGAAAGATTTGTAAACAAAGCAACGCATCCCGATGACGTCAATCAATGCGTGTGACATGTTATGGCGTGATGACGGATGGACAGGCAAGAAGCATTTGCGCGAGGCCAAGGCAGTGTGAGTACAAACGGGCTCGCCACGGGGGGGGGGGACAAGTACCCTAAAGCCCGGGGTGCGGTGCGGAAGGACAGTGTGAGTGCGCCCTTAGTGCACTAAACTTCCCCTTGTTGGCCAAATACTTTCACTAGTTTTGTATTTCACAGAGCAAATCACACTGAACTGAATTTGGCATTCACATGAATTGGATTACTTATTCTAGACTTGTACATGCTGTAAACTTAAGATATCTGCATGGGTTTGGCTCAAAGGAAATGTTGGTTTTGTCAATACTACTAGGTACTTTTATCATATTGATTAAATATAATTGCATTACTAAAAAGAGACTAAAATACAATTTCTGTCAGACTTTCCGTGCTCAGACTTTTCGTCGACTAAAACTAAACAAAAATGCTCAGACTTTTAGTCAACTAAAACTAGACTAGACTAAAAGTAAAACAGGCCTCCAAAAACAACACTACCCATCACAAGATGCTCTCTCATTTGATAATAATAAGTGCCTTTGCAGCCTCTATTTATCAAGGAAATAAGTCCCTGAAGTTTATTTGTTTGCCAGGAGTTCTTTGATGCTCTCCTCTGCATTAAATCTAGTACAAAGCCTATACTTTGTAATGGTTTGGATGGTTTTAATACATATCCTGCTCTCTTTGTCTTTCTTTTCTCATTCCCATCCAGACCACGATTAAGAAGCCTAGAGATGTGTCATTTTGATGAACCCCCATGTAAAGTGCACTATTAATTAGAAGAGTGAGTGACTGTCTCCTCCAACCATGCAAAATCACCAGGGATAGTAATTAACCCTTAGAACTTCAATGTCTCAACCTGCAGCAATTTCTGCATACCTTGTATGTTTTTTATACTACGATTAAATGTTAGCAATTCAATTTCTTTTATTTAAAGCAGTACTGTGTCAGTATTTTGGATACCTTTATATGATTTACGATATCCCAGTCTCAAGACAAAGACATCCCAAGAACTTCATCTATCCCAGCAGGAAACACATGATCTTATGGTTTATGGCCTGAGCAATATTTTAGAACACAGACTACACCACTGGGTGATAAGGCGTATTATATTTACAGCTGTATTTGTGATGGATGATAGAAACTTTTTGTGTTTCAATTAACACAATTGCCAAAGTTGAAGTTTCATTCCCAAAGGTATGACCACTAGAGATGTCAGAGTGAGGGGGGTGCCAATGGATCAGCGCCCCGGGCAGTTGGGGGTTCGGTGCCTTGCTCAACAGTGTCATTAACTTTTCTCCTTCTCTTTTAAGTTAACATTGGTTTGTCACTTAAACATTTCCTAGTTGTGGATCATGTTGAACAATGTTCTTAATGCTCAAACAACAAAAGGAATTGTTTGCAATATTTTTTTACGCTCTCTTTATTTCCCAAAATGTCAACCTGTTTCTTTGCTGTCATTAGTTTTAGGGGTATATTGGGCTAAGGCTCAGGTACATAACACACACAGTCCCGAAATACACACATGCACAAACAGGACCTATATACATGCAATTAATGGAGAGATGTCAGAGTGAGGGGGGTGCCAATGGATCATCGCCCCGGGCAGTTGGGGGTTCGGTGCCTTGCTCAACAGGGAAGAAGCGTATCTGTCGTTAACTATTCTCCTTCTCTTTAAGTTAACATTGGTTTGTCACTAAAACATTTCCTAGTTGTGGATCATTTTGTACAATGTGCTTAATGCTCAAACAACAAAAGGGATTGTTTGAAATATTTTTTTACGCTCTCTTTATTTCCCAAAATGTCAACCTGTTTCTTTGCTGTCATTAGTTTTAGGGGTATGTTAGGCTAAGGTTCAGGTACATAATGGGAGTTGTTCCCAGTTCAAGTTTTGAAACCAGTTAACCAATCTTGTTTACAACAATTTAGCAAATGTAACCTTTAATTTGTGTTTTCATTTTAGATATGGGCAGGATTAGGAAATGACGATGTAATTTGGCCAAAGCTCTCGATCTACCGGTCAATCTTCGTTCCTACCCTCACCTATGGTCATGAAAGCTGGGTCATGACCGAAAGAACGAGGTTGCGGGTACAAGTGGCCAAAATGGGTTTTCTCAGGAGGGTGGCTGGAGTCTCCCTTAGAGATAGGGTGAGAAGTTCAGCCATCCGTGAGGAACTCGGAGTAGAGCTGCTGCTCCTTAGTGTTGAAAGGAGCCAGTTGAGGTGGTTCGGGCATCTAGTAAGGATGCCCCCTGGGTGTGTTCCAGGCACGTCCAGCTGGGAGGAGGCCTCGGGGAAGACCCAGGACTAGGTGGAGAGATTATATCTCCACACTGGCCTGGGAACGCCTCGGGATCCCTCAGTTAGAGCTGGTTAATGTGGCCCGGGAAAGGGAAGTTTGGGGTCCCCTGCTAAAGCTGCTGCCCCCGCGACCCGACCCCGGATAAGCTGGGAGGAGGCCTCGGGAAGACCCAGGACTAGGTGGAGAGATTATATCTCCACACTGGCCTGGGAACGCCTCGGGATCCCCCAGTTAGAGCTGGTTAATGTGGCCCGGGAAAGGGAAGTTTGGGGTCCCCTGCTAAAGCTGCTGCCCCCGCGACCCGACCCCGGATAAGCGGATGAAGATGAGATGAGATGAGATCATCATCATTTTTATAATTTGTAATTTTCATCTAGTTAATTGTCTGTTAAATTCCTATCTATCAAAGAGTGAGTTAAAACAATGGTAATTCATAATATGACCCACAAATGAGACCCGTTAGTGACGCTACTGAAGGCGGTTAGTCTGCAGGTGGAGTCTTGTCACTGCCAGTAATGCTGCGTTTCATTGTAATTGGAAATCAGGAACTTCCAACTTCTGAGTCAGGCTTGTAGTAATGTCAGAAGTGTAATATGAACATGTGTGTGTATGGATTTAAGAGGATAGCATATAGGGGATGGACTGGAGGTAGATAAGTGAATGTGTTTCAATAAAGTTTACAAAAGAACAAAAAAAAAAGACACACACATAGTGACCATGAAGGTGACAAGATGGAGGGCTCTGAAATTAAGGCTTACCTGCAGTAACATCTTCCAGCCACAGAGGCCGCTAGAAACAACATATCTCAAATCTTCTGGATTATGACTTTGAGTTCACTAATTCTGCCCTACAAAGACAAACAACACACGAGGACAAACAATTTCCCAACAAAAATCCCCATTTGAATAATGTGTCATGGCAATGCTGGCACTGTGTTCAGAAGAAAGGTGCTCGGCCCATCTCTGTGGTTGAAGTCCCCGCGGAACAGAGCATCACAGATCTGCTGACTTCTGTCACGGAGACAGGCAAAACACTGTTCATTTGAACACAGTGCCCACATCTCCATGACACAGACCTGGATTGAGATGGGTAAAGTATCTCTTGTCTCTGGCTTTGTTTCTTTTTCGCTGTGTTGCCTCTGTATTCTGTCACATACTGAAGCATTACACACAAACATGTTATGGAAATTGTATAGAGGTAGAGTTTACTTTTAATTCAGTACAAATATTAGCATAACACGTTTGGTCCCTAATGATGTGAGATGGACAATCAAAACCAACAACTGTAAATTGATTAATTTATTTTATATTAAATGGGTAGTTTTATGAAAGAGCACTAGATTCTGTATAGTGCTTAGGGCAGAAGATTAACTAAAAAATGAATGTGGATATTCATTATATTTAATACCCTATCCATTCACCGAAGTGAAAACATTTAAATCTTTACAATTCTAGCCATTGTTGTTGCAGTGGTAAAAGGGTAAAGTAGTGCTAATTTCTACAGTATGTATTCAGACTGCTGAAGAAGAAGAAGAAGAATTCCTTTTATTTATCCCGCAAGGGAAAACAAATTTTTTCACTGTGTTATTATTATTATTCAGGTTACACACACACACACACACACACACACACACACACACACACACACACACACACACACACACACACACACACACACACACACACACACACACACACAGGCCCGAAATACACACATGCACAAACAGGACCTATATACATGCAATTAATGGAGAGATGTCAGAGTGAGGGGGGTGCCAATGGATCAGCGCCCCGGGCAGTTGGGGGTTCGGTGCCTTGCTCAACAGCACCTCGGCAGTGCCCAGGAGATGAACTGGCACCTCAACAGCCACCAGTCCACACTCCACTTCATGGTCCACACAGGGACTCGAACCCTGGTTCCCAGCCGAGTCACCTATGGACTGAGCTACTGTCGCCAACAATGGCAGGTGTAAAGTCTATACAAACGCTGAGCATAGCCAGGCTTGTTTTTTCTTTGATCTGCATTTCACTTCATCTACACGTCATTCCTCAGAAATGTTGACATGCAACATACATCTGTTGCAAAGGATCACACACAATTAGTGTATTTGGCTTTGCAGTCCAGCGGCGCAGCCATTCAGAATCACACTACACAAATAATGGTCACATTTTCTGCTGGGTGTTCTGTTCTGCCGAATTCTATTTTAGGATTTTCTGGTCTGCTTTTTTCTCAGTTGCGCTCAGGCTCCAGAAATCTGCAGCAGCAATGTTAAACTCCTATTTTAATTATTCAGTCATTCTTCATGAAAGGTCAGTAGAAATTAATTGGAGAGCAGCGCATGTTGGATTAATTTAATGTACTTCTTTGTGTAGCCTAACAACTTTGTTCAGTGACCAGTCAAGGTTTTAGACCATGAGGCATGTTAAAACTGCATTTAATGGAAGGAACATGCAGACAGGAAGCTCAGGTCTCATGCCATTAATATTCACTGACTTTTGATCTTGTTTTTGTATGCAAAGTCTGATATACATAGAGAGGATGTAAATGCAGGGATTTTAGTTGTAAATAAAGCCATAAAATCATAAGGAAGTTTTAAGGTGGATTTTTTTCACTGCATTAGGACTGGAGAGCCACTTTTTTTAGTGAACATGAATACATTCTGTGTTAACTTGGAAAAACATTTGTCATTAAAATCAACAGAAATATGAGCAGGAGTATGTGACATCAGTTCAATTCCGTTCTTGTTTGAATGAACCGTTGTGAAGCCTTGAGTTTGGCATTATGGTCATTGCCATCTTGTTTTGTTTTTTTATCTGGACATGACCATATTTGGACAAGAGGGCTGAGCTGAACGCAAAGCCAGTGTAATTTCAATGGTGCTGGGCTAATAGCTAAATGCTGAAGAGTTACAAGTTAACTTAAGTTACCAGCTCAAAGTAGCGCTAGATAGCTAATGTATTGAAGAACACTTAAAAATAGAGATTGAGACCATAAACTCATTAGGAAATGGTTACTGAGGGAATTAGTCAAGTAAGAAGTAGGATAATTCTCACTGACTTCTAGATACCGTACATCTTTTTTACAACCAGTGGAGTCACCCCCTAATAGAAAGCAAGTATAAAGCAATTCAGCATTGGTTTCACTATTCAGACATGTAAGTTACATCCAGTGTTTCCCCTACCGTTATATCAGGGGGCGCCTCTCCTGAGGCTGACTGCAAGATTCCTTCATTGTGTCATCTGTGTTAGATTACTAATAATTTGAAAGCATGCTAAATTAATTTCTATTAATTTTATATGTGCACAATAAACAATAGTAAACTCTAATCATATTGTGACAAAAGTAAACACTATGTAACCTTGAAAAATCCTGTCAATTTAGGAATTTTCTTCAGTCCCATTGTTCTTTCAGTCGTTGTTTTCTTTTTCATGCTCCCCTATCACATTTCCTTTCTGACATTTTGCAGCTATACTGTCATGTATCAGTTAGTGACTTATCATTTGACAAAAAAACTGACCTTATGAACCCGGCCACATGTTGGCAGCTGATTGGGTAAATGTTTGCCCACAGGTGTATGCGCAGGTGCCCAGCTAGGTCTGGCTAGAATGCTGAAATGCCTCGATTCATCCGTCTGTGATTTCTACATTTCCTCACTCAATCAGTGACTTCATTTTTTTTTGGGCCCCAATAGGAGTCAAGTTTTTCCCCCAGTGTAGTAAATAAAAGCAAATTCAAATAGTCTGGCCAATCTGGGGCCCCTGCACACCTGGGTCCCCTAGGCCAGCCTGTGCATTAATCCACCTCTGCCGATGTTCACTGAGTTTTAAAGTCTCTACATCTCTACAATAAATCAGACAAAAGCAGATTTTTACTGCTTTTGTTTGCACAATTTTATTAATCATTTTATCTGGTCTGCTACTGGTGTTTTCCACTGTTTTTTTTTGTTATCTCATATGTATATATATATGGTGTTTAATTGTATCATTTTAGTGAGACCTTGTTAAGTCTGTTTTCATTTTAGTGCTATAAATTGTATCATTATTTCTGACATTTGCTGCTGCTGATTGAGATATCACCTCGGATAATGCCTTACAGGTGCATGTGAGAGGAATTAATGACATTGTGGTGCTATGAATAGCCACAGTAATTGTTGTGTGAGGAAGGCTGCTCAGCGCCGTTGGATGATCTTAAATGAAACTGTACTGTTTCTTCATCACTTATGTCTTCCTCCATTAATGGCTCACAGTGGGCATGGAAACAAGGCTTGTGCATAGTTCCACACATACAAAAAATAAATATCTTTATGCTAGAGCTTTCCAAAGAGACCCATCAAAGTGTTGGGTTGGGGCTGTTGTGTTGCTTAAGTTGACGGAGAATTGAATTGTGGCAGAAAAAAGGAGGCATTACATTGCAACAAACGTTTCGAACTGGACTCAAATTGGGAACATTGGGATTACATGTCAATGTCATAGACATCTAGGCCACTGAGAAGTCACCTGAGAAACCCTTTCAGAGATTTCTTAAGATCATTTTCCAGGCCTTTTCCAGCCAATTTTCAGTGATGGACTGCTATGAAAGACAGGGATTGCCCCATACACTAACATGTTTGCTAATGAAAATCTTACAGTTGGGCTCCCATTCATCGTTTTCACCCCTGCTTCTCATTTCTTCTCTCTCAACAGCCCAACATACTGTACAAATGAAACCTTTAATGAGTTGAATCACAAACCTTTGTTGGCAAAAAGCTAGCTAACTATAACAACAGACCCAAACATGCACCAGAGCAGGTGTATAAGGTGATAAGTGGGATCATCCGGGACGGGATGTAGGAGCGGTCAGTAAATCAACGCGCATTCTTTCGTAGTGTCACAATAATCCGTCTTTTATTGCTTAACAGTAACAGCAATATGAATTGAACTCATATTAAACAGAGAAAAACCCGCTTTGTCTCGAAATGCGGTTGAAAATTGTTTGCCCTTCCGCTCTCTGGCCAAACACACCCCGTCACCTGTGCTCAGGTGACATCTACATATAGAGTTACCACCCCCTGACCTCATCATTGCATCATCATCATCATCATCATCATCATCATCGTTTCAGGAATATCACATCAACATGATCAACAGGATTTCATTATGATCAGCATCATTTGATATATAGGCATGATTAGATACTCGCATAAATATGATAAATATGATAAATATGATAGAGGTGAAACACAGATCGGTGTAATGGCTTCAACACTCCGGCCCCTAATTGACCGGTATAGGGCAATTCATACATTTACATAGGAAGCATACACTCAAGGGTCCTTTATGATAATATTCAAGATTGTCCATAGAATTTCAAAAAATATGCCAAAAAATAATCTGGTTAGTTCCAATAGTCCATTTGTCGAAACAAGTTCATAAAAATTCAACAAAAAGAGTTCAATGCAGATCTTTGTTTGAGAAAAAGAGAAAAGAGAGAGAGAAAATGTTCAACTAAGGTTTCAGGGGTCAAATAAGAAAAAAGGGCATAGGTCAGGCCTGTCTCCTCAGGTCATGTCTTGTAGAAGGCACAGCTTTGAGATGGGCCTTTCCAAGGTGCCATTTTGTGTCTTAATCTTTACCCGACGTATATGTCCTTTTTTGTCGGGGAAGATTTCCGTGATTCTGCCCATGGGCCAGGAGTTGCGTGGTGAGCTTTCGTCAATGATCAGCACTATGTCTCCATGCTTTAGATTCTTTTTAACCTTATTCCATTTCTGTCTTTCTTGTAGCAATGGGAGATACTCTCGTGTCCAGCGTTTCCAGAAGAGATTGGCCATGTATTGGGTCTGTTTCCATCTTCTTCTGGAATAGGTATCACTTTTGTCAAAGAGTCCAGGTGGAAGAGTAGGCCTTCGCTTCATTTGAAGCAAGTGGTTGGGTGTCAGAGGTTCTGGATCTTTTACATCCTGAGATAAGACTGTGATGGGCCGGTCATTCATTATCGCCTCTACTTCACATAGAGCTGTTTGGAGACTCTCGTCATCCAGGGTCTGTTCTCTTGTGATGGAGTAGAGGATCTTTTTGATTATCCGGATGAGCCGCTCCCATACGCCTCCATGATGAGGACCATAGGGTGGATTGAATGTCCATTTGATACCTTCAGCGTGAATCAAATGCTGGATTTTACTGAGGTTAAGGTGAGTAAGTGCTTCTTGAAGCTCCCGTTCTGTCCCAACAAAATTTGTACCGTTGTCAGAAACAATTTCCTTCACTTGGCCTCGCCTACAGATAAATCGTCGGAGTGCAGAAATGCAGGAGTCTGTATCCATTGAGTAGGCCATCTCTAGGTGTACGGCTCTGCTTGCGAGGCACGTAAACAAGGCTCCATATCTTTTTACTTTGCTGCGGCCACGCTTGACCTCTATGGGACCAAAGTAGTCCAGTCCAGTATGGGTAAAGGGTGGCAAATCAGGTGTTATCCTGTGTAGAGGTAGGTCAGACATTTTTTGCGTCATTGCTGTGCCATGCCATCTCCTGCAGAGTATACAATCCCGTGTTATCCTTCTCGCAGCGGAGTTTGCTCTAATGATCCAGTATTTTGTTCTGAGTTTTGCGATCATTTGATTTCTTCCACAATGACCCACCAAGGCATGGGTGTGGTGAAGGAGTATCTTTGACAGGTGGTTGTCCTTGGGCAGAATGGCAGGATGTTTGGTTTCCTCTGGCATAGCCAGCTTACTTAGTCTGCCTCCAACTCTCAGGATTCCATGTTTGAGGATGGGATCTAGTTTATACATCCTACTACTTTTCTTTATGGGCAAGCCCTTTTGTAGAGAGGTCATCTCATCTCGGAAAGATTGTTGTTGGACATAGGACACGAGTGATTTCTCAGCCTTGGTTAGATCCTCCACAGACAGCTGTGACCCAGTTGGGTCTGAGTCACTCATTTTCTTTTTTAAGTTCAATTGTCTCAGGTTTTCTTTGATTTTTAAGAGCCAGGCTGCCGATCGAATCAATTTGTCCCATGATGAGAAGTGCTCAATGAAACGAGTCAGCGGACTTTGATTCTGCAGCACACTTGTAGTGAAAGCCACAGCCACCTTCTTGACCTCTGGGTCACTGTCGGACAGTGTGGGTGGTACTTGAATCACTGGCCAGTCTGTTTCAGGTTGCATCAGGAAATCTGGCCCTCTCAACCATTGTCCTTCATGAAGGAAGCTCTCAGCTTTCATACCTCTTGATGCACTGTCTGCGGGGTTGAGTCCAGTCTTTATGTGGCGCCATTGGGATTTGTGTGTCAGATCCCGAATAGTGGACACTCTGTTAGCCACGTAGGTTTGAAACCTTCTGGAGTCATTTTGGATGTATTTTAAGACGGCGGTGCTGTCGGTCCAAAACACTGAGTCTCCGAGGATTAACTCAAGCTCTCTTTTCAGCACCCTGTCTATCCTAGCAGCAAGGACTGCGCTGGCAAGCTCCAGCCTTTGGATTGTCACCACCTTTAAAGGTGCAACTCTTGCCTTCCCAATCACAAACGTAATGTGAGGTAGTCCATCGTCTTTAGTCAGCTTCAGATAGCTGACTGTCCCATAACCTCGCTCACTTGCATCGCAGAAGTGGTGTATCTGTGCTTCAGTAACTTCAAAATCTGGTGGCTTAAGGCATCTCCTGATTCTTAGGCTGGAAATCAGGTTAAGATCTTTCAGCCACTCCTTCCATTTACAGTATCTATGTAAGCAGTTGGTATCGATTCATCCCATCCACAATTTAGCCTGTACAGGTCCTGCAGTATTCCTTTCCCTGTCAGCATGACTGGTGCTAGGAACCCAAGAGGATCGTATACTGAGTTCAACACGGACAGAATACTTCTACGGGTGATTGCTGGTTGTTTAGGGGTGATCAAGAAAAAAAACATGTCTGACTCAGTGTCCCATCGCATGCCAAGAGCTCTTTCCGTCGGCAGTTTGTCTTTGTCGAGGTCTAGATCTCTGACCTCTTTTGCCCTCTCCTCAGCTGGAACAGAGGCAAGGACTGCACGACTGTTACTGGTCCATTTGGTGAGCTTGAATCCACCTGTGGCGCATACTGATCTGAGCTCTTTTACCAGACAGATTGCTTGGCTCTCACTTGGGACAGATTTGAGACAGTCGTCTACATAAAAGTTGCGACGAATGGTGTTGTGAATTTCAATGCTACAGTTTCCTTCATTATCATCAGCTGTCCGCTTCAGTGCGAAATTGGCACAGCTCGGAGATGAGACTGCACCAAAGAGATGCACCGTCATCCGGTACTCTGCTAGCGGTTGGTCGGTGTCGCCATCTGGCCACCATAGGAATCTGAGGAAGTCCACATCATGTTTAGGTATTCTCACTTGATGGAACATTCCTTCGATGTCCCCCATCACTGCTACTGGTTCCTGTCGGAATCTGAGGAGTACACCCAACAAGGTGTTCGTAAGGTCAGGACCCTGCAGCAGCTCAGAGTTCAGGGAAGATCCTTGGAATGAAGAGGTACAGTCGAACACCACCCGGATTGTCTTTTTTCTTTTGTGGTAGACACCATGGTGAGTAATGTACCACAGTCTTCCATCTTTCCGGGGGAGTTGTTCCTCTGGCACTCTTTCTGCATGCCCTTTCCTCAGGACATCCCTCATAAAGCCATTATAGTCTTTACGAAAGGCTTCATCTTTCTGGAATCTGCGGGCAAGGCTTAGTGCTCTTTGTTCTGCCACCTTCCTGTTTGTTAGGCAGGCTGATGTTATCCTGACGGAACGGAAGTCGTATTTCATAGTGGCCGTCTTTCCTTTTGACTGAGCTGTTCATCACATGCAAGAATTTCTTGTCTTCAAATGAGTTTTCTTGTTTTTCATCGTAGGCCAGCTCTGAGAAGTCCTGGTTGTATTGGCGTACAAGAAGCTCTTCCAACCTAACCACTGATATCTTATTGGAACTTATCCGTGGTCGACAATGCTCGTCGGTAGGTGCAGTACTGCCAAGAGGTCCATTTATAGTCCAACCCAGGCTTGTTAGGACTGCGTAGGGCCCCTCACCTTGACTATTGATCACTTTCAGTGGTTCCATAGCCTTTGGGACATTTGCACCGATCAATAGGCCTACTTCTGCCTCGATGGGTCTTAAGTGGACATCCTTTAGGTAAGGCCATCCTTTTATGTCCATCTCTGTCGGAATGTTCTCTTGACTGACAGGAATGGCATTTTGTGTGAAGACCTCAGGAAGCTCTATGAAGCTGTTGCCATCCAGGCTGCATACTTCCAATCCTCTCATAACATGGGTTTTCACAGGCTTTTCATGACCCATCGTTCGGAGTAGGATCTCTGTTTTCTTTCCTCTGACAGACAACTGTTCCATCAGTTTTTCCGTGACAAAAGTAGCATTGCTTCCAGGGTCTAAAAACGCATAGGTTTCTATCAAACAGCTGCCTTTATGTGCCTTCATTTTTACAGGTACCACTGCTAACTTGTAGCTTGTAGTTCTGTCCCCTGTTTGTGCTGCTGATGACACCATAGCAATTTGTGCTGCCGCTGAAACTTTAGCAATGCAATTGCTCCTGGTGTCTGAATCCTGCTTAGGTGCTGGTGTAAAGTTCTCTATATGTAAGACAGTGGGGTGTTTCTTCTCACAGGAATGACACGTGAGACGTTTCTTACATTCTTTACTCATATGACCTCTGACCAAGCAGGCAAAGCAGAGTCCATTTTTCTTTAGCAGCTCAATTTTGTCCTTGTGGGGAATCTTTGCTATTGCTTCACATGTTTCCATCACATGATCTCCTTTACAGGAGGCACAAGGCTTGATGAACGCGTCCATGGCCGCACGGATGCTCTTTGGCCTGTCTGCCTTTTTCCATGTATCGATGTTCTTGTTGGTTTCTGTCTTGGGAACGACAGTCACAGCAAAGCTTTTCTTGCTGCTAGATCTTATATACGGTAAGTCTCTTTTGAATTTTCTCCCATTTGTGCTTCCAGCAGGGTCCTGGATATCCCCGAAGATGGGATCTTGAATTATTCTGGCCTGTTTTTCCATAAACAGAACAAGATCATGGAATTTAGGTCTCTGCTGTGTTCTGTCAGTGATGTCACATACAGTAGACCGCCATTTCTCTCGAAGTTTAAATGGGAGTTTGGAAACAAGTCTTTTCATGTTTGATGGTAAGTCCAGCTCTGACATGTATGGAAGGTCCTGAACTGCATTACCACAGCCTCTTAGATAGAGGGCGTAGCTTTGAAGTGCCTTTCCATCATCTGTACGTATTTGGTTCCAGTTTAAGGCCTTTTCAACGTATGCAGATGTGACCTTGAAATCATCGCCAAAATGATATTTAAGTAGGCACTTTGCTTCCTCGTAACCAGTTGTGGCGTTCATGTGAAAGCAGCTTTGAACTAATTCTTTTGGCTGACCTACAGTATACTGTTCCAGGAAGTACAGTCGATCCTCGCTGCTGTTGGTTTTGTCCTCGATGTTGTGCTTAAAAGCCTTCATAAATGGTCTGAAAGTGAGAGGATCGCCGCCAAACACCAACACCTCCCTTCTTGGGAGTTTAGACTCTTTCTGCTGTGTCACTAGTAGATCCGCCAAGTCTGTCTGTCTTTGTATAATGTTTGTGAGATCGCTGCTCTGAGCTATTTCACTTCTGGGAGTGGATTCACCTCTGTGTGGTCTATCAGATACAACGACTCTAGGTATGTGAGGGTTTGTTGTAGCCCTTGGTGGTTGCTCAGACCTTTTTGTGATTCCAGTTAGTGGTGGGCACTGAGAGTGTATCATCTTTTGTAGGGGTGTTTTAGGTATGGTTCCTATCCGTGCAAACTCCAGTTCTGCTAGGCTTCCTTCTATTTTCTCAGATGCATTTATTTGGTCCTCCATTTCTTTTCCAGATTCTGATGCTTCGTCACTTTCAAATTCCTCCAGAGCCTTTAGCCTTGCATCAGCTGCAGCAATATCTGCTTCCAAGTCCAGGGATTCCATTTTTAAACCCAGCCGATACTTCTCCATTTCCAGTTCATGTTTCCTTTCGAGAGCTTCAGCTCTGGCCTGCAGCGCAGCCTTGTCTGCAGTGGCCTTCATGCGTGCTGAAGCAACGGATGAAGATTTTGAACTTTTGGAACCTTTAGAACTTTTAAAACCTTTTGAACCCTTTGAACCAGTCTGTGAGACACTGTCTCCAACATCCACAAGAGCTTGTGGGTCAGGCGGAGTTTTTATCCATTGACCCACCTCAGTTAAAAAAGCATCATAATCAGCCATTTTTGGCTCGTACCAGTCCAAAGTTTCATTCATTTTCACATCCTCAGGCAGCAGTTTCTGAACAGATTCATGACACCTGTTAAATTCATCCAGCAGTCTTAGAAATTAATTTGCACCTTCAGTAATATTGTCAACATCAGCACCCTCTTTCATCATTGTTTTTATTTCATTAATTTTCCGTGTACAGTGTGAGAGTTTCCCTCTGCGTGTTGCGCTGAGGGACTTGAACGCTTTCCTTTGTTGCGCAGCGTCCATCTCAGTAACACCAGCTTCAGTGACTCCACAATCACTTCCTTCTGCCATTGTTTCAGTTTTTGTTCTCAGCCTTTAATATTCGTTTGTTCAGGTTTTTTCCAAGTTTATCCGACAGCTTTGTCTGAATATTCGTTAGTATTTTAGGTTATTTATTTATTTATACTCTTTCATGCGCACAGCCGTGCTTTGTTTCCGTTTCAGTCCTTTATAGGTTATTTAAGCCTTTATTTAATTCTGTGAGCGTATAATTTTATTTCAGACCTCTTTCAGCACTTTATTTCGTATTGACATTTTATTTCCATCTGCTCGTGATATTTTCATTCATGTCTTCGCGTCGCTTTTAAAGTTTTCCGCTTTCCGTGCAGCGATATTGATCCGCGGTGTCCTGCTGTCTATAGTTTCAGTGATTTCGTAGTTTATAGGCAGTTCATGGATTTATTCGTCTGCTCGTCAAAAAACTTCCTTCTTTTCATTTGTCACTTTTAATGTTTGATCGTAACCAGGTTCAGAAAACAGCGCATCCGCTCGTTTACTCACGGTACCGGTGCAATCAGATTCTGGCAGCAGTCCAGATCAGTCTAGGAAGACACTGACTCCGGTCTCATCCATTCATTTCCACGTTGACTTGCGTCCTTTCAGGCGTTCAGATGGGCAATTTTCAACTTAATTGTAGGAGCGGTCAGTAAATCAACGCGCATTCTTTCGTAGTGTCACAATAATCCGTCTTTTATTGCTTAACAGTAACAGCAATATAAATTGAACTCATATTAAACAGAGAAAAACCCGCTTTGTCTCGGAATGCGGTTGAAAATTGTTTGCCCTTCCGCTCTCTGGCTAAACACACCCCGTCACCTGTGCTCAGGTGACATCTACATATAGAGTTACCACCCCCTGACCTCATCATTGCATCATCATCATCATCATCATAATCGTTTCAGGAATATCACATCAACATGATCAACAGGATTTCATTATGATCAGCATAATTTGATATATAGGCATGATTAGTTACTCTCATAAATATGATAAATATGATATAGGTGAAACACAGATCGGTGTAATGGCTTCAACACGGGACTTGAGGGTGTTTACACTATTCCCACAACATAACTGAGAGCAATCTATTCAAAATAGTCCTGAGCATAACTTTGCCCTTTCATATAGAAAAGTTTCCTGTTTTGAGGAACAGAAATAGATTGCCTAGTAAATAATTCTCAGCTGAAGGAAAATAGGAAAATGTTGAAATAATTTTCCAGGACATTTTATGTTTCTTCTCATCTCCCATGTGTTCTCCTTGACTGGAACATTCTTCAGTTTTGAATATGATGCAAACAGTCAGCATGCATATCCCTGCCTTTGGGTGTGCACTGATTTCCTTTTGAGCATAAATAGTTTTATCTCCCTAGCCCCTGCATTATATAATTTTTTACTCTTTTAGACACTGCCATTTATTAGAAAGTATAACTTGCGTTATAACATTCCACTCAAAGTTGCATCACACTTGCAAGTTTGCAGCAGCCATCTGTAGCACTTAGCACAGATGGTGAAAGGTTACAATTTGGACAGTTTTAGTCATATTCATCTCCCGATCCAAACTGAAAAAAAAATATATTTGCTGGTAGTCTCGTATCATAGTGTGAAGAAAGAGAGCCTGGAGTGACACCAGTGGGAGGGCGTTCTTCAGAATATAGCGCTCACACGCTGTGTGAATCCAGAGCACAGCTTCTTCTCAATAAGCAGCATTCATGCACTCATTCAAAGGAAGCTCCACACTGAGCATCCTATAGCTCAACTGCTTTTAGTTCCATGTAGCTGCATGATAATTGCTCCTGTTCTGTATAATTAGTTGAATGTATTTTTGCATCACAATCCTATACCGAGTCATTATCACTTTTCCTCCATTATTCTGTTCAGGTAGACTGTCCCTGACAGTGTAGTCGTCAAACACTCCCACACCTCACTGATGGCTACCTAACTCTGTGAGACTGCATCATGACAATAATATTACATTTTGTATTGGAATAAACAATGTCACACATCATTTCCAGGTACCCCTCCTTCCTCTTTTCTCCCAGTGAGCTCAGGTTGAGAGATAGCTGATATTTTAAGCCTGTTAACCTATTAAATGATTGATTACCACATTTAAGTCTGTTTCATTTTTAATCACCGCTCCAATGATGTATTTAATGGGCCCAGAACTTGATGAAGATGCCTGTTAAATAAGGTTGGTGTTTGGAGGGAGGAGGGGGAAGTCCATAAGCACCACTTACTCTGCCTTCCCCTCTTCATAATGTCTCATGTCTGAAGAAGGAGCTGAGTCGGAAGGCAAAGCTCCCGATTTACCTACGGTCCGGGCTGGAGCATCCAATAGGAAATTCTGGTATGGGCCCAGGTGTCCATGCAGACTTGGGGGCCCACCCAAGCCGCGCAGCACCAAAAGAAACAACTTTTTTTTTTACAGAATGCTGGAGAATAGAGGAGGAGAACGGGAGAGATAAACTAACCTGTCATCCAGACTCGTCACATACTGCCATTTTGTCAGGGCCTGTTGCCGTTACATCAAATACATGACGCTCCACTATCCTCAAAGCAATTTCAGACGAATAGAATTTCAGAGAATACATGACGCTCCACTACAGTCAATTTTTTTTTAAACATGTGGTTAATGTGAATTCAAACAATCTACATTCAAACAACAACAATGTCCACATCCTGGACAAAGAGGACATGGTTTGAAAGAGGAATAAAAGAAGCCATCTATGCAAAAGTAGAGAAACCATCGCTAAACAGAGGAGGAGGTCTGAGACACCACTTATCTCCAATTTACAATGCTGCCCTTTCATCCCTCCTGTGACTCCAACGACTGTCGTTAAGACTCAACAGTGCACTCACAAAGTCTAAACCTACCTTCCAACCAACGACTGTCACTCTAACGACGGTCGTTGGCACTTGGAGCATGAAGGGTTCCAGTCACATCATTGGCCTTGTGAGAGGTTAAATACCTGGATCTCCACACCATATAGTTGAACTAGTCCTAGCCTGGTCAGATGCGTACATGAACTGATGAAGCCTCTTGGATGAGAGGTGGAACATCTTCCTAGACAAATAACCAAGTGCAGTTGCTTTTGACTGACATTGCTTTGGGGATAATCTACATTGTTATGTTTAGGCAACTACTGTACAGTGCCTATAGAAAGTCATGATACCCTTTTGAAATAGTCACCTTTTTTTTGTTTTACAGCCTGAAATGATATTACATTAAAAAATATATTTTTCCAGCGTGATTAACACGGTTTGCCTTACAACATTCAAGTGAAATAGTTTTAAAAAAACATTTCTGAAAATTAATACAAAATGAAAAACTAGAATAGCAGGGTTGGAAAAGTGATGAGTCCCCGGATTAAATACTTTGTATATTGTATGTATTTGTCAAGACTCGTTCTGTCAGTATCCTCCTCTCTTCCTTTTTGTGTGAGTTTGTCTCCCTCTGTCTGTTTTTCCCTGCATGTGTTCTTTCCTCTTGTCTCTGTCACCTAGGTCCGGTAGGCGTTCCCCCAAGCTGCAGCCTGTTAAGATGATCACCTGAACCACTACAAATACCTTGAGCTGACAGGCATGCAGCGTCGGACCGTTGTAGATCCTTTACTGTTAAAACTATTCCCCCCGGATTGGCATCCCCTTTCTCGTTGGGGTTATCACGCTCCCCGTCGTTAAGTATACTAATCGTGTTTGTTTTCTGTTTCTCCGTAGTTTGCCGTGTTCCAGTTTTCAGTCTGTCTCCCTGATCTACCGTCGTCTCCTCGTTCCTGATTTTCCCTAGACCGTCTTGTTATCTGTATTACCTGTTTACTCTGTAGTGTTTTGCGTTTGTCTGTTTAATATTATTAAACGTTTTGTTTGTACTTTTACTTTGTGTCTGTGTCTGCATTGGGTCCACCATTTTTGTTTGTTATTTCTGTACCGTTCATGACAGAACGGTCTGGCCATAACATGGACCCCGCGATACCCCGTTTTTTCCTTTCGTCACGCGGTCACTTCCCAGGGAGTACTTCTCGGCAAACATTCACAGACGCTGCAAGGAATTCTGGAGAACCTCAGTCAGTTGACTGCCTGCGTAGCTCGTTTGGAGTAGGGACAGGTAGGACCTTTCCTTGCTGCCTCCGTGAATGCTGAGTCACCCGCTACTACCGTGAGTACTCTCCTCCCTCGTGAGCCCTATGTTCCGGCACTAGAGCGCTATTGTGGGACATTGGGTGAATGCGGGATTTTTCTTTTCCAAAGGTCTCAGGTTTTCGGTCAGCAACCCCTCACTTATGCTAACGATAGCACCAAAATAGCCTATGTGTTGTGTTTGTTGTCTGGTAGGGCTCGAGTCTGGGGAGCTGCGTTTCGGAATAACCCCCTGACTCGGCAGGCTACCTTCCAACAGATCTACAGTGAGATTATGTCGGTGTTTGATCATCCCGTCGCTAAAATAGCGATTCCAGCAACGGGTTGCTGGATTTACGCCAGGGTTCCGCTTGTGCTGCAGATTACTCCGTTGAGTTTCACACGTTAGCGGCAGAATTAGGATGGGATGATCGGGCTCTTGAGAGTATTTTCTTTAAGGGACTTAATGAGGAGGTTAAGGACAGTTTAGTGGGTAGGTCTGAGACTGCAAACCTCCAGGAGCTCATTAGCCTCGCTATTAAAATTGACAACCGTCTGCGTGAGAGACGCCGTGAGAGACGCCGTGAGAGACGGTCAGTTTTTCCCGGGTTCCTCTGTCCTCCGCTCCAGACCAGGAGGAACCCATGCAGCTAGGTCGTAGCCACTTGACTCCTGCTGAACGTGAGCGGCGTTTTCTAGACCGGTTATGCATTTATTGTGGAGCTCCTAATCATCAGATAGCTAATTGTCGGAGACGGTTAAACTGTCAGACTCACCAGTGACAGGCGGGGTCCTGGTGAGTTGTTCAGTTGTCCCAATTAGTCCCGGTCAACGCATTAACCTGGATGTAATTTTGTGTTGTGAAGGCAGGGAGTTTTCCCTTCAGGCAGTAATTGACTCTGGGGCTGACACGAATATTATAGATTTTGAGTTTGATACCGCTAATGCCATTCCCGTGAACCAGCTGGAGACTCCCTTAAATGTTAACAGTCTCAGTGGGAGCGAACTCGCTCAGATCTCCGCGGAGACCTTACCTTTAACCATGTCTCTTGCTGGTAATCACTCTGAGTCTATTGCCTTCCACGTTATGCCTTCCACCAATGCTCCAGTAGTTCTTGGTCTCCCCTGGCTTATCACTCACAACCCGGTCATTGACTGGTTAACTGGTAGGGTTGTGAGTTGGAGTAGCAATTGCCATTCTTCGTCTTCGCTCAGCTCCTCCTAGTTGTCCTAGTGCTCCCAGTTCCTTTTTACCTGATCCTCCTGACTTGTCTTTCGTGCCTCCCATGTATCATGATATCGCCTAGGTGTTTAGCAAGGCTAAGGGGCTATCCTTACCTCCTCACCGTCCTTACGATTGCCCCATTGAGTTGTTGCCCGGGTCAACGTTTCCCACTAGTCCTCTCTATAACCAGGTCAGGTCCGGAACGAGAGTCTATGGAGACATATATTAATGACTCGCTCAAGTCAGGGATCATTCGCCCCTCATCTTCTCCACTGGGAGCTGGTTTTTTCTTTGTGGCCAAGAAGGATAAATCGCTACGTCCCTGCATAGATTACCGTGGACTAAATATCACAATCAAGAACAAGTACCCCCTCCCGTTGATCAATTCCGCGTTCGAGCCGTTGCATGGTGCAACCGTCTTCTCTAAGCTCGACCTCCGCAACGCATATCATCTCGTGAGGGTGAGGGAGGGGGACGAGTGGAAGACAGCCTTCAACACGGCACTCAGACATTTTCAGTATCTGGTCATGCCTTTCAGATTAACTAATGCCCCAGCTGTTTTCAGGCCCTAGTTAATGACGTGCTTCGTGATATGCTCAATCACTCCGTTGTTTTGTACCTAGACGACATCCTGATCTTCTCTAAAGACTTGAGTGAACATGTGGTGCACGTTCGGCAGGTTCTTCAGCGTCTCCAGGAGAATCGTCTATTTGTTAAGGCCGAAAAATTTGAGTTCCACGTGTCTTCTGTGACATTTTTGGGCTATATTGTGGAGAGAGGACAGGTTAGGGCTGATCCTGCTAAAGTCACTGCTGTGACCGAATGGCCGACACCCACCTCCAGCAAGCAACTTCAGCGATTTTTGGGTTTCGCTAATTTCTATCGTCGATTTATCCGTAACTACAGCCAGGTAGTTTCACCGATGACCAGGTTGACATCCCCCTCTACTCCGTTTGACTGGTCTCCTGCCGCCAACAACGCTTTTCTGACCTTAAATAAGCGCTTCTCGTCCGCTCCCGTGCTAGTCCAACCTGATAATGGCCTTCAGTTCATCGTCGAGGTGGACGCCTCGGATCTAGGAGTAGGGGCGGTTCTGTCCCAGCGGGCAGTGTCTGACAATAAGGTTCACCCTTGTGCATTCTTTTCCAAGAAGCTGTCGCCCGCGGAGAGGAACTACGACGTCGGAAACCGTGGTCCACCAGGTCGTCTGTTTGTTCCTGCCGGCGTTCGCTCCCAGGTGCTCCAGTGGGGGCACTCTTCTTGTCTCTCCTGTCATCCCGGAATCACCAGGACCTTATCTCTTCTTCGTCGTCACTTCTGGTGGAAGACCATGGGTCCTGATACCCGGGAGTTTGTCCTGGCCTGCATCGTCTGCGCTCGAGGGAAGACTTCTCATCGACCTCCAGCAGGTCTCCTCCGCCCTCTCCCGGTACCCGGACGACCATGGTCCCATATCGCTTTGGATTTCGTTACCAGACTTCCCGTATCCCAAGGTAAAGACACTATATACTCCACCGCCATGGAGACGGCACAAATCCTAGTGGACCATGTTTTTCGCCTCCACGGGAAACCGGCAGACATCGTCTCAGACCGTGGTCCCCTATTCACCTTCTGCCAGGCCTTAGGAGAAAAGGTCAGTTTATCGTCTGGGTTTCATCCCCAATCTAATGGTCAAACGGAGAGGGCAAACCAGGACTTGGAGACCGCTCTTCGCTGCATCTGTGCCCGAAATCCCTCGTCGTGGTCATCGCAGCTTTCCTGGGTCGAATACTCCCACGACTCCCTGACCAGCACAGCTACAGGTATGTCCCCCTTCGAGGCTTTGTAGGGCTACTTAACTCCTCTGTAACCGGCCCAGGAAGCGGAGATAGCTGTCCCATCCGTCCAACACCATCTCCGAAGAGTAAGTCAGATTTGGAGGGAGACCCGTGGGGCTTTGCTCCGGACGGCGGAGCAGAACCGTAGGATGGCAGATCGCATCCCTGCGCCTAAATACAGACCCGGACAAAGGGTTTTGCTCAACTCTCACAACATTCCCCTGAATGTCGCATCGAAGATACTTGCTCCTCGTTTCAATAGCCCCTTTGAGATTGAAGCCATCGTTAATCCCAGTGCAGTCCGCCTGAAGCTCCCTGCGTCCCTCAGGACTCACCCGACCTTCCATGTGTCCCAGGTAAGCCCGTTACCACCAGCATGTTGTGCCCGCCTGCCGTCGCCCCACCACCCCCCCGTACCATTGACGGCCATCCGGCATTCACGGTTAGCTCCATTTTAGACGTGCGACGTGGTGGATGAGGATTCCAGTACCTGGTGGACTGGGAGGGCTACGGTCCAGAGGAGAGGAGCTGGGTCTCCAGATCCCTTATTTTGGATCCGTCTCTGATCTCGGGGGGGGGGGGGTACTGTCAAGACTCGTTCTGTCAGTATCCTCCTCTCTTCCTTTTTGTGTGAGTTTGTCTCCCTCTGTCTGTTTTTCCCTGCATGTGTTCTTTCCTCTTGTCTCTGTCACCTAGGTCTGGTAGGCGTTCCCCCAAGCTGCAGCCTGTTAAGCTGATCACCTGAACCACTACAAATACCTTGAGCTGACAGGCATGCAGTGCCGGACCGTTGTAGGTCCTTTACTGGCAAAACTATTCCCCCCCGGCTTTGCATCCCCCTTTCTCGTTGGGGTTATCACGCTCCCCGTTAAGTATACTAATCTAAGTTTGTTTTCTGTTTCTCCGTAGTTTCCCGTGTTCCAGTTTTCAGTCTGTCTCCCTGATCTTCCGTGGTGTCCTCGTTCCTGTTTTTCCCTCGACCGTCTTGTTATCTGTATTACCTGTTTACTCTGTAGTGTTTTGCGTTTGTCTGTTTAGTATTATTAAACGTTTTGTTTGTACTTTTACTTCGTGTCCGTGTCTGCATTGGGTCCACCATTTTTGTTTGTTATTTCTGTACCGTTCATGACAGAATTGTAGCCATCAGTCTGTTGGATATGTCTCTATCAGCTTTGTGCACCTAAATTGGGAAATATTTTCCCATTCTTCCTTGCAGAACTGTTGGAGTTCAGTCAAATTCTGTGGTGAGCGGCGATGGACTGCACTCCAAGTCCATCCACAGATGTTCTGTAGGATTCAGGTCAGGGCTCTGAATGGGCCACTCTAGGACATTCACCTTCCTGTCCTTTAGCCACTGTGTTGTTTTTACGGAGGTATGGTTTGAGTCATTGTCATGCTGGAAGGTAAACCACCTGCCCATTTTCAAGTGTCTAACAGAGGGTCGCAGGTTTTCCTGAAGAATCCTCCTTTGATCCTATGTTATTGAATTAGACTCAGTGTGACATTTTTTCAGGAGAGGCTTCGTTCTTGCCACCCCGCGATACATGTAGAACTTGTGAAATTGTTGTCACATGCACAGATCGACCAACCTCTGCCATTAAGACTTGTAACTCCTTCAAGGTCACCATGGGCCTCTTGGTAGCTTCCCTGATCAATCTTTTCCTGGCTCTGTCATCCAGTTCGGAGGGGCGGCCCGATCTAGGCAAGGTCTGGGTGGATCCATATGCATTCCACTTCTGTCATGTGTGACGACGGAGGAGGGGACCCAAATGCAGACATGGAACTCAGGAGACGGTATTAACAAATTTAATAAAACTAATTTACAAAAAGGTGCATTAACACAAAGGAAAAACACGAAGAACTAGATACAAACTGACACGATGAATGGACACAAAAGGAACAGGTACACAGTGAGACATCAGGGTAAGTAGAGGGTATGATCCGGCACTGAGTGAGGCTCAGCACTGGATTGATATACAGAGTGGCAGGTGATTAGTGCCAACAAGAATCACCTGCCAGGAAAAAAAACTCAAACCAGAAAACAGAAAGAAAGTACATACAGAAAAACACTGACAGAGGGAGACAAAAACAACGATTAAAAAGGAGAGGGAGAGACTGTCCAGAACCAATCACAACAGTACCCCCCCCCCCCTCAACGAGCGCTCTACTGTGCCTCCCCGGACAGAACCTCCCGGCACACAAAAGGACTGGTCTATAGGTGTCGACCGGAACCGCCGACTGGAAAAGGTGTCGGACCGGGCCGCCGACTGAAATGAGTGTCGACCGGGCCGCCGACTGGAATGAGCGTCGGACCGGACCGTCAACTGGAACTGGTGTCGGATCGGGCCGCCGACTGGAATGAGCGTCGGACCGGACCGTCGACTGGAACTGATGTCGTACCGGGCCGCCGACTGAAACTGTTGTCGGACCGGACCGCCGACTGGAACGGATGTCGACCGGGCAGCCGACTGGAAGAGGTGTCGGACTGGACCGCCGACTGGAACTGGTGTAGGCCGAGCAGGACGCCAATGGCGGACGGAGAGAACAAAAAAAACCCCAAAAAAGTGAGTGAGGCTCAGTACCGGATTGATATACAGAGTGGCAGGTGATTAGTGCCGACAAGAATCACCTGCCAGGAAAACAAACTCAAACCAGAAAACAGAAAGAAAGTACATACAGAAAAACACCGACAGAGGGAGACAAAAACAACGATTAAAAAGGAGAGGGGGAGACTGTCCAGAACCAATCACAACAACTTCTGGACAATACTCTGCACGGTACTCAGGGGGATAGTTAAAGCCTCTGAAATCTGTTTATATCCTTCTCCTAACTTGTGCCTATCCACAACTTTATCCAGGAGCTCTTTTGAAAGCATATTTCCAACCATGGTGAGGTCATTGTGTTACCATGCACTACTAGGAGTGGACTCCTCAAGGAACTGCTGATTTTATCCTGAAGTAATCAAAAACACCACAGTTGATGTCAGGTGGAGGCCAATTAACTTGGTGTGTAATCTGGAAGGTCATTGGTTATACCTGAGGATGTTTATGATGGATATTCTAAAGGGACTCATCACTTTTCCAACCCTGCTTTTCTAGTTTTTCATTTTGTATTAATTTTACGAAACACTAAAAAACAAATTTACTTGAATGTCTTAAGGCAAAATGTGTAAATCACGCTGAAAAAAAATAAAAATATTTATGTGTTATCATTTCAGGCTGACAAACAAAAAAGTTGCTATTTCAAAAGGGTATCATGACTTTCTATAGACACTATGTTACGTCTGACTTGTTAAAGAAAGTAAAAAAGGGGTCTGTTACTATGATTTGGGGCATGTTAGTGCCAGAAAGAATGATATTGCGGGTACAAGCGGCTGGAATTAGTCTTTCTGAAGAATACACTCAAGTTCAGGTATATTTTCGATTTCCCATATTTTTCAAGTATACTTTATGCAGTGGGTATACTAATATCAATGTATTAGTAGTATACCCATAAATATACTATTTTAATACTGCTTGGAACTAAATTGGCCCACTTTTTAGTCTATGAAAGTATACTCTTATGTAATACTTCAGTCTAAGAGCAGTAAACCTTTTTCTGCTACTATACTACAAGGTACACAGTGGTGTGGTGGTTAGAACTGTCACCTCACAGCAAGAGGGTTCCTGGTTTGAATCCTGGCTGGAGCCCTTCCGTGTGGAGTATGCATGTTTTCTCTGGCTTCCCCCCACAGTCCAAGGAAATTTAAAGACTCCAGCGCCCAAGCGGTTGAGGATGGATGGATATACTACAAGTTAACTATAGAATTTTAAAATACTTTTAGTGAAAGACCAACATTGCACCAGTGTAATTTAACAATGAATGCACTCATTTATTTACATTGCTGTGTCTTCAGTGTTTGAAGGTTGAACTAAATTGAATGTGACCACTACAGGGTCTTTTAGGGATATGACTCACAAGGACTGAATAGAAGCTGAGGCTAACATTAAGAAACCCTACCCGACTCTGTCCAATTCACACATAAACACGCATAGGAGTATACACACGCTGGTGGATACGCAGAGTACTTGGTGGATAAAGGAGAGGAGAGCCTAATGGTGCATTGCAGGTGTCGTTTCAACAATTCATTTGTCAGAAGAGGCATTCAATTAAAGCTGGGAGCCACTAGGCCAACGTCTGCGTTCATTCTCATGGACATTCGCAGGTGTGTGCTTAATAGTTTAATTGCTTTAATAGATGATGTGTAAATAGTGTGTTTGTACCTTTGCAGGGACATGACTCTGACATTCTGAAGTTTATGAAAAATAAAAAGTGAATCAGTGCATGTATCCATCAACTGCTTTCATGTAAACAGATTGTGACCAGATGACATCATTAAGGCAGTATTGTACAGCAACCATAGAGTGCTGCAGGCTATGGCGTATTTTTGTAGGGTTAGACATGGAGTTAACATTTCCCCTGGTTCCCTCAACAAAAGACCAGTGTGATATTTCCATGGGATTCGTCCGTTGGCATCTTTATTTCGCAACAGTCATATTCAAGGTAATTTCCCACAGGCTGTCAATAGCAGTAATGTAATGATAAGCAGTAAAGGAGGTGAAGGGACTGGTGCTTCTGCTGGCCAACAACCCACTGTTGTCTTACAAAAAAAGGGCATGTATGTGACCATGGGGGGTGGGAGATACGTCCATCTGGCTGATGGAGAAGTGAGGGTCAGCGGCTAGCTGTCACTCAATAGACCACGCCCCTAATTATTCATAAACTTTGACCTAAAAATAAAATAAAAACTAGCCTGGTACAAAAAAAACTAAACACACATACTAGAATGTTTTTTGTACCAGAAAATTAAAACACAAAATTAGCCAAACTGAGTTGTTACTCATATCTGCAGAGCATCCAAACAGAAGTAGACGCCAAGGCAACGAGAAATACACATTCTTTACACATTACATTACACATGACAGTACTGATGCCTGCTCTGTGAAGCGTGATGTAGAAAAACACTTATGAATTCCTATATGACTGTTCTCACAGCAGTCCCATCGCCAGTGATTGGATGTGCGTTGGTTTAGGACCATATGAGAGTGGTCAAGATCTGATTGGAAAAAAATCAGATTTTTATCTTGGTCTTGGTCACATTGGCTTTTAATGTGAACATAGACTCTATTTGTGGTGGTTACTGAATGGATGCCACTAACTTTTAGCTTCATTCTGACTCTTTAGAAACCTGGGTGAGGTCCTACAGTCTATGGGTGGAAGGCAGCAAGTCCAGACAGTAACAGTCGAAGATAAAGAAGCCCACCATATCAAGTTCTATGCTATTTCCGCTCAAGTTTTTCATGCACATTTGAAATATGGACAGGTGGAGGAAAATGTAATAAATGTACCTCTGTCTGTCGTAATAATAATAATGGCTGGATGGCTCTCTCACACACACTTTCTGTCAACCTTTGTTTCCATCTTACCAACATGCTCTTTTTCTCTGCGTCCTCATTCCAAGTCCAGTTCTGTAAACAACTTTTATTGGCATGGGTATTTCCACCATAAACAACCTCCCCAGAAGCACTCGAAATTGAAATAGTAGATTGTATAAAACACACATTCACCAAACTTCAGACTCCTTTTTGTTGGCAGGGAAAGAAACAGTTAGTGAGCAGGGAGTCGGCAGGATGGAGGGAAAGTCTGCCGTGTATCTCCCTGTCCGATTCAGCTGAGAAGATTTTAATGAGCATCCGTTGAATGCGTCCTTAACAAGAGGAGGGGGTGAGACCATGAAATAGAAAGGGAGGATAGAGAGCAGGATGGAAGCTTTAATAATTTGGGAGACATGTCAATTGAGATCCTGATGAGAGGGATTGGTCAAGCAGAGATGACATGACGGCGGGATGAGAGGGGGTAGAGACAGTTTCTTACTCTTATCACCCTGCACTCCCTCTCCATCTCTTTTCACTGCTGTATTTTCTACAATATTTACACAAACAATGACCACCTTATATTATCAATACCAAAATATATTCTACTCAAGTAAAATATTACTTCTGTTGATTACCCAATCAGCAAAAGTTAAAAAAACAAGACTTATTGTTCCTTATGTTTATCCCTAATTGCAACAATAGGCAGTAAGTGGTAGTTCTTGGGCACACAGACTGAGGTCTACATGCTCATCTGCTATTTTGGTTCATGTTTGTATAGCAAAGTGGAATATATTTCACAGCTGGTTAATGAATACTGAGTTATAACTGACATGTCTCCAAAACTATCATAATGTTGAATAAACATCTCTTAAACAGTTAGGGCCTGGCTTCCGGGTTGGCTGATGGCAGAGTAAGACGTACTGTGGAGCTGCTCTCCCAGGCCTAGCAAAGATTACTCGTCTAGCAATTCAAAAACGTCATATTTATTCAAGCGAGGGCCCCGACGAGTGGGCGAAGAATCACCAAAGATGAAAGACAAAAGAAAAAATGCCAAGAGCACAGGAAAGGAACAGCTTAACGTCGAACACTAGCAACATCGGACTAGCTCAAGCTAACACCTGTAGCGGATCAGCTGCAACCCAGAGAAATCCTGCAACAAACATTGACTACAGAGTATATATATATATATATATATATATATATATATATATTAGTGCTGGGACATGATTAAAAAAAGTATCGAATTAATTAGAGGCTTTGTAATTAATTAATCACGATTAATGGCATATCAATATTTGTTTATTTATTTATTCATTTCAGGCACACATTAAACATTGGGCACAAGTCGCCTCTTGTCCATCATAGTTTCCAACAAAAAATAAATAAAATAGTTGCCTAAAAGGGAGTAGGAAGAAGAAAACTTATTTAATCATACCCCCATAATACATATTAAACAAAAAATCAGCTTCACTGTGACACAGGGCTATCAACAACTTTCGACTAATTTCATACAAAGTTGTGCACTATATTAACATATAAAGTAACAGTTTAAGTATTCACATATTGGAGTAACCATAGGTAACACATTAGAGTTACATAGTAACAACAATTACCAACAATGGTAATGAATAAACAGTACCAACAATGGTAAGAGACAAATACCAATAATGGTAAGAGACAATACCAGCAATGGTAAGAGACAATACTAGCAATGGTAAGAGACAGACCAGCAATGGTAAGGAAATGACAAATACATAGCATAAACAATAGAAGTACAGGGGTCCGTTTCACAAAGCAGGTTCAACAAACTCTGAGTCTAACCCTGAACTCTGAGTTGATCTACTCTGAGATAGGAAACTCTGAGTTTTCTGTTCCAAAACAGCTGATTTGCGTTAGTTTGATCAACTCAGAGTAGTTTGACCTGGAGTTAAGCGCGTGCACCACAAGTAAAAAAAGACAGCATCAATGGAGCCCTGATTCAACGAGTTACCATAGCAACGCGGAAGGGGAGGGCTACGCTACAACTGGAATTGTAGTACTAAGTACCCTAAAGTCCGGGTCGTGGTCCGGGAGGACAGTGTGATCACGCCCTTAGAAAGCATGTTACCATGGTAACTGACCGAGAGGTTAAGTTACCTCTCTTTGTGAAACAGGCTAGAGTTACCCCTCTGTCTCTGGTTTGAGTTACCTCCCTTTGTGAAACGGAAAACTCAGAGTTTCCCTCATTTCAGGGTTAACAGACTCAGAGTTTTCACTTTGTAAAACAGACACCAGAACAATTAAGACCCTCTCTCTGTATATTGTGACCAGACCAGATGTTTGTATACAAGTTTAAATCTGTGAATATGTTGGCATTGCTTGTTTGACACCAGTGGCAACATTTTTCAATGTAAATGGATTTTGATATATGACTTAATATATTTAAAAAAAATAAAACAGTGCTTAGTACGATATATTCAAGAAAAGTGGAAACCTAACATTGCAAATATATTTAGAACAATATCCTTGGCATAAAATAAACAGTTAAACATAAAGTGATTTTTCTCCATGTTTTCAAAAACACAGAAACAAAAATGATCCATCATCTGATGAGAGTCCCTCAAGAGCATTGTCTGTGCTAACGTAAGCTGCAGCATGTTCAGCGTTGTCTGTGCTAATGTTAGCTGCAGCATGTTCAGCGTTGTCTGTGCTAATGTTAGCTGCAGCATGTTCAGCGCTGTCTCTGCTAACTTTAGCTGCAGCATGTTCAGCGTTGTCTGTGCTAACGTTAGCTGCAGCATGTTCAGCATTGGGGTGGAGCGGAGGCTGAAAATCTCTGGTGGAAGGTGAATTTTTACACAGCCGTGCTCTTGTCCATGTTTCCACTTGGTTGTTTTTTATAACTCAAATGTCGCCCACTGAACCCAGCAACAACTCATCATCTCACGATCTCACACATCGGTTTCATTTATCTCTTGTTGCGTCCTGTGCGTCAGTATTACGGACCGGGCGGGGAACAATTTTTTCTGTAATTAATTAATCGTAATGAACGCGTTTTTTATATATATATATATATATATATATATATATATATATATATATATATATATATATATATATATATAGTATATAATATTTCCTGAAAATTATGATGTATGGAAGTATAATGGAATGACTTAATATTTAAGTTAAAAAACAGTACAGTACCAAACAGTCAATAAAATACATCTCCTGTATCTCAGATGTAGTTGTGATGTAACACTTCTCCTCTCCTTCACGCTCCTGGAGAAAACAGTTTAGGAAGTTTGACTTGGCGATGTTTGGCGTGTTCTGAATAAATACAGCTGTGTGCCGCTTGCATAATTTCCGCTGGCTCATCATACGAACGCCCTGCGCCACCTTCACCCGCCGGCTTCTTTGTTACATCTATTTGGAGATGAGCCACACTGTCCCGCCCCTTAACCGGCTCTTGCCTTTTCACCGATGAGTCCTTCCTCCCTCTCCTCCTCCACCTCCTCCTTCTTCTGCTCCGGTGTTCAGATGTACACCCGGTGTATAACTCATGTCTAGCGGATGACTAAACTCGTAGCAATCCTGGCTCCACACTGCTGAATGAATAGGGAAATATCGGGCAGTATACGAATGGAGCATTCATCCAAGTTCTTTCACCCCTATCGCAGTGAGACGACTTTTTCTTCTCCAAAAGTGCACTCTGCACTCACAAAGAGAATGCTCATCAACTTAAGATGAATAACCACCGGTGAATGCAGTGGGGCTCGCAGCGGGGGTAGAAGGGAGAAACAAAAAAAGCTGAGGGTGGAAACACAACAAGGTAGTAGCATGCAAAGCACTGGGGAGGCGTATCTAGATGAAGTAAGGAAATTGGAGCCTGCGATGCTTATGGTTGGGCTCCCTGCCTGGTGCTTGGCTCGGCTCTGAAGTGCTTGTTCGTTTCTCAACCTTATCATACCTCTGTTTCCCACCACGTTAACACACACAGACATAGAGCAAAGGTACACATGACAGATCCATAAAGAACCTGGGAAAAAAATTAATGTTTCGGTGAGAAAGTAAATAAAACTTCTCTGAGAGCGTACTCACACTGTCCTCCCGGACCGAGACCCGGACTTTAGGGTACTTGTCCCCCCTCCCTCTCCCCCCGCGCCCCAGCCCCGTTTGTACTCACACTGCCAGGGCCGGCCAATGCTTCTTGCTGTCCATACGCCATCACGCCGTAACACGTCACACACATTGATCGCGTGTGTGTGGCTTTGTTTACAAATCTTTCCATAGACCTCGGAGTTTTTGTGCGTCTTGTCGACTGTTTTTGAATATTTTCATCCGACCAAATCTGCAGTAAACACTCCTGCTCCGCACCACACCAACGTGAACCTTTCACCGCCATTGTTGTTGTTGTTGTTAAATGTCCGCGCATGGTCCGTCCTTCTATTTACATGTCCGAACAGGCGGACATAACGCTACTGCCGTAGGGCTCGTGCTCGTGCTCGTGCTCGTACACGTGCGCGCGCTCGTGCTCGTACATGTGCAAACGGCTCCGCTAAAGCCCACCTCTTTCAAGCGGGCCGTGGACGGTCCGCTGGCCGCAGTTGAGCGCGGAGCGGGTCCACTCACACTGCTTAAAGGTACTAGACTTTAGCTGAAAAAACGGTTTTGGCCGCGGCCAAAAGGACAGTGTGAGCAGGCTCTGAGTTTCCTTGGACTACAACAAATCAGTTTTCATGAGACCTCTGTGCTTTCAATTTATCCTCTCCAACACACACGCATCTGCAAACACACACACAACAACCCAATGACCCCTCAACCTTAATCATATTGCACAATCCCAACACACACACACATACACACACACACACTCCAGCCCAACCAATCCCTGATTTAACACACATACTCAGCCTCAGGGGCCTCAAACCCAATTAGCCAGGAATGTGAGCTACATATGCGGTAATGGTGGCACTGTGTCACTGTCAGCTGTGTGAGCGCTGGACAAACACACCAAACAGGCCAGCGAACCAGCAGGTTGTGAAAAATACTCCAGAATGCAGATAGAAAAGAAGGTTTGGCAGCTGAACTTCAACCGTGGAGGTAGTTGGACAGTTACAGTCTTTTGAGCTAATTTTATCATGCAAATCTCCCTCATTAGAAGATGGTTTGGTTATATGGAGACTTAGGCAGCTTTTTTGTTGTTGTACCTTTGTTTTCTCCTCCAAATAAGTTTCAAACTGTGAAATTTTTAAACATGAAGTGTTTATTTTTGTCACAATATCATTGCAGTTTTGTTATTATTCACTGTGCACATATAGAAGTTAAATAAAAATGATTTATCATGCTTCCAGATTATTATCAATTTAACACAGACGCATAATTAAAGGATGTTTCAGATAAGCTCCATGTGAAACTAGGTGTAGTAAGATGAGAGGGTCATTTGCTGGAACGTGATGAGTCTTTTTATGTTTATAAATCAAAAGGGCTGTCTTAAAGTGTGTTTTATTAACATATGATTTTGTATAGTGTTCATTCCAGATGAGAGAGCTGCGAATAAATAGTGTACTGTTGACGAGTACTGAGTCCTTATAACAGAGGTCTGGGTTTGATTCCAGCCCTTTGCTACATGTCACGTGATACAGTATCCTTTCATAAATAATAATAATAATAATAAATATTAATATGTGTATAATAAAGGATTATTAACCCTGACAAGGCATGTTCTAACTTTAAATTTGGTAGCTGCACAAAGCATAGTTAACTACTAATTGCATAATAATGCATTTCTTATAATATGAATAGTAACATGTATACAGTCTTAGTAACGCATTATAATGTTAATAAGCATCCCATAAGTTCCTTATTACTTAATTCGCACACTTATTAACAGGACCTTAACATAGATCTTTACCTTGGACTTTTACTTGGTTGTGCTGGTACTTTTTGGGTCTGAATACTTTTTCAACTCCAGCTCATTACCATCAGCCCTGTCAAATTCCCAAACCAGGAGAGGACAGCAAGAGTGAGACAGGGGTTTTCTCTTCTTTCTTTCCTTTCTGCGAGTGACTTGGCTGAGAAGTATGAAGCTCAGCAGCGAGCCAGAATGGAGCGTAAAGAAGCAGAGGGGATGGCGTGCAACAAAAGAAGAGAGGCAGAGTTGAAAATGACAAGCTCTGAGGATGTGCCTCAGCTCGCTCCACCATGGAGAATAGCAGGGATTGGATTTATGTTGTATTTGAGGCTTAGAGACTCAGTTGGGGGCTGAGAGGAACTAGTCTGCTTCTTAAACCGCACAAGGTCATTTTTTATAATAGTGTGGTCTGAATCAGAAATAATTTTCCCAGAAAAAGACTCTTTGAAGTTAACTGTGGTTATGAGACGGGCTGCATTTCACCTCATGGCTTGTCCTGTAGGTTTTGAGCAGATATTACAGTGTTAACCTTATGCATTTGGTGGATATTATATGTAAGCACCAGTTCAAAGGCACCATACTAAGAGATGAACTTGCTAAGGCTAATGCTCTGAGCTCTATGTAATTGAAGGAACACTCCAAAGGAAATGTGTATTCTAATATGAAATACTCACTAGAGGTATAAGTTATGAATCAAATATTCAGTGAACAAGTATTTCCATTCATCAGTTGGAAAAGCTGGAAATGAATGCATAAAAAGACAATGCAATTAAGTACAACGGAGAGCCTGTGACAAAAGGCCCTTTCCCACTGGCACCTGAAGTTATGTAGATATTATCCAGAGCAGCTATATGTGTGAATGCAAATGTCCAAATCAGTTGGCTCAGGTATTTTTTAAACCTCCTCAAACATTGTCATGCCATTCCAAAACAGGAAGGCCATTTTAGTCAATCACAAGGCTGGAATAACTCATACCGGAAAAACAACAATGGCGGGCAGATACTTAGACGTATGAGACACACACAAAGTGCTGATAAGTTGCTAAATAGCGCCAGTATTTTGGCTAGTTCTTCCATAACAGCAACTCTGTCAGCTGGTCACGTCTAGAGTGCTCCACAAGTCTCCATGGATACAACTGACTGTTTACCGTTGCACAGTGTGACGTCAAACAATGTCGACCAAGAAATTGAGGTTTTCCTCGGTTGTCCTGTCCACACATGACTGCTGAAACAGGACTTTTCCAAAAAGTTCACCCTGGACTCTGGTAAAAAAAAAAAAAAAACGTGCATAGAAACACATGGTTTCAAAAATACCTGTGTTTGTATGGACTGCCCCTCAGACATTAAGAACAGGACTCTGTGATGTCCCATTGAGCCCTTGTGTGATTAGATCAGGCTATTGTCAGGAGGGTTGATAGCGATCGAGTGGGCGTGTTGATGACATCTCTATCTGGTGAAACCAGAAGAAAACAATCATCCAAGGGTGAAGAGGAATGGTGATTTATACCAAGATGGCAAACATCTCAATGGAAATGCTGGAAATAAAACAAGTTGAAATATCGCAATATGTTCTTGCATTTGATCTTACATACGTTCATGTATCGATAAAACGAGAATCGACCAAGTGCAATGGAGATCCCCATTCATACAGGCACTGCAAACCTGAAGTTATCTAGACATCTTCTGGAGGAGCCATCTGAACGATGAATTCAAATGTTCAAATCAGGGAACTTTGCAGCTAGTGACGGTACATCTGCAAAATAATCAGATTCTTTTGAATGGCTCTTTGGGATGACCTCAGGGAACCGCGTCATACTAGAGAGCCATTCTTTTTATCTTTGTGTCCAAATTTCACTGCCTGCCCTAAATCTTCAGTTCATGCCTGCACGAGGCTGTGACAGCAGATGCAGCAGCAGCAGCAGCTGCGTAGGATCAAAGAGCTGTAATTCCCATCACAGTTTGCAGCGAGTTATATGACTATGAGCAAGTTCAATTCTGCATTAAAAATGTAAAAGGAGCACCCACAATCTCTCTACCGATCAGATGAAGGGAGGTGAAGTAGAGTGTAGAGTCTTGTTTCAAGCAGCTGATACCCACTTGAATAGAGAGGCAAGCAACAACTTCTTTGTGTGCTTTGCGTTTAACCAAGGGTTTACTTTTCAATTGGAAAATAAACTGTCACACTGTCTGTTACAACTGATTTCATCATCACTATACAATTCTAAATGTCAAATATAACAAGATGTCACCAGACTTACTTAAAAATCACAGAGTTTCTTATTGACGAAGAAAGTTTAGATCCATCACAACCAAAGAACTATAGGCCTATATCTAAACGGCCTTACATGTCAGATTATCATGAGATTCTTGACAAATTTCAATCTGGCTTCTGAAAAATAACCCGACACCTCCAGATGGATTGATTCTCAATTGCTCAGCATTTCCATCTGGGAACTCTCGTTTTGGAGATCTTTTGGGAAGAGACAGAAATACTGGTTGCTGATTGGATAAACCATCTGTCTATCACCAACATACGGGCCAAATCAACCTATCAAATCAACAAAACATATGACGTTGAGGCAAAGCTCAGAAAGTAAACTACATGTGGGTAAAGGATATTTTCCATGTGTGTAACGTGAATTTACGGATAAAAGGCACAATTTCAAGAGCCCGGTCCATATTCAACAGAAGGATCCAGAGAAAAAGAGTTAGTGAGCGGCTTGCTCAATAGCTGCTCATCTCATCAGTGGAAGCTGCTATGTTGTTTACACTGAACAGTCGCTTCTCGTTTCGTCACACTTAAATCTCTAAACCTCTAAACCAACTCTGATTGGTTCAGTTACTTGGCAAACCAAATTTACTCTGCCGCATGTTACCAGACAATGAAAAAAAGACAATGTAGCTTGCGAGATTAGGATGGTCTCACGAGGCTATCTGCAAAAGGCATTCTATAGACTGCATTGCTTTAAGTCTCTAGTGACATTATGATGTCAGCTGACCATTCGACCTTTCATCTGCTTTTGATACTGTTGATCATAATACTATGATATTATATTATTATGTTTTAAAGTGGTTACCATTGTGGTTGAAATTTCAATGGTGAGAAAAAATAAACTGCAGACAAAGAGTTGTAAAAGGTTTTGAGAGCAAATCACTCTCAAGTAAGGATCGGAACAGTGTGCAAACTGACTGAACCGAACGCAGTAGGATTTATCAGACATTTCATACGTGATCAGACATCTAACATATGTTTAGACACAGCACAGAAATTACACTCGCAGAACTTGCACTTACAGAAACAACCTAAACATACAAACTAGAATGTTTTTTTGTACCAGGCCTTAAACAGGATTAATTATGCTGTGAAAACGGCCTGTTTAACATAGGGGTCAATGAGAAACTGCTCTATTATGAAACCTACCTCCTAGTGGACACTCGAAGGACTGCAATTTTTGGCACTTCCTTATTGGATCAACCAGGAAGTCGCTGTGGTGGGAGCTTGGTCACAAGCAGTTAAGTTCCACATCCAATAGAAGTTATAATCAGTAGATCAGTGGATCCACCACAGATATGCCTGGCCCCCACACAGAAAAACATGAAATTCTAGGGGGCTGCATACAAACACACACACACACACTGGTGGCTGGCCTGTGTAAGCAGCCTGTGTCGAGGGGAACAGATTACATATAATAGAGTCCTATGGGCCGCACGGCCTCCCTGTGATATAGTGGATGGGCCTGTCAGTTTGACAGACAGCTTATGTTACTGTGGCAGGATGGGTGCGGCAGGTGCAGAGGGGAGGAGACACAGGAAGAGAGTGATGGATGCCACCCCTCTCTAGGCCATAAGGAATGAGTGATCTCCACATATCTATCAACTGGCAAGAAGGAAGAAGGGATTCGAGGAGAGAAACGGCACACACAGGCAGGCACATCCATTCCTGGTCGGTCCTTTCCGACCCAGCCGCTGGGGAGCTGAGGGGTAAATCTAGTGCGCCTTATTTTGCTGATTGCCTTTCTGACAAGATAAAGAGCTTGGAAGCCCTGAGGGACGTCCTGAGCTGTCCCTGGGCCAATCACAGAGCAGTCAGCGGGCGTAAATCTGGCGGCAGTACACACATACACACATGGTCGCTGGCAGTGCTGTTTTGATGGATTTATGTCAACACATCCACCTACTCACACACCCACACACAACACATACAGCTCAACCTATAATGAAACAGTGCAAAAAACAGGAAACTTCCACTTTAAATGATCATGTAAAAATAATTAAATTGTGGTGGCTCTGAGGTCTATCAACTGTCTAACAGTGAAAGAAGAAAGTTAAATAATTAACCTCTAATCTCACCTGTGCAGCAGGCGTGCATTGCCAACCATTGTCTATTTTTATTATGATAAGTGCGAGATTTACAGCAAAAAGAGACAGCAATGTCGCCATCGCACGCTGCTCTTGAGGATGTGTGGCTTGGCCATAAAGAATCCCATATTATTCAACTGAGCTAAAAGATTCCCAGTTAGGCATTTCGATGACACAGTTGATGAGTTTTAAACTTGGAGTGTTTTCCCCTTTGTTCGGTTTCGTTTCACACAGAGAAGAATCCAAGTGAATCAAAATGCATCACTACAAACCAAACAGAAACAATTACTCCACTTATTGGTCAGATGTGTCAGGGGCAGGAGCAAGAAGTTCAAGAAAGGGTTGAAGGTTGTATGTTCTAGACTAATGCATGCTAGCCATCTCTCATAGCTCCATCGGAACCAGCTCGTTTAATTTAATTCATTTTCCAGACATTGGTTTGCGAGTTAGCCTGCTCTGTTCCCTGAGGCTTCACTCTGTTCTGATGTGTCTCTCTTCAACTTCAGGGTGGCTGGCTTGGGGTCATGTTTTCCTCAGTCCCTTTCCCCCCGGTTGCAAAAGCCTCTGCCTTCGCTGATTTAATTCAGTATTTTGTTAGGGTTAGGGGGTGGTGTTAAAAAAGGGGTCCAATATTCCCTTGTCACGCAAAAGGAATGCAAATAATTGTATTTCCAAAAAACTACTACTTAAAGGTAAATTTTAGGAAGCTACTACATGGTGTGTGCAATTAAGAAACAAGTGATAGTCATAATATTTAGCAGTAGCTCAGTCTGTAGGGACTTGGCTTGGGAACTTGAGGGTGGGCGCTTCAAATCCAGTAGGACCAGTCGGTATGAAGTGATGCCTGTCTATCTCCTTCATCTCCACTGAACCCCTAACTGTTCTGAGTGCCTACCATTCAGCAGCACCATCACTCTGACATCTCTGCACATTATTGATGCATGTCTACTCCTACCTTTTGTATTGCATTTGTTGGTGCTTCGTTTAGTGTTATTTTGAGCAGTATTAAAAAAAACGTTTTAATGCCATCACAGTACTGCCCCGAGCGAATCAGTGCTAGCTACATCCAGCTGTTTGCGACTGTCAGCGACTCTCCGTGATATCTCCGTTAATAGTTTATATAATAATCTCTCTTGATGGCTTATTTGATGTGTCGAAAAAGACCATGGGATGATTTTATGCCGGAATTTTACCTTAAGAGAGGGAGGGAGGATTAATAGAGTAGTTGGTTGATTATTGATATATTTGATAGGGAAGGTGGGCTGTGTTAGCCAAAGAACTAATAAGATTAAAGCGAGTGTTGAACAAAAAGCACAAAAATGTGTCATGCAACAAATAAATACAAATGCATTTAACCAATGTATTTGTATTTACAACCAGGTAATGCGGGTTACTGACTACTGATACAATAACATAACTAGACCTGCAAGCAGGTATCAACAGGGACCAAGCCCTGTGCAACTCTGACCTGGTGACCTGCAGAAGCGATGCAATTAGGACCTGCAGGTCCATGGGCATGATGCAAGTCGCAGCTTGTACACAGCACAGATTGTAGTTTGAAAAAGAAAGTGTATGTATTTGAATTAGTAGATATTGCATTTGATCACATAATGCATCAGCCCCAGCTTGTGGCCGATTGATGTCGCATTTTGCACAAACCCTCAGTGCGGCTGAGAAATAACTTTAAAGTAGTTCATCACTTCCTGTTTTGACTACAGTGTACCGAATCTTTCCTCTATAACTTTCATGTTGTTTGGATTATGAAAATCCTTTTGATGACTTTTGATCATAGCGTTAGAGAGATTATGTGTGCAAAATTTCGTGCTGATGGGACTCTTGGCCTAGGACGAGTTTGCAAAAGTAAGTTTGAATATTCTTCGCATGGTTTGTATATTTTTCAATTTTGTGTAACAGTGCCAACTAATGTCCGATTGACATCAAATTTTGCACAGAGCCTGAAGTTTCCATGGAGAACTACCAATACTAATTATTGTGAATATATGAAATACTTCCTGTTATGAGTACAACATACAGGAAGTTGTTTCTTGATAAAAAACTCATGTTTTGGACTACTACAATTCTATGGCTAACTTTTCTAAAAAGATGATTAAAGGATAATTCCTGCAAAATTTTAGGGCGCACTCACACTGTTCATATGTGCCGTGCCCAAGCACGTTTCACGGCTAAAGTCTAGTTGGTTTGACCAGTGTGAGTGCAACCGTACCATGCCGCAGTACGCTTGCCGGCCACGCACTGTTTGGGAGAGGTGGGCTTTTGTAAAGCACATTTGCACATGTACAAGCACGAGCGTGCGCACGTGTACGAGCACGAGCACAAGGCCTATGGCGGTTCTGACGTCATTTTTTTTGTGCGCCTGTTCAGACGTAGAAAAAGAAGGACGGACCATGCGCAGACATTTAAAACAATGGCGGTGAAAGGTTCACGTTGGTGTGATGTGGAGGTGGAGTGTTTACTGCAGATTTGGTCAGATGAAAATATTCAAAAACAGTTGGACAAGACGCACAAAAACTCTGAGGTCTATGGAAAGATTTGTAAACAAAGTGACGCATCGCGATGACGTCAATCAGTGCGTGTGACGTGTTACAGCGTGATGACGTATAGGCAGGCAAGAAGCATTCGCATGTGAGTACAAACAGGCCTGGGCCGCGGGGAGAGAGGGAGTGGGGGACAAGTACCCTAAAGCACGGGGCAAGGTACAGATGGATAGTGTGAGTGCGCCCTTAGTGGTGACTCTTAGCCCAGAAGTTCGAAAAAAGTTTTTTATTTTTTAGAATTTTGTACAAAAATACTAGGCAGAAATGTGGAGTGGTCTAAATCCAAAGATTCAGCACCTTTCAGAGAACATGTGGATTTAAGAAATCTATAATTACAATATACAATGTGGGAGGTTGAGGCTAAAAAGCATTTTCCTTAATTATAGCGCCACCTTGTGGTGGACATGTGTCATTTTTGTTGTGTTCTGTGGGGGCAGCAGTCTTGTGTCGCTAAAATTCTAGGCGGAAATGGGCGTGGCCTATATCCAGAGTCTCACGTGCGTTCAGGGAACGTCTGAATGTAAGAATTTGGAATGTGCGACATATGATGTGGGAGTTACAAGCAAAAAACGCGTTCAACTTGATTGTAGCGCCACCTGCTGGTGAAGCCGTCATTTTTGGTGTCTGCCGTACGTGCAGGGATCTGCACCAAAATTAAAAGTTTCACGCCCATAACTTGTATGATGTAGGCTGCAGTAAAAGGGTTACCGATGGAAAGTAAAGAAAAATAAATAAAAATTCATGTGAAAACAATAGAGAGCCACGCTGCTGCTTTCCTCGCGTGGCACCAGCCCCCTCGGACTTAGACCCCTAATCATTGTTGTATTTTACCTGTACCTTTGCAGATATGACACTGATTTGATATCCATCTCCCATCACCTTTACAGTAAAGGCCAATAACAATGTGTCACCAAAACCTGAGATCAAGAGCAATAATTGTCTTTTTTTTAAGTAGCCTCAGAAATTACTGGTCCCTTAGCCTTTAAGAATTGAGAGGCTGAAGCAATATCCAAGGGGACTGCCATAATAAAAAGGTTCTCTCCATCTGCATAGTAGAAGCCCCTCTACTGTAGCCTGCTTATCATGAGCTCCTTGTGTAAATAATAAGCTTATATGCCCCACATTGGCAGGTTATTTTCCGTCTGTTAATCCTTTGCTTCCTGAGTAACTAATGATTATTTCGGTTCAATCACAACCCTCAGTACCCCATATATGAATACATATTTGTGGACTGTATTGATTGCTTTGGCATTTTCCACATTGATTAACCTTTGTGTAAATAATGATTACCTTCTACATAATTTAGTTATTCTATACATTTCTATATATACTTTATGCTGTCAATTATTTATCTGCACTCAAGTAAAAGTGTAATCAAGTTAAGACGGTAGCATACTGCTGCTGACAGATGTTGTAGCCTTCAGCATCAAAAAAGCTGGTTAATGGAATTGGATGTGTGGGACTAGACCATTGTTCCCACGACAACCGCTTGTTGTTAATTTAGCCAATTAAGATTTTCAACTGTGTAAATTAAAAAGAGCTCATACTTATTTTTTTGTTTATTGACCATGGTGTAAATTTACCACAGGTTGAGGTATCCTGATATAACAGATGAGAAAAAAAATGGTTCTTTTCCACACTTTACAGAGTAGGTGTAGACCAAACTCTATGACCCAACAATTCCCCAGTTGAGTACACATTGGCGTTGAAAACCTTCACTTTAACAGGCAGGAACGTCGGACAGACCCAGCTCTGTGGAGGATGCACTTCTGTCTTGACCGGTTGGGGAGGAAGAAAAGGAGAGAGAAAGAGAGAAAAGATGGACAGATGGAAAGAGAGAGACAAACACAAACACAAAGACAGACAGACAGACACTTCCAGAGTTGCAAGCAACCACAAATGTAACAGCTTTTCTATGAATGATCTTTATCAGGGCATCATTTGTGCTTTAACGCTTCAATTATATTGAGATTGGCTTATGGGCCTAAATGTCATCAACAAGACCCGAGACTCTTGCTGACACTCCACAACTGACATTATGCATTACGTTAACACACATCTTTACTATCTCCCCACATGTACATATTCTTTGTACTTGTGCTGTTTTCACAGGCAGCTTTCTTCAACTGCAGCTCTGCTATATCTGTGACATGCAGCAGAGTCCAAGAGGAATTGTGTCACCACAACATGGTGCAGATGGTATTCACTTTTTGTAACTTGTTGTGAGCTTTGGTGGGGGTTGATAAGTTTATTTAATTTTCCATCTGGCCTCTGACTCTAATTACGAACTATGCTGTTTAAAACGTTGTGTTTAGTTAGTTAATACAAAAACTGCAGTTCTCTGAGTGTCCACTAGGAGTAGTTTGCACAATAGAGCAGTTTCTCATTGACCCCCATGTTAAACAGGACGTTTCCACAGCATAATTAAACCTATTTAAGGCTTGGGACAAAAAAACATTCTAGTCTACATGTTTAGGTCATACCTCCATGACAACACTGAGGGGGGTGAATTTTTTTATACCAGGCTAGTTTTTATTTTATTGGAGGTTAAAGTTTATCAATAACTAGGGGTGCGGCCTCTTGAGTGACAGCTAGCCGCTGGCCCTCACTTGTCCTCGGAGGTATATGTCAGCCGGATCGACGTATCTCCCTCCCCCCAACGTCACATCAATACTCTTTTTTGGTAAGAGGAAATAAGGTGGAGATGGCTACTCCCTTAGGTCGAGTACGATTGGATCAAGTTGAGAGAATGGACCTCGACGGGTATGCTATATCCATTTTTTATACAGTCTATGGTTACTACTAAATAAAATGTATATAAAAACTCACCAGGAACATAAATATGGCAAAACCTCTGCCAAACTAGCTGGCTAACGCTATTGTCATAATGTTATAAAGTTCAAAAGACAGAGTGCATAGTTATAAAGGTGGAATTCCGCCATATTTAAAGGAATATTTAGATTATGGCAAATAAACATGCGTGGAACACTAGTGGACCTAATTTGGTATCATAGCACCACGTGCATCCGCGTGACCACTGCAAGCTTGCATACTTCGGATTACAATCGTGGCTTTAGAGTTCAATGTCACAAATCAATGGAACATTTTATGTCATCAAATTCACATCAGTAATACTCTTCTCCTTTGTGAATGTGCCCCAGAAGAGAAACTGTTGAAGGATTTGTAATATATCCTCATAATATAGAAACAGTGTATTAATGAAGAGAGTCCTTGTCAAATATTTTGTATAATTTTATTATTTTTACTTCCAAATAAAAGGGCTATGAGACTACCCAAGTGCTCCTCAGGCTGGTGGTTCTGCTGATTCTCCCCACAGCTCCGCCTCTTCCATTCACCGTGGATTAGGAGAGCGAAAGCTCCGTGACATAAGCTAGGAAGGATATAATGCACGAAACAGTAGGCACACTGTGTGTGCATCTGCATGTGTATTTCAGAGGGGTATTGTGTGTGAGATCTTCTGCACCATACAATGGAAGCTTGGCACTAAGGCCCCTCAGTGTGATGGATAAAGAGGGAGATGGGAAAAGAGAGAGACAAATTGAAAGAAGAGAAAAACGGTGAGAAATACAGAGGGAGAAAATGAGATAATGACCGAAAGTAGAAAGGGATTTAATAGAGAACACAAAAATGTCCATCGTTCTCAGAGTTTAAACATTTCTATTATTTTGGCCTTTTGTTAGTCTTTGCTCGATTGTCTCATTATGGATATTTCAGTTTGAGCTTTCTTGACCTAGCCCTGGTGGGAAACTGGGAGCTAGTCACTTAATCATGATGTTTCTGTTATTGGTTGGATTGAACATTTCCATGGAAATCTTTCAGGAACTAAAAATATATTAGTGCTGAGAAAGTTAGGTCCTTTGCACACCTCACAGTCTGACCCATAGACTGTGTCATAAAGATGGACATAACTCCAGGGTCTGAAAAACTGAAGCTGCTTAGAGTTCCTCCACCCTCGTGCCCAAATATGGTCACATCTGGTTTAAAAAATTAAAAAACAGTTGGTGACGGTCAAAATGTCTACTGGCTTAAAAATGGTAGTCCACAAATCAATGGGTGACGTCACGGTAGCTACGTCCATCTCCTACATACAGTGTATTGTCCAAACTAAGGTTTACGTTTTGTTACAATGTATACATTTGACCCGCTCCAATCACTGACACCTGATTAAAGTGTAATACCGGCGTAAAATCAATTATTCGGCAATTACATACATCAAATAAGCCATCAAGACAGTTTTTTTGTGTATGAACTATATATGGAGAAATCCAGGGCAGTCTCTAACAGTCGCTAGTAGCCAAACGTGGTTAACACTGATTAGCTCAGGGCAGTAGGGTGAAGGCATAAAAAAGGCTAATTTAACCACTAATACTGCTCAAAATAACACCAAACCTCTGCAGTATCATAAGAGGCCCTAAACATAAAACAAAGCACCAACAGCGTAGTTAGTGAACCCAGAGTTTATTAAAAGAGCGTTTTAAAGACTTATCAACTGGCCCAGGTACCAGCTCCTCTCATAGTAAAGTCCATTCAACTCTATTACCAAAGTCAATCCAAAAGGAAGGAGCCCACTGTTGATTTGATGCCATAAATTACACAGTCAATGCAAGAGGATGTAATAGGATATATTGCTAGATGATGTAGATGTTTTGTCTCACCCATTTTCTCTTACAACCACCACTGTGTAAAATGTAATTATCCAATAATCAAAATAAATGAGGAGGCTGCAATGCAGTAGGAATCAGAGGGTGGTGCTGCAAAGTCCTGTCCATCCACATAGCATCAAATAACTATAGTAATTAGTTACATTTGTAAGTTAGCCATATCCGTAATATTAGCTAAATGAATGATGCTAAAGTAGTCCTTATGCACTCCAAAAGTGCCTTACTATTCAGTACCAAAGACATAATACGTACATCATGAAACAACGTGTCCTCCTGCAGCCTTCTTCAATGGACAATAAGCCCATAGCAGCTCCAGAGATGCTGCTGAAGCAGATGCGGGCCTCCCTGTGTAACAGGGAAATAGATGTGATCACTGAACCCCCCACCTTGTGTGAACAAAGACTGGAAAACAGGTAGCAAATTGCAAAGTGGATTTTGATTTCCATTTGGACTGGTGTGGTGCCTCATTACAGAATGCAAAGTGGGCTGCACCTTTGGTGGTAGTCCCACTTAGTGTTTATATACTCTTTGGTAGATTTGAGAGGCTTACTTTGAAATCTTGAGACATTTATGCAAATCCCAGGCTGTTGGGTACTTCTGTCCCTGATTTGATACCTGATTCTTGGAGGTTATACTGGTAATGTCTCAAATTCATGTTTGTATGGCCCATTGTTAAAGAGCATTACTGCTGATCTGTGACTGGTAATGTAAAGAGTAGAGCAGCATAATGTTTAATCTTGGTACCTGTTTGTACTAATAACCTTCACTCTTTCTTCTCCTTCCACACAAAAGCCACAACTGTGGCAAATTGACGCAATCAGTGGACAAATGGCGTCTATAAAAAAAACTGCATGTGTCTTCAGTCAGCAGTTCCAGAGCTCGTGAGGCAGAGACCATTTGACTGTCTCCTGTGTGGTATTGCAATCTGGAGAGTAAATCTCATTAGTTTGTGGGGCACAGTTGTGCAAGAGATTCTGTGAATTATATTGGCGTGCTGTCTGCTCATCTTGCTGAGGTGGTCGACCCAAACTCAGGGTGACCAGACGTCCCTGTTTTCAGCGACCTATCCCAGGCTACTGCTGTCCCCAGAAATGTCCCCGGTATTTACTGTGACTGAAAGATCCGAAAATGGAATATAGGAAAAAATGAAAAAACGTTAATGTTGACCAAACTACACGTATAGTTGCGCACCATACGACTAACAGGCCAAGGCCAAAGTGGTTTGGCACCTCCAGGTCAAAAGATAAGGAAGCATAACTGATTTAAGTTTTGTAAAAAAATCATCATGAAAAAAATCATAAAAATATATTGTTCAAAAACAAGCCCTGTGAAACATGAGGATTATTAGTCTTTATGTTGTACAAGTAGTTTGACATAATTCAATGAAATTGTTTAAATGCATAATAGTTTATTATTCTGAATATCAAATGAATGTTGAATATCAAACTGACTTAATGTCAAGTTTTGGAGGTTTTACGCCTCTGAACCAAAAATGTCCCCAGATTTTGTCTCAGAAATCCTGTCACCTTACCCAAACTACAGTAAGAAATGGAAACTTTATGGTCGTTCAGTGCTTTTAAACTGTATTTACAGATTTCAGGAATTGTCCCACAGCTTACCCATTTTGCTGCCTGGGTCCATAGAGAGCCGGACTTGACCCTACTCAGATAGGGGTCCTGTTATCTGTTAATGCTCCCACCTGCCATGCATTTGTAAAAACCTTGTTAAATTCAAGGAGTGCCCTTAAGAGATGGAGACAAGCAACAATAGGGCCCTATGAAGAATGGTGAGGCTGTTGGGGCAGCAGCACTACCTACAGGCATTATGCTTCATTGTGTGATGTTCAAGGAAGAGACTGGAATTACTGCATTGCGGCTGAATGCCTCCGCCAAACAGTCGAGTTGCAGTTTACATCCAAACTGTCCCGACTTACATGATGTATGTATTGAAGACTTTAAAGTAATTAAATTGAGTGAAAGTAGAAAATTTTTGGGTGAAACGTTGATTCTTCAAACACAGTATCGGACCAGTTTCTTTCCCTTTTGTTCCTGAGTTATTCTGTTGAATAATGGACAGAAACATTATGACATCACAGTGAAGTTGACCTTTGACCTTTTTGGATATAAAATGTCATCACTTTGTAATTTTATCCTATTAGACATTTGCGTAAATGTTGTCATATTAAGTGTAGAAATTCTTGAATTATGGCCAAAAATGCATTTTGTGATGTCAAAGTGACCTTGACCTTTGACCTCCAAAATCGAATCCGTTCATCCATGAGTCAAAGTGAACAGTAGTGCCGAATTTGAGGAAAATTCTTCCAGAGGTTCCTGAACTATTGTCTCCTTAAAGCTGTGATCACATGGCAAAAAAATGATATCGCAAGAAACTGGATCATATTAGGACCATCTCGCCAAATGCATGTTTGGAGTGTCGAGGCAGTTTGGTAGCAGCCTGCGGCTAGCTGCCTGCAGCTCTACTCTGCTGTTGTGCTAAATGGGATGTTAGGCTAGTGCTAACCAGGAATCTGAAATCTTAAAAAAAACAGAAATTAACTCTCAAATGAAGTGTGAAGTTGTGTTGCAGTGAGATCAGGCCGTCAGTGATTTAACCTCTGTAGCTGTAAAGGGTGCTGACCTGCCTCTGTGGCTCTCCTGTAGATCAGACAGGGATACGCTTGTGGGAATAGGCTTCACTCTGCAATGATAGCTTTCTTCTTCTTCTTCTGAATTTCCAGCAGATGCCTGAAGGCCGGATGCTGCCATCCACAGGTTGGAGTTATATCCATGTCAGCTGGGATCGGCTCCAGCCCCCCCTTGACCCCGACAGGGACAAGCGGTTGAAGATGGATGAATGGATTTTATATCCATAGGAACACTCTGGTTTCCTTGATGTAGTCAAGAACTACAACAACGGTGTGCTGTGGTGATCCCCTGGTGATCCCCCAGAACTTATTACACTTATCACCATCTCAACACTGATTGGCTGATGTGCCACAGGATTCAGCTGAAAAGTCCAATATTTTCAACTTGCACGTTGGAGGCGAATATCGATAATTTTCCGTGTCTATTGCGTCACGTGTAGCGCGAGTCAAGCGTTCAAATTGCGTCTGTAGATTGACTTTGTATGTAATCGCTCCGCTTCTATCAGGTTCATCACGAGCAGTGTGATTGCAGCATAAGAATGGGACTGATGGACAACCTGAAAACATAATGACTCCGCCAACTGCTAAAAACACAAATATTACCCCGGTTTTGATATTTTCAGGCTTTGGTTGAAAACCATTTCGGATTTCTATAAGACATGAGTTGATTTATCCATTAGTTAACTATCATGTGGTTGATTTTTATGTAATCCTGAGGATTCCCTCGCTTTATACCACTTTAAATCGATTATCTTTGATCTTATTAACTTTTGGTTGGTGTGAATGGGCTGTGGGACCTCATAATAACAGCTAAGATATCTTCTAACAGTTGAGCCTGAAAGAAAACACAATAGGTTTAGGTTTGATTATGCAGAACAAAGGGAAATAAAGATACACAGACAGAATGAAAGAGATGAAGTATATGAATAGAAAGGTAGAAAAGTGAGAGAGTGCTCAACAGGGAACCCCAGCAGTGAGTATCTCTTTGATTTGTGCCCTCCTTTTCTTTCCCAATAATGAGCACTTTTAATGGTTTCTTAGAATGTCAACTCCCAGTCTGCAACCAGCCTTGCTGGGCTGTGTGGGTGGCAGAGAGTCTGAAACAGGGTAGAGGGAGGGAGAGCGGCTGGGGAAGGAGAGATGGGGAGACAGAAAGCAGAGGAGGAGAGGAGTCTAAGCACCTGCCCAACATAGTTTTCTTATGGAAGTTATTATGTTTACTGCTAATTTAAACTAACTAATCATCTTTAGCCAGGCTGAGACATTTGGTCAGTGGCAAGTAAAGGTGTGCGTGTGCACATGTTTCAGGTGCCTCAAAGGCCCTGAATATATTAACTTTCCATGACTAAATATGCAATGATAAAAGTTAAAGTTCATAAACAATAGATTTAGGTATTTATTAAAAATAACAGGGGAAAAAAACACTAGAGAGTGTCAAAGGGAAGTTCAGATGCTTGATGACCTTGGGGCAGAACTTAACTTCTGTAATTTGTGTGCTTACTGCTAACACACTAACCAGCCTGGAACATGCTAGCTCCAGTCAGTCACAATAGGATTATTCATGTATATATAACACTTTACAGATGTTAACATCCCAACTGGACCGTAGCATTTTCCTTGTACATATTTACTCTCAACAGTATTAATGGGCCATTCTGCTAAACCTGCGCCATTTAGATGTTGAAACTGCTCAAAACTAAACTGGAAACTTTTTTCAGTCCTCAATCCAATAACACAAATATTTAACTACTCAAAATGTGTAACAGTCAATCTCGGACCATTACATTTATTTTGTCATTGTTTTTTTAATGATAAATACTCAATTTTGGTAAGAGGACTGAGTTGGCAGCACAGAATTAGCAAATACAGTATATAAAGCTACATGGCATCAGTGCATGACGACACTTAGCACTTCAAGTGGCCTACCAAACTATCTTAAATAAAAATAAAAATATAACCAAATCTAAAAAATAATTTAGGTAACAGGACTGAAAGTTAATATTGACTGTCTCAGTTATACTTACACATGATTTTTTTTTAAAAGATCTCAGTTTTGGTGTTCCTGTGGCCTTCAGAGTTTTAGATGGTTTTATGTTTTAGTCCCTTGTGTTGTTAGCCTCCATATTTTAACCCTTTACTGTTCTAGGCAACCGTTTTTAATCTCCAGTGTTTCCTCAGGGGGCCTGCCAGTTTGGGAGTTGTCTCTGATCTTGGCCGCGGGGGGTGCTGTCCCGTGGACGGTTCCGGCCCGGGCGGCTAGAGGGCTCTGCACCTTGGTGCGGAGGCTCCTGTCTGCTCGGGTTGGGGTGGTCTCTGTGGCTGTGCTCCCTGTGACCTTGGACTGGGATATCTCCCCGTGTGGTTGGCCCCCCAAAAGGTAGCTTCCTCTAGACTCCTCTGTACCTCAGGTCTTGCTGCCCGGCCATGTCCCTGTAGTGACAGCTAGCGTTGGTGTAGGTGTGAGTCTGTGTATCTGTGTGCCTGCATGGCTGTGTGTGTTTATGTGAATGTGTGAATGAACGTATATACATTTGTATGTGTCTCTGTGCATGACTGTGGGAGGGTTGGGGTCTTTTAACTTTCTTCTCCTGATTTTATTTGATGTTTCTCTTTTTCTGTACATCTCTGTGAGGCACTTTGCGATACTTTTCTGTATGAAAAGCGCCATATAAATAAAGTTTGATTTGATTTGATTTGATTTGATTCAGAAGACTCGGATGATGCTACTGCCTGTTCATGTGACTTCTAGGGCTCTAGTGATACACTAATCTCACAATACGGTACGATCTGTATGATACGGTACGATACGATACACAATATATGATATATATCACAATATTCGGCCAACAATACGATTCGATTTGATACGATTTACTCATTGGAGGATTTGTAGACATTTGATAATAACCTGGAGGCAGACACATCTGGCTGTAGATATTCTGACTGATGTATTCAGGATTATGGTGGAGTTTGATTTATATTTGCTTTTTTACTTGTTATTTGATATATATTTTATAGTAGATAGTCATTCATTTTATATTGGCTGCTCATTGTGTTTGTCAGAAACGTTGTTAGTACTGCTGCTGTCTGTCTCAGGACACTGAAAAAAGAGATGTTTATTGTCAGTGAGCTCTTTCTGTTAAATAAATAAAAAATCCTCCAGCCTCTCAATCGCATGTGATGGTTAAAGCTAATAACGTGAAACATTAACGTTATGTGGTCAACAATAAACCTGTAACATAAACTTGCCTTTAGCTGACATAGATAATGAACGTGTATTTCTCTCAGTTTAATAGAATAGAATAGAAAAAGGAAATTATTTTGTTACAGCAGTAGTGGGTCAGCAAATAAAACACTTTGTGCATAACATACATAGAATCCAATATATACATAGTGTATATATACAGTGCACAGTGTGCTATAAACAATAAACAATAATAATATATACAACAAAACAAAATATGCAAAATATACTATAACAATAATAATACATACAACAAAACAGTAGAGAGACCAGAGTTCTCTGTCAGGCAGAGGTGAGAGAGTTATTATATAAAGTGATGGATTGTGGCAGGAAAGATTTCCTGTATCTATTGCTATGACGGTGAAGCTGAAGCAGCCTTCTGGAGAAGGTGCTCCGCTGTCTGACCAGTGTGAGTTGGAGAGGGTGGAGAGAATTATCCATGATGGATAACAGTTGTTTTTTTTCAGTGTCCTTCTCTCCACCACAGCCTCCAGAGTATCCTGTTTGCAGCCAATCAAAGAGCCAGCCTTCCTGATCAGTTTGTTGAGTCCGCAGGCTCCAATGCTGCTTCCCTAACAAACCCCAGCAAAGAAAAGTGCACTGGCCACCACAGACTGATAAAAGATCTCCAACATCTTGCTGCACACGTTGAAGGATTTCAGCTTCCTCAGGAAGTAAAGTCTGCTCATCCCCTTCTTGTAAACAGCTTCAGTGTTAGATCGCCAGTCCAGTCTGTGGTTGATGGTAACACCCAGGTACTTGTAATCCTCCACCGCCTCCACAACCTTTCCCAGAATGCACAGAGGTTGGAAAGCCGTCTTCCTCTTCTTCCTGAAATCTATCACCATTTCTCTGGTCTTGCTGATGTTCAGCCAGTCCACTTCACAAAGTTGTCTACCAGTGCCCTGTACTCCTCCTCCTGTCCCTCACTTATACACCCAACAACAGCCGAGTCGTCAGAAAACTTTTGCAGGTGACACAACCTGGTGTTGTACTTAAAGTCAGTGGTGTATAAGGTGAACAGGAAAGGAGACAGTACAGTCCCCTGTGGAGCTCCTGTATCACTAAGCACCACATCAGACAGAACACTGCCCATACGGACAAACTGTGGCCTGCCTGTCAGGTATCAGTAATCCAGGGGACCATTGTGCCGTCTACTCCCATCACCCGCAGCTTCTCCCCCAGTAGCAGTGGCTGAATGGTGTTAAAAGCACTAGAGACTCACATCAAAGAATGTGATTCTCACAGTACCTACTCCACCATCCAGGTGCGAATTGGCTCGTTGCAGCAGGTAGATGTTAACTCCCAAGTTAAGCAAATTGCAGAGGGTCTAGCAGGGCTCTCACCTGCGGCCTCAGGTTAGCCAAAACCAGTCTCTCCAGCACCTTCATGACGTAAGATGTGAGCGCCACTGGTCAATAGTCATTAAGGTCTGAAGGTGTCGACTTCTTTGGAGCAGGAACCAGGCAGGAAGTCTTCCAAAGCACTGGTATTCTCTCCTGACCAAGGCTCAGGTTGTAGAGGTGTTGTAGGACAGGAGACAGCTGGCTTGCACATGTCTTCAGGATCCTGGGGCTGATACCGTCGGGGCCTGCAGCCTTCTGCTGGTGGAGTCTCTCCAGCTGTCTCCTAACCTGGCCTGAAGTCACAGTCATGCGGGGGAGGCTTCTGGTGTCTTCAGTGGAGGACGAGGAGGTGAAGGTGGAGGAGGAGGAAGAAGTGGAGGAGGAGGAGAGGTGCTGCACAGGAGAGCTCACGGCAGGGGAGTGAGGGGGGAGGGGAGGAAGCATTTGGGGCAGTGAGGGTGTGTAGGGGTCTGGAGGTATCATGGAGACGACAGAAGGCTGTGAGCTGGACCTATAGAATAATCTGTTCAGCTCGTTTGCCCTCTCCAGGCTGCCGGATGACTGTCTGCCGCTCACCTTACACCCAGTGATCTGCTTCATACCAGTCCACACATCCCTCACATTGTTCTGCTGGAGTTTGGCCTCCAGCTTCCTCCTGTAAGGGCGTACTCACACTGTCCTTCTGGCCGGGGCCAAAACCGTTTTTTCAGCTAAAGCCTAGTACCTTTAAGCAGTGTGAGTGCACCCGTTCCGCGCATAACTGCGGCCAGCGGGCCGTCCACGGCCCACTTGAAAGAGGTGGGCTTTAGCGGAGCCGTTTGCACGTGTACGAGCACGAGCGTGCGCACGTGTACGAGCACGAGCACGAGCCCTACGGCAGTAGCGTTATGTCCGCCTGTTCGGACATGTAAGTAGAAGGACGGACCATGCGCGGACATTTAACAACAACAATGGCGGTGAAAGGTTCACGTTGATGTGATGCGGAGGTGGAGTGTTTACTGCAGATTTGGTCGGATGAAAATATTCAAAAACAGTCGACAAGACGCACAAAAACTCAGAGGTCTGTGGAAAGATTTGTAAACAAAGCCACACACACGCGATCAATGCGTGTGACGTGTTACGGCGTGATGGCGTATGGACAGCAAGAAGCATATGCCGGCCCTGGCAGTGTGAGTACAAACGGGGCTGGGGCGCGGGGGGAGAGGGAGGGGGGACAAGTACCCTAAAGCCCGGGTCGTGGTGCGGAAGGACAGTGTGAGTACGCTCTAAGCGTCTTTACAGGTCCTCAGCATATCCCTGAGTTCATGCTGCACTCTCCTCAGTTCTTCCCTGTCTCCCGACCTGAACGCCCTCTTCTTCTTGTTAAGAAGGGCTTTCAGGTCATTGGTGATCCACGGCTTATTATTAGGGAAGCGGCTCACAGTCCGGGTTGGCATGGTGGTGTGTTCACAGAACCTGATGTATTCTGTGATGCAGTCGGTCATGCTATCCAGATCCTCTCCATGTGGCTCAACAAGTGCATCCCAGTCTGTCGACTCAAAAAAGCAGTCCTGTAGTGCGTCAGCAGCCTCCTGAGTCCACCTCCTCACGCTCCTAGTGTGGACAGGCTGCCGCTGAACAAGGGGAATATACTTAGGGGTCAGCAGAACCAGGTTGTGGTCAGATCTTCCAAGAGAGGGGAGGGCTGTGGGACTGTATGCATCCTTAGCATTTGCATACAACAGATCCAGTGTGTTACAGTCTCTGGTGGTGCAGTCAACATACTGGTGAAATGTTGGAAGGGTTTTATCCACTGAGACGTGATTAAAATCCCCAGTGTAGGAGATTAAGCCTACTTTTATTATGGCTAGAATATATTAGTCACTGAATTAATTATGAATTAACTCGACTCGTTAAAATTTAAGATTTATTTTACCTCGGAGTAGGGCACCACACCAAAATAAGACAGGATGTTTATTAAACTTTGGTGAAGGTTTAATACCTAGTTATTTAAAGTAATTGATTATTTTAATTTTGATCAGTCTCGTCTTGAACGCGTTAGTTCGTACCACAGCCTTATAAGGGACCAACACTTTCTGCACAGAACGGAAGACTCTCACAACGACGTAAAGTTATAAACATTAATTTGACTACCTAACAAGGAGAATACAGGACAGTGCAACACTGAAAAGAGAAGTGAAAAAGGTTAAATGTTGATATAAAAGCCTAAGACTAGAGTGATTCAGGCCTACGGGGCTGGTTTATAATATTACTGGCGGATAAAAAAAACTTGCTGTAATTAGCCTGCCAACAGAACTCGGATCAGAATCTAATTGTCACCAACGTTTAACCAAGAGTTGCATTAAAAGGGCAACCTTACTTTGCCGTTGATATTACAGTCACCCTTGCGTCTTACAGTACCCGATGCAGGTTCGCAGGTCCGCGTCCCGGTGTTTGTCGGTCCTTAGTTCTGGTTCTGTAGACTGGGTCAGCTGCGCGGTTGGATCGGCGGGCTCGTCTGCTCCAGTCCCGGCTCCTCAGGTGGCTGTGGCTCTGGAGGTTGTTTTTGGGTTGACAAAAATGTTCTGACCGGTTCTGAACTAGAGTTTGATGCAATTTGTCGACCGGACAAAAGGGAAAAGACGGCACGAGGGGTTTTACTATACTTAGGAAAAATAAAAACGTGTCGTATAAACTTATAAAGTTGCGCGGTAAAAATAGATCAATAAACGAAAATACTTAAGTAAGAAAACAACGTCTCTTGCTAACTTTGGGTTAACAAAGTTAGACAAAAGAACAAAGGGAACGAAGAGGGGAGAAGAGGTAAGTGCAGGAGGTGAAGTAACAGAGGGGGGTCAGAGGTGCGAAGAGGTGCAGAGGGAAGTTGCAGAGTGAGAGAGAGCCACCTCTGTCTGTTCCTTTATCTCACAGTTGAACGAACAGATACTGAGTGACGGGCATATTATTAAAACACAAAATATTTCAGGAATTAGATAGAGACTTTGCACTTCTGAAACCACATAAACATAATCACAACAAGATACAAATAATGCAAATACTGTTACACACTTGCAAGAATGTCTTTGAACAGCCAGTTGCAATGAAACATCAAACTTTAACTGTTTTCCAAACTTTTACACAAAGTTCTGTTGCTTAGATTTTATTAATGAAAGTCCATCTGTCTCCCAGAGACAGCTCCTCCAGTTCGAATTGCGGTCAGATTTGACGTTGATTTAGGTCAAAAGGGGTCCTTCTTTTGGAGTTCTGGTCCTTTTTATAACCCTAGGAGGGCCCGAGGTTGTAAACCACACCTTATCTCCTATCGAAACAAGCATACAAATGTCTTATCTACGGCTCCCTCACTGTGACGCTGAGCAGACAACCAGACACAAAGAATTCCTTAAACAGCACTTCCTCTGGAGGTCCTACACCAGTGATGACAATAAATGCGTTAGGATGCTACATCTGTATCTGGGCAACAGCGGAGTGGATGACCTCACAGGCCAGCACTGCATCAGCTGAAGGAGGAACGTACACACCGATAATGATGGCGGACGTGAATTCCTGGGGCAAATAATAAGGCCTCATCCCCACAGTCAACAGTTCAATGTCCGGGGTACAGAGACGTTTCTTCACGTGAACATGTCCGGGATTACACCACCTCTCACTCACGTACAGTGCAATCCCTCCTCCTTTTTTCTTTCCGCTGCTTGTCATGTCCCTGTCCGCCCGAACAGTGCTGGAGCCGGGATCATCACACTGTGGTCCGGGATGTGTGAATGAAGCCATGTCTCCGTGAAACACAAAACACTGCACTCACAATATTCCCTCTGAGCCTGTATCAATGCGGCGAGCTCGTCTGTCTTGTTCCCCAGGGACCTCACGTTTCCCATGACGATCGCCGGTACAGCCGGTCTGTGTCTCCTCCTCTTCACCCTCCGTTTCACTCCAGCTCTGCAGCCACAGTGTCTCCTCCGCAGCTCCATCAGGACCTCAGGTCTGGCTCCGGGCAGCAGTACAGGTTCACACAGCGCAATCAGCTGGTGGCGTGTGTAAAAAAAAACAATACTTTCTGTGGAAACAAAATATTGATTTATATCACAGTATCGATAGAGTTCTACAGCCCTAGTGACTTGTGAAATGTCCTAAAGTTTGAGAAGGGGGAATGTGTCAGGGTAACAGGACTGAGTGAAAACCTGGGGCTTAACTAAAATATATTGTCAATTTTGTGCAAGACAAAAGTGCCGGACACTTAACTTGATAATATAACGTGTTTTACAGATAGTAATATATATCTTTACCGTCAAGAAAAGCCTTCAGTGATGTTCTCTTCTTTCAAGAGAAGAAGAAGAAAAACTATCCAGTTCTGATAAAACTGCATCTATGCTAGCTAAGCTTGTTTTGAATGTGAGATAAGTATTATCCCAAGATTTCTGCTGCTGCACAAGATAATTCCTTACCCCTTTGTTACAGTAATGTCAAGACAGGCGGATTCACTTTCCTCCCAGCGGCCTCTTTGTCTTTAAAATGTAACTGCAGGTGAGTCTGTTCTTGTCATGTTCATGGTCACTGTCTGTGTTGAGCTTTTTTCTTTTTTGCTCTTTTGTAAACACATTCACCTCTCTATTTCTGGCCCGTCCCCTATATGTTCCTCTCTTAAATCCATAAACACACATGTTCCTATTACACTTCTGACCTCACTACAAACATGACTCAGAAGTTGGAAGTTCCGAGTACAAGTGCATGCATCCCAACTGAAGTGACGATATCCACCGGCAGACCAACCGCTGTCAGCAGTGTCACTAACATGGCGGTTTAGGTAGGGAATGTCTCCACAGACACGGATATTGGAATACTCAGCAAAAAGGCAACAAGTGCTTTCATTACTGGGTCATATGATCAATCACCATGGTTTTGTCTCACTCTTTGATAGATAGGAACTGAACAAACAATTAAATAGATAAAAAATCTAATGGATTATATCTTTAATTCATCTACATTCCTCCTGAAAGAAGTGACAACAGAACTTAAAATATGCAGGCCAGCAGGGTGAAAGTTATAAAGGTCACTGTTAATGTAACGTCATCACATTAATGTCAGTGTTACTTTCATGTTTATATGCCATCGGTGTGAATGAACCTAAGACAGTCAAGCGGCTCACTAAAGTATGAACCCAACGTTGCAGCTGCTCATCCGGAGTTAAACTCAAACAACAAACGGTATCTTATTTGACAGTGAGTGTTGGGAATCAGTCTGATGTATGACTGCTGAGAGTGTCATGGACATTGTGTGTGTGTGTGTGTGTGTGTGTGTGTGTGTGTGTGTGTGTGTGTGTTTCGACTGAACACATCAAAGATCGCAACAGTTTTAGCGTCAGAATGCTTATAAGGTATAAAAATAAAAAATACAGGAATAAGACTTCAAATACAGAAACTAGACTAAAATGCATTCAGTTTTCAGTTGAATAAAACCAGACCACAACTAACAATTATCAAATGACAACATTATGTGGCCAAATGAATATCGTTACCATTGCCCCTTTAACACATACACTTCAAACCTGAAATTATTGGGCTGTCCACATGAACACGGGTATTTTTGAAACCGTGTGTTTCTCTGCGCGGTTCGGCCTTTCATCCACACGTAACCACAGTCGTTGCTCCAGAAACCGGAGTTTTTTGTAACCTGAGTCCAGGGTGAACTTTTTTGAAAAGTCCGGTTTCAGCAGTCAGGACAGGAAAAGTGAGGAAACCCACAATTTCTTGTCGACATTGTTTGACGTCACGACTTTGCGACGGGAAACAGTAAGTTGTATGGAGACTTGTGGAGCATTGTAGACGTGACCAGCTGATGGAGTTGGATTTTGCCATAAAAGTTTGGTTTCAAAAATACCTGTGTTTGTGTGGACTAGGCCTCAGAATTTGATTTAGCTGTATACATCAAATATATAAAAACTCAAATGTTCAAATCAGTTGAATCAGACATTAAAAGTTGACCCTGCCAGCCTCCTTGTCCATGTAAGTCCATGTGATCTCCCAGTGAGATGGCGTGAACGCACTTCCCCCTCAAAAAAGCCAGTTTGAGGGTGGAAGTGCAAAATTTGGGACACAGCATGACTCACCCGCAAGCTAGCTTGTTATGCTAACCTCAGCACATGAGAGCAAGCAGCCCGATGTTTCCCATGCTGTAGGGAGTTATCACTTAGCATTAGCTTAAAATAAAACAATATATTGAATTACCCTGCTGTACAAGAACATTGTTGTTCCTGTCCTATCTATGAATTGTCCAGATGTGGGGTGTCTGACTCTTGACCAAGAATTTAATGTCCTTTTCATTGCTGCCGAGTCTCGCTGGCAGCAACAGGGTCCCAGACCCAAGTCATCGGCACCCTCCACCTCCTGCCTTCTCCCCGCGGAATGGCAGTGCTCCACCAGGGAGAACGGAGCGGTGGCTCCAGGTCTGGTGAGCTCAACTCCACTCAATGGATTGAGTGGACGTTGTTAATAATGGCCTTAGTATTGCGTTTATCTCCCTACTAGATTCGATTGGTTTTAGTCAGAGTGTATATAAGACCTACTCACTGTTTTAATCACACCCTCGGCCTTGTTTTGGCTTATGGTGTGGAAATCAATGACTTAATAGTCTTTTCACAGAATCCTATTTTATCAGACCATTATTTAATAACTTTTGATATCATATTACAGGGCTACTCACCTCTGGGCAAAAGTTTCTACATTAGATGTTTATCTGATAGTGCTGTAACTAAATTTAAGGAAGAGATTCCATCTGCATTTACTTTAATGCCTTATCCTAATATTCCAGATTCCTGCACTAACGTTTGTCTCTCTGAAGTTGATCATTTTGTTGACAGTGTTGCAGGCTCACTACGAACAACACTCCACTCTGTTGCTACTTTTAAAAAGAAGATAAGGAAACAGAGTTAGCTCCGTGGTATAACTCACAATCCCGTGAACTAAAACAAATATCCCGAAAATTAGAAAGTAAATGGCGCTTAGCTTGGCATGAAAGTCTAAAAACATATAGGAAGGCCCTCCATAATGCCAGAGCAGCCTATTACTCATCTTTAATAGAGGAGAATAAGAACAATCCTAGATTTCTTTTCAGCACTGTAGCCAGGCTGACAGAGAGCCACAGCTCTATTGAGCCATGTATTCCTATAACCCTCAGTAGTAACGACTTCATGACCTTCTTTAATGACGAAATTATAACTATTAGAGACAAAATCAACTCGCTTGGCACCAATTTTTCTTCAAACCCAGGAACCTTAGAAACTGTACGACCTGATATATTCTTGGACTGCTTTTCTACAGTTGAACTTAACAAATTAACATCTACTATTTCAGCATCAAAGCCCTCTCCTTGTCTCCTAGACTCTATTCCAACTAGGTTACTTAAAGAAGTGTTACCTTTAGTTAGCCCTCCTGTATAAGATATGATTAACATGTGTTTATCAGCAGGTTATGTACCACAGTCTTTTAAAGTAGCTGTAATTAAACCTCTTCTTAAAAAGCCCAGTCTTGATCCTGAGGTACTAGCTAACTATAGACCTATATCTAACCTTCCTTTTCTCTTTAAGATCCTTGAGAAATTAGTCGCCAATCAGCTGTGCGACTTTTTACATAATAATGAGTTATTTGAGGACTTCCAGTCAGGATTTAGAGCGAATCATAGCGCTGAGACAGCACTGGTAAAAATTACTAACGACCTTCTAATAGCTTCAGACAAAGGACTTGTCTCTGTGCTTGTTTTACTAGATCTTAGTGCTGCCTTCGACACTATTGAACATCACATCCTGCTACAGAGACTAGAGCATCTGATCAGCATTAAAGGAACCGCACTGAGCTGGTTTAAGTCTTATTTATCAGATAGATCTCAGTTTGTACATGTCAATGACAAATCCTCCATTCACACTAAAGTTAGTCACGGAGTCCCACAGGGTTCTGTCCTTGGACCGATTCTATTCACCTTATATATGCTTCCCTTAGGAAATATTATAAGGAAGCACTACACAATTATATTTATCGATCAAACCAGAAGACACTGATCAGTTAGATAAACTTCAAATGTGCATTATGGGAATTAAGAGCTGGATGACCTGCAATTTTCTGATGTTAAACTCAGATAAAACTGAAGTCATCGTACTTGGCCCCGAAGGCCTCCGAGACTCAGAGCGTACTCACACTGTCCTTCTGGCCGGGGCCAAAACCGTTTTTTCAGCTAAAGCCTAGTATCTTTAAGCAGTGTGAGTGCACCCGCTCCGCGCACAACTGCGGCCAGCGGGCCGTCCACGGCCCGCTTGAAAGAGGTGTGCTTTAGCGGAGCCGTTTGCACATGTACGAGCACGAGCGTGCGCACGTGTACGAGCACGAGCACGAGCCCTACGGCAGTAGCGTTATGTCCGCCTGTTCTGACATGTAAATAGAAGGACGGACCATGCACGGACATTTAACAACAACAACAATGGCGGTGAAAGGTTCACGTTGGTGTGATGCGGAGGTGGAGTGTTTACTGCAGATTTGGTCGGTTGAAAATATTCAGAAACATTCGTCAAGACGCACAAAAACTCCGAGGTCTGTGGAAAGATTTGTAAACAAAGCCACACACACACGATCAATGCGTGTGACGTGTTACGGCGTGATGGCGTATGGACAGCAAGAAGCATTTGCCGGCCCTGGCAGTGTGAGTACAAACAGGGCTGGGGCGAGGGGGGGAGAGGGAGGGGGGACAAGTACCCTAAAGTCCGGGTCGCGGTCCGGAAGGACATTGTGAGTACGCCCTTAATAACTAAAGATATTGTTACTCTGGATGATGTTGTGTTGTCCTCCAGCACCACAGTAAGGAATCTGGGTGTTATTTTTGACCAGGATATGTCCTTCGATTCTCACATAAAATTAACTACAACGACTGCATATTTCCACCTGCGTAATATTGCGAAAAATTAGGAACATTGTTTCTCAGAAAGATGCAGAAAAACTAGTCCATACATTTGTTACTTCTAGGCTGGACCACTACAACTCCTTATTATCAGGCTGCTCCAATAAGTCTGTTAAGAGTCTCCAGTTGGTCCAAAATGCTGCAACTTGTGTACTAACTAAAACAAATCGAAGAGAACATATTTCTCCTGTATTAGCTTCTTTGCACTGGCTATCTGTAAAGTTTGGAATAGAATTTAAAACCCTTCTGAAGAATGAGGATGCAGGGCTACTTGTCGTTCCTAGAGTCTTCAATATAGAAGGGGAGGCAGAGCCTTCAGCTACCAAGCTCCTCTCTTGTGCAACCAACTCCCAAGTGTTTTTTTCGGGAGGCAGACACTGTCACCATATTTAAGAGTAAACTTAAAACTTTCCTTTTTGATAAAGCTTACAGCTAGGGCTTACGAGCCCTCAGCTATGTTGTTATTCTTAAAGCTGAGTTTCTTCAGCTTAATGATGCTGCTATAAGCCTAGTCTGCCGGGGGATAATACTTTTCCTAATACTCGGACCTTCTCTCCTCTCTGTCTGTCATTCATGTCTCATCAATGCATGTGCTTTGTCGTCTTGCAGGTCTCTGCTGATGGTGGTGGTGCCTACTGCCGTGGTCCTGTGGGTAGGTCTTTGCTGATGGTGGTGGTGCCTACTGCCGTGGTCCTGTGTGTGGGTCCCTGCTGATGGTGGTGGTGCCTCCTGCCGTGGTCCTGTGTGCAGGTCTCTGCTGATGTTGGTGGTGCCTGCTGCCCTGGTTCTGTGCGCAGGTCTCGGCTGATGGTGGTGGTGCCTGTTGCCGTGGTCCTGTGGTCCTGTGGTCCTGTGTGCAGGTCTCTGCTGATGGTGTCTGGGCCTGCTGCCGTGGTCCTGTGTGTAGGTCTCTGCTGATTGTGGTGGTGCCTGCTGCCGTGGTCCTGCATGACGCTTCCTGCTACTTCTATAACTATTAGTCATTTATACTGTCACTAGTCTTATAAATTATAAAATTTGTAGCCATAAAAACACCATCATTGGTATGTCTTGCTGTATCGTAGCTACTATTGCCCCCACTTATCAATGATCATGTTTATCATAATTATTATCATTTTCATGTTCTGTCGCCTTGGATGTGCGTGTTCCTGCTGTTCTGCTGTGTAGACTGCCATAACATGTGGGTCATGTTCACATCACTATAGATATTGTTATAGTTACTGTTACTCGCTGGCTGCTTGCATTTCTGGAAGTGTGTCAGTCTCTCTGTCTCTCTTCCTGCCTGTTATAGGGAAGGTTTTCGTTGCCACCGTACTCTACGGGGGAATTGTTGGGTCTATGACTACTCTGTCAAGTGTCCTGAGATAACTTTTGTTATGATTTGGCACTATAAATAAAATTGAATTGAATTGAATTGAATTCACAGTACTCCACCAATACAATGTTGTTGTTTTTTTTAAAAAAAGGTTTTATTGTGAATGTAGCTATCAAATGCATATTGTGGTCATAATGTTGCATGATTCGTGTCTCTGGTACTATTGTTCCATAAATTTGCAGCTATTTCCTTTGGAATATCTCTCACTGATATTGTTGAAAACACCATATTGACAGAATCCCCTGTGCTACATGTGAGAACTGTCCAGACCTGATTCTCCAGACATTGTTCAGAGTTCATATGTAAAAACGGCTAATTTCTCTGCTATTGTTGTGCTGGAATATCCGAGTATGTGCAAATACAATGGTAAACCACTATGACAAAAATAACATTAGTTATTCGGTCCATGGTTTCATATGGCAAAGTACATTTAATGAAGCCTGACATGATGTGTTAAAGTCAATCCACTGACCTCCTGAATGTCAGAAAAGGTAGCAATCAGAATAATCAGAGAGCCTTTAAAAACATATGATGCTAACAAAAACATGCACTTGCTATATTCAGATGTAGACTTGTATCATGTAAGCAATTGAAGCAATGAATTATGTTATGCAAATAACATGTTAAAAATTAAAACCGGATCAGAGGAAGTCAGTAAATGGCTCTACTTGTCATGATCTGGCTCTGTCAGTGCCCTCCTCTCCTTTGTCTTGTGTGTATTTGTCTCCCTCTGTCTACGTTTCCCTGCATGTGCTTTCCCCTGTCTGTCTGTAGGTCCGGTAGGCGTTCCCCAAAGCTGCTGCCTGTTTAGTTGATTACACCACCACCTTAAAAGTCTGAGGCTAGCATGCATGCAGCGCCGGACCGTCGTCGACCCAACCTTGGTAAAACTATTCCCCCCGGACTGGCATCCCCTTTCTCGTATTGATTTTCACGCTCCCCGTTGTAAGCCTACTAATCGTGTTTTGTGTTCTGTTTTCTCTCCGTAGTTTCCCGTGTTCCCGTCCGTCTCCCGATCTCCCGTCGTCTCCCCGTTTGTTTAGTTAGTCTTTTGTTTGATTATCTGTAGTGTGTTTCCGTTTGTATTATTGAACGTTTAATTTGTAACTTTCTTTTGTCCGTGTCTGCATTGAGTCCACCATTGTGTTATTCCTGTACCGTCCATGACACTACTTGCTCAAGGAGAGGATGAGCAGGCCGTTCAGCTACAGAAGACAACCTCCTGTGGAGAAAAGAGCACTAAAAGTGTTATCTATCCTCCAAAAGCTCTGCTTCTAGGTAGAGCCAATTTTCAATGGTGATTCTCACTTTCACAAATTGTGCAAAATGGTTGAAGTTAAGGCAGCACAGAGCTGTGCTTTCAAATATATTAGTGACTCTTCCAGGTAAACAAAAGACAACAGCCACTAAGAATGTTGGATTATGTTCCAAAATACTTCAATACAATAATAAATACCTCTTTCTGCCTTCTATTTACAATTGACAGCTACCGCTCCATTATCTAGTACAACCTGTAGTAGCACCCCTGCCATTCAGTGAACTTAAAGGTTGAATATTGAAAATAAGCAAAACACCGCCATCTAGTGTCTCAAGTTCGTAGTCGCAACAACAAAAAATAATTAAAAGGAGTCGTGTTGCGATGTTCGTCAGAGTAACTTACAGGAGACCGGAGTCTGTTTGAGCCTGACTACAGAGGAGTTTGACTGACAGTTATCGTTAGCCGTTAGCGTTAGCCGTTACAGCTAAGTAAACAAAGTGATCTTACCAATGAAGGAGAAACGTAGCCATTTGGGCGGGCGTTTTAATGTCGCTGAACTCCTTTCTCTCAGTCCATGGAGTGAATGCTTGGCCTATATTGACTCTGGTTTTTGCCCGTCTCCGGTCACTCAGCTGCTGGGACAAATAACGCCCCCTACCCTCAATGCCCAACACTATTGGCTGCTACAATGGAAACAGAACTGGATAAAAAGTCACTGTCAAACCCGTCAATTTTTAAAAAATACATTAATTCAGACTAAACATAGTTTTTTATGGAAAAACAATGCTTTAATTCTGTACCCCCCCCCCCGTGATTGGATTATTTAAAAAAATACATATATATATATAACTTTTAATAAAGATTCTACATATTCAACCTTTAGGTCCAGACTAAACTAACCTTTGCTTCCCGCCCTCATTTGCCAAACACATTTTTACAGCTGCATTATTTCTTTTAACTCTTTTATGACTCTTCTTGCTTTGTTTCTCAGTCTTATTGTATTTAGTGTATGTCTCAAGAGGAGTCTTCATTTTCTATCTGCCTCATTCCAGGCACGGA